>NC_000083.6:39850142-40196808 GCF_000001635.26 Mus musculus
CTAGGTCAGACACTTGTATGCTCTCAAAATGTCAGTTTAATCCTGCCGAGTTCTAATCAGCCAAGGATATTAGATTCTATGAGATGCTTCTTGTGGTTCCCTTGACTTATCTGGTTCTTACAATATCTCCTCCCTGTATTTCCAGATTCTCCAAACTCTAATATTTAGCTGTTTGCATCTCTTTAGGGTCTCTGAAAATCTTTCCATAATTTCCTGTGTTAAATATCTCTCATGACAATTTGGCTAGACACTAAAAAGAATGTAACTGTATAGCTGAATATAATTAGTAATCATTTCTTTTTTCCTATTCTTTTTTAGACAATCATGTTTGGTTCCATACAGAGTCTCTGGTATATCCAACTTCTTTCTGTAAGCATCCCAGGCAGTGTCAGTGTAGGCTCCATCTCATGACATGTATCTCAAGATGGGACAGTCATTTTTGTTCACTTCAATAATTTCTGTGACAAATTTATCAGAGCAATTTTTATTAGCATGAGAAATTGTAGGTCACAGGTTTTGTGACTGCAATGGTGTCCTCATCTATCTCTAGGATGACTTGCCTGGTTAATTATAGGAGATGACCAGGTGGTATTTCATATTCTCTATTGCCAATAATATTAGCTAGTATCACCCTCATTGATTTTTAGATGTTTCCATGCCCTAGGTATTTAGATAAGTCCAGATATGGCACCAAGATTCCAGTTGTGTTCCCCAGTACTCTCTCATTCCATCATCTACAACACCTAAATACTCCTGTTTCCTATCCCCATTCTCCACTATCTTTCAGTCATCTCTCCATATTCACCAATCATGTCTACTCTGTTTCCCCATCTAAATGAGATATCTATGTCCCCTACTTGTGACCTACCTGTTCTTAGCTTCTTTGTGTCTATATATTGGGTCATGGCCACCCTCAATTTACTAATATTATCCACATATAACTGAGCACATACCATGTCTTACTTTCTAGGTTGGGTTACAATACAGAATTATCTTTTCTTGTTCCATCTATTTCCTTGCCAATTTTATGATGTTATTGTTTTTAATAATTGAGTAATACATTATTGGGTAAAAGAACCACATATTTTTATGCATTCTTTAGTGGACATACATCTAGGTTGTTTTAAGTTTCTTCTTTATCAATAAAACTGCTATGAGCATAAATAAGCAAGTGTCCTTTTGTATGTTAGATGTATCCTCTGGGTATATGCCAAGGAGTGGTATAGATGGATCTTGAAGTAGGAAAATTCCTAATTTTCTGAGAAATTGCTACATTGATTTCTGAAGTGGCTATACTCATTTACCCTTTCACCAGCAATACCCACACCATTACTATTTTCAATTCTTTTTATTTTTACTCAGTTTACATTCCACTCACTGCTCTCCTCCAGGTCACCCTCTCCCTCAATCCTTCCCTTAGCCCCACTGTCATTCTCCTATTACAGGGTAGTCTCCTTGGGAATTTCACAACACTGGAACATCAATTCTCTGAGAGGCTATTGGCATCCTCTCCCACTGAGGTCAGAAATGGCAGCCCAGATAAAGGAACATATCCTACTGGCAAACAACATTTTTTTTTGATAGCCCATGCTACAATTGTTCATAACTACATGAAGACCATGCTGCACATTTGCAGGAAGTCTTAGGTTCAGATAGTTAATGCTGTTTGATTAGTGGTTGTGGGAGTCTGTGTCTATTTGAGTCAGCTGATATGTGGAACCAGTCAGAAGGCAAACATGATCAGAGATATCATTAATAGTGTCAGGGATTGGTGATTGCCTATGGAATGTGTCTCAAGTTGAGCTGGTAATTTTTTTCCTCAGGTAGAGATTATAATTTAAATATGTTTGAACTGGTAAAAACAAATAGGATTTTTAAAGTTATTTATATCTTTAATATTTTAGGGCTTCAGCCCCAGTGGATTTTCTTTCCTGTTCTTGGTTATTCTTGAGAAAGCAGAGGAGGAAAAGCATCAGTAGGCATAAGACTTAGTCTTACAAGAAATGTAGGGTTGCTGTATAATAATAAAGCATTTACCTATATCAATTCTAAGGCATTTTGTTTTAGTAGCTTACCTGCCTTCTGGGTTCTTCTGAGAAATTGTTTAGCACTTCTCCCTAAAACAGCATGAGATTAAGTAGTATAGCCTTTGTTTCATTTCCCCACAAATTGTGCAGCTTTAACATCTCTAACTTTCAGCTAGGTGAAGTTGAAGGAATTTTTAAAAAAGACACTTTTAAAAGTGAATTTACTGTTTATTTCTAACTTGCATAATTATCCATAGATGCTCTCTATGAAAACAGGACTTATAAGAAAAGGGAAATAAGGAATTCGAGAAAAGGTGGGTAAGGTGGCAAGGAATGATAAGAAGAGGGGAAAAAGGAGAATAATGCAATGAAGAGCATGACAAGAAGAATCACTCTCCTCTCTTAGTACTCAGAACATAGACATCTTTCAAAATACATGATCATGTGGTAAAATGTTAATCAAAAGTTTACATATAAATTCAAACCATAAATAAAATAAATATAGATTACAGAAAATACTAAAAGGAAAAGTCCAGCCTAAGGAGGCTAGCTACACTCAAGGAAACACAGGAAAGAAATAATTTCTTACCATGAAATCCAAAGGGAGAAAGAATGCACAGAAACACATACATACACACACTACCACCAACAATATGAAAATGGCAGTAAGTGTCATTGGTCATTCATACCTCTCAGCATCAATGCAAGCAATTTTACAGTGAAAAGATACCATCTACTAGAATGGCTGTATGCAAAACATGATCCATCATTCTGCTGCATTCAAGAAAACATTCCAGTACCAAAGATAGAGATTTCCTCAGAATAAACAGCTAGAAAATGCTATTCCACGCTAATAGATTCACAAAGGATGATGGAGTAGACATTGTAATATCTAACAAAATAGACATTCAGTAAGATTTATTCCAAAGAGATTAGGACAGACAAATCATATTCATTAGAGGAAAAAATCTACCAATATGACATCTTAATTCTGAGTACACTTCAAATAAAAACACACTTACATTTGTGAATGAAATATTAGTACAGCTTAAATTCCACATTTTGCTAGATGTTAATAATGGAAGATTTCAACACCATTCTCCCATCAATTAAAAGTCATCCAAACAGAAATTAAAGATAGAAATAATGGAACTAATAGACGCTACGACACAAATGGACCAACAGATATCATGAGAATATTTGAGTGAAACACAAAACCTTCTTCAAAGCACCTCCTGGAAACTCTGCCAAAATTGACCATATACTCCTGTCCCAAAGCATACCTTCAAAGACAAAAGAAAATTGAATAAAACAAATAAATAATCAACAAAGCAATCAAACAAAACTCTTGCATCTTATCAGATCATTACTGATTAGAGCTGAACTTCAATAACAATGAAATAATAGAAGTCTACAAATTTATGATTACTGAACAATTCTCTACTCAATGACTCTTGATCAGGGCAGAATTAAAAAATCAATTAAAGACTATAAGAAATTCAATACGATTGCCTGAGCATCAGCAGCAGACATCTTGGTTCTGGGACCCCTCCGAGAGTGTTCTGCATTGGTGAGTGTGTGGAATACAGAAGCTAACAGCTTCTGGGACAGGCAGGAGCCACAGAGCTTCTAAGGCAGCCCCCTTTTTGGGCCCCAGACATCTGGCCACTTTCCTGGCCAGAGGATACGGCTCTTCCCAGGCTGGGAGCGCTTGGCCTGAGCATCGGCTGCAGACATCTTGGTTCCAGGACTCCTCTGAGAGTATTCTGCACAGGCCCCAGACATCCGGACACTTTCCCTGCCAGAGGATAGGGGTCTGCCCAGCCTGGGAGCGCTTTACCTGAGCATCTGCGGCAGACTTCTTCGTTCTGGGACACTGGCGAGAGTATTCTGCACAGGTGAGAGTGTAGAATACAGAAGCTAACAGCTTCTGGGACAGGCGCAAGCCACAGAGCTTCTAAAGCAGCGCCCTTTTCAGGCCCCAGACACCTGGCCATTTTCCTGGCCAGAGGATAGGGGTCCCACAGGCCGGGAACTCTTGGCATGAGCATCGGCTGCAGACATCTTGGTTGCAGGACTCCTCTGAGAGTATTCTGCACAGGTGAGAGTATAGAATACAGAAGCTAACAGCTTCTGGGACAGGCCAAAGCAACTGAGCCTCGGGACAGGTCCTGTTTTGGGCCTTCGTCTTCGGCCAGGATGGAGGTCCTAACGCCAGATATCTATACACCTTCCCTGTAAGAGGAGAGCTTGCCTGCAGAGAATGCTCTGACCACTGAAACTCAGAGGAGAGATCTAGTCTCCCAGGTCTGCTGATAGAGGCTAATATAATCACCTGAGGAACAAGCTCTAACCAGAGACAACTAAATCAACTAACTCCAGAGATTATCAGATGGCAAAAGGTAAACGTAAGAATCTTACTAAAACCAAACAACACCACTAACCATCACCAAAACCCAGCACTCCCACCTCTCCCAGTCCAGGGCACCCCAACATACCTGAAAAGCTAGACCTGGATCTAAAAGAATATCTCATGATGATGGTAGAGGACATCAAGAAGGGCCTTAATAACTCACTCAAAGAAATGCAGGAGAACACTGCTAAACTGGTAGAAGACCTTAAAGAGGAAGCACAAAAATCCCTTAAAGAATTACAGGAAAACACGACCAAACAGGTGATGGAATTGAATAAAACCAACCAAGACCTAAAAAGGGAAGTAGACACAATAAAGAAAACCCAAAGTGAGGCAACGCTGGAGATAGAAACCCTAGGAAAGAAATCTGGAACCATAGAAACCATCAGCAACAGAATACAAGAGATGGAAGAGAGAATCTCAGGTGCAGAAGATTCCACAGAGAACATCAGCACAACAATCAAAGAAAATACAAAACTCAAAAAGATCCTAACTCAAAACATCCACGAAATCCAGGATACAAGGAGAAGACCAAACCTATGGATAATAGGAGTAGGTGAGAATGAAGATTTTCAAATTAAAGGGTCAGAAAATATCTTCAACAAAATTATAGAAGAAAACTTCCTAAACCTAAAGAAAGTGATGCCCATGAACATACAAGAAGCCTAGAGAACCCCAAATAGACTAGACCAGAAAAGAAATTCCTTCCGACACAAAATAATCAGAACAACAAATGCACTAAATAAAAATAGAATATTAAAAGCATTAAGGGAAAAGGGTCAAGTAACTTATAAAGGCAAGCCTATCAGAATTACACCAGATTTTTTACCAGAGACTATGAAATCAAGAAGAGCTTAAAGAGATGTTATACAAACACTAAGAGAACACAAATGCTAACCCAGGATACTACACCCAGGCATACTTTCAATAACCTTAGATGGAGAACAAAAGTATTCCAAGACAGAACAAAATTCACACATTTTTCCACAAATCCAGCCCTTCAACGGATAATAATAGAAAAAAAAAAAAAAAAAACAATACAAGGATGGGAACCATGTCCTAGGAAAAGCAAGAAGCTAATCCCTCAACAAACCTAAAAAAAGACAGCCACAAGAACACAATGCCAACTTTAACAACAAAAATAATAGGAAGCAACAATTACTTTTCCTTAATATCTCTTAATATGAATGGACTCAACTACCCAATAAAAAGACATAGACTAATAGACTGGCTACACAAACAGGACCCAACATTTTGCTGCTTACAGGAAACCCATCTCAGGGAAAAAGATAGACACTACCTCAGAATGAAAGGGTGGAAAACAATTTTCCAAGCAAATGGTCTGAAGAAACAAGCTGGAGTAGCCATTCTAACATCTACTTAAATCGACTTCCAACCCAAGGTCATCAAAAAAGAAAAGGAGGGGCACTTCATACACATAAAAGGTAAAATCTTCCAAGAGGAACTCACAATTTTGAATGTCTATGCTCCAAATACAAGGGCAGCCACATTCATTAAAGACACTTTAGTAAAGCTTGAAGCACACATTGCACCTCACACAATAATACTGGGGGACTTCAACACACCAATTTCACCAATGGACAAAATATGGAAAAAGAAACTAAACAGGAACACAGTGAATCTAACAGAAGTTATGAAACAAATGGATCTAACAGATATCTACAGAACATTTTATCCTAAATCAAAAGGATACACCTTCTTCTCAGCACCTCATGGTACCTTCTCCAAAATTGACCACATAATTGGACACAAAACAAGCCTCAACAGATACAAAAATATTGAAATCGTTTCATGCATCCTATCAGATCACCATGGACTAAGGCTGATCTTCAATAACAAAATAAATAATAGAAAGCCAACATTCATGTGGAAACTGAACAACACTCTCCTCAATGACACATTGGTCAAGGAAGGAATAAAGAAAGAAATTAAGGACTTTTTGGAGTTTAATGAAAATGAAGCCACAACATACCCAAACTTATGGGACACAATGAAAGCATTTCTAAGAGGAAAACTCATAGCTCTGAGTATCTCCAAAAAGAAACTAGAGAGAGCACATATTAGCAGATTAACAACACATCTAAAAGCTCTAGAACAAAAGGAAGCAAATTCACCCAAGAGGAGTGGATGGCAGTAAATAATCAAATTCAGGGGCAAAATTAACCAAGTGGAAACAAGAAGAATTATTCAAAGAATCAACCAAATGAGGAGCTTGTTCTTTGAGAAAACCACCAAGATAGACAAACCCTTAGCCAGACTCACTAGAGGGCACAGGGAAAGCATCCTAATTAAGAAAATCAGAAATGAAAAGGGAGACATAACAACAGATCCTGAAGAAATCCAAAACACCATCATATCCTTCTACAAAAGGATATACTCAACAAAACTGGAGAACCTGGATGAAATGAACAAGTTTCTAGACAGATACTAGGTAACAAAGTTAAATCAAGATCATGTTAATGATCTAAACAGTCCTATATCCCCTAAAGAAATAGAAGCAGTCATTAATAGTCTCCCAACCAAAAAAAAATCCCAGGACCAGATGGGTTTAGTACAGAGATCTATCAGACCTTCAAAGAAGATCTAATTCCGGTTCTTCACAAACTTTTCCACAAAATAGAAGTAGAAGGTACTCTACCCAACTCATTCTATGAAGCCACAATTACTCTGATACCTAAACCACAAAAAGACCCAACAAAGATAGAGAACTTCAGAGCAATTTCCCTTATGAATATTGATGCAAAACTCCTCAATAAAGTTCTCGCTAACCAAATCCAAGAACCCATCAAAACAATCATCCATCCTGACCAAGTAGGTTTCATTCCAGGGATGCAGGGATGGTTCAATATACAGAAATCCATCAACGTAATCCAGTATATAAACAAACTCAAAGACAAAAATCACATGATCATCTAGTTACATGCAGAAAAAGCATTTGACACAATCCAACACCCATTCACGATAAATGTCTTGGAAAGTTCAGGAATTCAAGGCACATACCTAAACATGATTAACGCAATCTACAGAAAACCGGTAGCCAACATCAAAGTAAATGGTAAGAAGCTGGAAGCAATCCCACTAAAATCAGGGACTAGACAAGGCTGCCCACTTTCTCCCTACCTATTCAACATAGTACTTGAAGTCCTAGCCAGAGCAATTAGACAACAAAAGGAGATCAAGGGAATACAAATTGGAAAAGATGAAGTCAAAACATCACTTTTTGCAGATGATATGTTAGTATATATAAGTGACTATAAAAATTCCACCAGAGAACTCCTAAACCCGATAAACTTAAGCTTTGGTGAATTATCTGGATATAAAATTAACTCAAACAAGTCAATGGCCTTTCTCTACAAAAAGAATAAACAGGCTGAGAAAGAAATTAGGGAAACAACACCCTTCGCAATAGTCACAAACAATAGCTTGTGAGACTGTGCGGGGGCCTAGTAAACACAGAAGTGGATGCTCACAGTCAGCTATTGAATGGATCACAGGGCCCCCAATGGAGGAGCTAGAGAAAGTACCCAAAGAGCTAAAGGGATCTGCAACCCTATAGGTGGAACAACATTATGAACTAACCAGTACCCAGGAGCTCTTGACTCTAGCTGCATATGTATCAAAATATGGCCTAGTCGGCCATCACTTGAATGAGAGGCCCATTGGACTTGCAAACTTTATATGCCCTAGTACAGGGGAACGCCAGGGCCAAAAAGTGGGAGTGTGTGTGTAGAGGAGTGGGTGGGAGGGTATGGGGGACTTTTGGGATAGCATTGGAAATGTAAATGAGGAAATACCTAAAAAAAATTTAAAAAAAAAGAAAAAAAAAAGAAATTCAACACAAGCCAGGAGTGGTGGTGCATGCCTTTAATCCTAGGACTCGGAAGGCAGAGGCAGGCAGATTTCTGAGTTCAAGGCCAGCCTGGTGTACAAAGTGAGTTCCAGAACAATCAGGGCTATACAGAGAAACCCTGTCTTGAAAAACAAAAACAAAAACAAAAATAAATAAATAAAGGAAATTCAATAAAACCAATGCACAACATACCCAAAACTTGTGGGATAAAATTACATCCATGCAAAGGAAATTTTATTGCACTAAGCCCATTTATCCAATGAGAGGAGGAGACCCAGAGAATCCCAGAAGCACAGGATCCTGCAACAGGAGATGACCTGAACTGATGATCTATGTTCATGTAATTCAGGCTAAGTCTACAGACTCTGAAACTAAATTCTATGCTAAGATGGCTGTGTTTACAGTAAAAATATTACAGTGAATATTTATACATGAAAGCCTCAGTCTTTGAAAAATACCAGGAAATTGAGGGCCTGCAAACTATCCTTAAATAGTGAAATTGACCAAATAAGGAAAAGTCTTAAAACATGACACCCTGCTGATGGCTAGAAAACTCAATTTCAATGAATTTCCTCATCTGACCATGAATGATAGTAAGGAACATTTTTGTCTAAAATAACTCTCAGAGGGAACATTGGTTCTACTTATAATTCTCTATTTACTGGATTGTAGAGAAATTGTATGAAATGCTCTCAGTCTTCTAGCACTCAGGTGACTTAAGGATGTCTTGTGAATATTACTACACTGAGAATCCAAGTAGTCATAATTACTCAGCAGAGAATCCTGGTGTTCTGCCAAAGTGCATGACTAAGTACGTGGCCTTCATGATCATTTTATCATGAAAAGAAAAAAAAAAGTGTTTTTAATTATAAGAAGCAACACATCAAAGTTCACAAAGGATAAGATTAAAAGCCATCAATCTGGAATGTATAGGCAATGAATAATTGAAGATCCATGATATCCAAGGATGTCCATATGTTCTTGGCAGTTATTGCTGTTTATGAAGGTTCATAATAGTAAGGGATAAAGACATTGAAGATCTCTGTGGAAATGTTTTTGACTTCAGTTTTATTCATAAGTGGCAGTGGAAAAGGAGATTCTGATCAGAAAGGAGTGTATCTGAGTGTTTCATGACAGAAAAGAGGAAATGATATTAAACATATAAACATACTAGGGTTTTTTGCATATAATGCCTCTCCATTGCCATTGTTCCAGGTAACAATTTGATATAATTACTTACTTTAAAAAAATAATTTGAAGGTGGTGAATGAACACATAGTTTTAAAGGGGGTGGTGGACAGCCTTAGAATTTACATGCTGAGTCTTTTAATGGGTACCAGCAATCAATCCAATGAATCCCAATCCAAGTATTATTTAGAAGAATGTAAAGGATGAAGCTTTGGTGATGAATTGATAATTGACATTAAGTGCATTAAGCAGATTGTCCTTAAATCCTAAAGAAAATATGAAACAACCATCTCTTATATAACTGAGTAAAGTTAAATATAATAAATATATTCACCAATAATTGTGTTTATATTTTCCTAATGAAGGGGAAAAGTAGTAACAAATGAATAACATCCAATTGATCTTTATAAACTGCCAGTTCTAATATAGTTCTATATTTATATCTACAGAATGATAATCGTGGTATACTGTTTAATTTTTTAGTTGAAAGTCATAAACAGAGAATAGTGAAATAAAAGATAGTACACAGTAAAAAGCAACTTTCAAAATTTTAGCCATTGATTCTGAATTTTTCGTATATACAAATGAACTAAAAATTCTTTAACTTTTTCAAGTATGCATCAGGGACATTAGTCAAGTTCTTTAATTTATATATTATCACTATTAGAGGCAATTAACAGTACGTCAACCCCATATTGTAGGATCTAAAAAAGGGGGGGCAGGGAAAGTGAGGGAAGGGGAGAATAGCCCATGTTTGGCCAGAGTTCCTCCTATACTCTGGGCAGGTGGCCACAGGAGGGCTGCCAGACGCTTTCCACTCAGCCCTGGGTGGGCATACAAGCCTCTGACCCACCAGACGAGGGGTGGACAATGGGCAGCCCCCGACCTGGCGGCCCCAGGGCCACACCCTGTAGTTCCGAGGTTATAGGTGAGAGGGATGAGGGAAGAGGTTCCCAACACTGACCAGAGTGTGCAGCAGATCTTGATGGAGTGGAGACTCTCTATGGTTTAAGAGCTTTATTATAGAAATGCAGGCAGAAAGAGAGAAGGGAGAGAGAGGAGAGACAGACAGACAGACAGACAGACAGACAGACAGACAGAGACACAGACAGAGACAGACAGAGACACAGACAGAGACACAGAGAGAGACAGAGAGACAGAGAAAGAGGAAAGGCTAGAGAGAAAGCGAGTAAGAGATAGGAGAGTGGAGAGGACAAAGAGAAAGGAGAGAGGAGAGAAGACTTTATGGTCTCCTCCCTAGAAAATCATAATTATAAATAAAGATACTCTATTTTTTTCTCCTCTTTGTATGCCTTTACATCCATTTACATTTAACTATTCTAAGCTTCAATCCCTATAATGAACCAAAGTCAAGGACATGGACATTCTTGTCTTGTTGCTGGACATAATAGGGATAATTAACTTCATCTTGAGTTCAAAGTTACAAGAAAGATTATAATGTTCCTTGCTGTGCACAAAACCACCTCAGAATAACAAATACCATTTTCGGAAAATGAAAAAGCAGAATAAAATACACATATCAGAGGAGATTGAGTGTATATATAGACATGGGTGTATTGAGTAAAACTAAGACTGAGGATATATTAACACACCAGACTAAAAAGAACAGGTAAATGTTTATTAACTGCACTATACACATGACAAAACATCAAATCTCAAATATGTGTTGTGAGCACTTCAGAAATTGCATATAAACATAATGTATTTCAGATATATACATTTTAATTCATTACTTGGCAAAACTGTATTTAGTAAGTAGAAACAAATTAATAAGACATAAGTTAGAAAGATTGACAACCAATCTCTTAAGGGAAGAGTATTTTACACTTAAAAGCTTTGGTTCCACTAATCTGTCATTTAAATACCTAGTGTATTGTTTAGCATACCGAAAGACATAGAACTCCAACTATTCTATGGCTTCCACTTAATTTTTTTAACACCCACTGGTCTTAATATTTGATAGTATAGCAAACTATTCTCCAAAGTACTTACATATTTGCAGGCTTCCCACACCTTATTACTATGACTGAGTGGTTCTGTGCCTTCCCCTAAATCCAGTGAAATCATGAGGCCAGCTATGGATTTTATCCTTGTGACTTGTCTACTCAGTGGAGCAGCTTGATCAAATAACTAATCTAAACACTGCAGTGATACTTTTTTGTCTTTATACCAAATATCAGACTGAAGAACATCAGTCTCTTTGAGATTTTTGACCTCTTTAACCCCTTTGTATCCACTACTGTATAGCATACATATAAAGCACCTATTTGCAAAGGAAAGAAAAGAATTGTCTTTGATTTGTAATGCATTTTGTGAAAGCTAGGTTAGTAACTAAGTTTGGAATACAAGTTTCCTTTTGTTTCCTGATCTAACTTCCTTAGATAATGAGTAGCAATATGAAATTGTAAACCACTTCCTTTCCACATTTTTATGTTTGGTCAAAGTGTTTTGATGCAGAAAGAGAAGAACTAATTAAAACATATGTTCAGAGAGTAATTCTGTGAGAGTCCAGACTGTTTTTTAGGCTGTATTGTGGATGGGTATTGTATCGTTAGACGATAAAACTATTGAGTGTTGATAGAACAGTGGGTTGTGGAATGGAGGTTTTAAAGAAAAATTGTGAGAGCAGTCCCCAGGATGGAAGCCAAGCTTGTGAAGTTTCAAAAGAAGCATACAATTCTGGAGAGCCATTTGCTTCTTTCTTTTTCTTTCTTTCTTTCTTTCTTTCTTTCTTTCTTTCTTTCTTTCTTTCTTTCTTTCTTTCTTTCTTCTTTCCTTCCTTCCTCCCTCCCTCCCTCCCTCCCTCCCTCCCTCCCTCCCTCTCTCTCTCTCTCTCTCTCTCTCTCTCTCTTTCTTTCTTTCTTTCATGTACTTTAATAATATATTTGATCTGGGAAACATACACAAATAACAAAAATATAGACAAACAATATAGGTAATGGGAAAGATAAAGTTCACAATGATGTTTTCACTGGTATGGGTATTTAAAGACCTTTTGCAATGAACTTTATACGTACAAGTGGAAAATGAGAGTGTAGATCGGGAATGATGGATGTATACATCAAAACAGTCAGAGTCTGTATTTACCCTTGTCATTGAGAGCAAAATGCATGAAATTTTGGAAATTTAATTTTATCTGTGATTCATTGAATTCTATTTTCTTTTAGGATTCTTTCATTCAAGTTATTTGGTACAGGCCAAAAACTGTGATTAAAAAGATTCTAGAAGTACTCTATAGAAACCTTTGCTATTCTAGAACACACATTGCTGGCCAGGGGAATCTGAGAAGTTAGCTGTGATAAAGAAGAGACTATAATCACTTAAATGAAATCTTCTGGGAAGTAGTCACTAAGAGTCATTACTGCAAAGCCTTGCTCCAGAGGTGACCATGAGAAATTACATTAGATAACCACTCCCTCATTTTCTGTGACAACTTTATCCCAGAATATATTTGTGCAGTAAAAGCTGAAATCTATATAATACAGAGATCAATAATTTCTAACTCAGTAATTATACTTTTTATTAAATTCAATGAACTTTTTTAAAAAAATACTTCAGTATACAACCTATCTTATTTAAAAGTTATTAGTTACATTCTCCTCACCAATATGTTAACTTCCAGATATTTATTTAAGTAGAAGTGTGTATTTTAGTTCAAATAGAAATAACATTTTAATAAATAGTACAAATAAGCAAATTGAAATTGATTTTATTTAATACAATATACTTAGTAATAATAATAATAAAATTATAATTATTATATTTATTAAATAATACTGATAGTTAATAGTTAAAATAGTTAATAATAATAACAATAATAAAGGGTAATACAAAATAAAGTCATAGAGGTTGAGAAGATGTTTCATGAGTAAAATGTCTGTCATGCAAGCATGGATTTGAGTTTGCAAATACAGTGGCTATGTTAGAAGGCAGGCATGCTGCCATATTTATTATCTCTGACTGAGAAAGAAAAAGCCAAACCCTTTGGGGGCAACAAGTCCCACTAAAATGAGGCCTACAGATTAGCCCACTGTCATTGAACTGAAAGGTTGTGAGCCAGAGTTCTATTTAGGTAAAAGGAGAGAGACTTGTGCAATCTAAAGAATGTGAGTTATATTTTAGACTGAGATATACAAGCAAAATTTAATCAAACTGATCAAAAATTTTCTGCTTCATATTTATTTGTATAGATGCCAGTGTTAGCATATTTACAATTTATTATTTTATTTGCATTTACTTTTATCATTAAATAACGTGTGAATGTCTATGTAAAATTTTAACACTGTGTTTAAATTATAATTTAATTACAAAATTAAAAGCACATTTTATTTTCTTTTTCTGGATCATAAGGCTTTGTCATTACAAGTTAAGAAACTCAAGCAAATTAAACAATCAGCATATCATTGCAAATCACTAAGAATTGAGTACAAGATATATAGACAGTAACCATTCAAATAGCAGTAGTTACCAATCAAAAGCTCCAAGGGAAACAACCAGACTATTTATAATACATCTGCTTTAAGAACTTTCTGTCTTATCAGTGTGAAGGATATTCATTCTCTGAGAAGAACTCCAATACTTTACAAGCTTACCTCAACAAGTTTGTCAGGTAAACACAGTGATTATTTAGGAATAAATATCCCTGTGAACCTTCTAGAAGAAGTTGAGGGATGATAGCCAACAATTTTAAAATGTAAGAGTAAAGGCTGTTCTATCTACAGGTGTCCATCTTCAAGAGAAACAAACCACCAATGTCTTATTTACGTTTTAAAAAGAACTCATCTGACGTGAATGAATACTAACATCTAGCTCAGACTTACTCTTGTTCTTCATATGGACACATGGGCATGTGTTTGCCAGTATTTGTCAGCAAAACACTGGGCTTGTCAACATTCTGTTACAGATGGGAAATGGTCACAAAGAACTGGTTGTTTTCTAAAAAGACACTCATAGTTGTTTGCTGTAGGATCAGTGAAGCTATTGTATTCAGAGGATTAGCCGTTGCTGATTTGCCCTTTATCCAGGGATAATTTCATATACATGACCATTTATGTAGACCTGGTAAACCAAGACTCTCACAAATAACAACAGCAAAAAAGTCAAGATTTGGGAGTGTATTTATTGGAAAAAATAGATGATAGTTCAAGGGGGATGAATGGATATAACAGAAATAAGAGAGCTTGAAATTAGATTTTGATAAAAATGTAACATATGCTTCTATGAAATCATCAAAAAAATCACATCCGAAAAAAAAAAATACATGATAGTACTGTATCACCACAATAGTTCATAGTCAGAATGACTGTTCTCATTCTAATCTGATGGAAGCACTGTAAGGATGAGTGAGGTGCCTATGATGATTTTACTGGAAATTCTGGCAAGTATGACTTATAAGGCAGAGGTCCACATACTGTTGGTAGCAACCCTTTTGGTGGTGTAATGACCATTTTATGGGGTCAAGTATCAGATACCTTAAATATCAGATGTTTACATTATATTTTATAACATTAACATATTTACAATTATGATGTAGCAAATGAGCTCTAAAATGAACTATTTTATATATAGTAGTTAACACATTATGAGCCACAGTGTGCAGCATAGGAAGATTTAGAACCATAAATTTAAGGAAGGAAAGAGTAAAATAGTCATTTTGAAGTGATGTTAATACCTAGCTTCCTGCTACATCCACAGCTTGCTTAGAACATTTTTTCTTTTCTTTCTAAGTGGAGAGACTAATTTTCTTAATTTATTGAATTTATTTACACTCACCATTTATCTTACATTTGGGTGGTTAAGTGAATAGTTATAGACTTCACAGAAAGTGTAATAAGGGAAGCAGTATTTAGCACAACAGGAAGTTCCTAGTTCCATGGTAAAAACCTCAATACATATTAGTGGTGCATGAGTAAGAGCAACATGTAAGCACAAAAAACCTGATGACATTGTATGTTTTCTATAATATTTCAGGCTGAGTTATTCAATTGACCATGATCAAAGATGGATTCTCTTTTGCAGTTTTATAGGTCTGTCTTTTTAGATCCCACTATATGTTATGGCAATTTTCTAAGGACTTAGATCCCACTATATGTTATGGCAAGTTTCTAAGGACTGTCTATATTTCTTTCCTATTTTATATTCCCAAGACAAGGACTATAAGAATTTGTTTGATCAAATAGACCTAGCACACCTACCCTGCCTCACTGTTTTTCTGTTTAATTTCTGTTTCAATGACCTATCTGTAAAGAATTAGGTGTTGAATTTGCCCACTATTATTGTGTGTGGTTTAATGTGTTTTTGAGGTTTAGTAAAGTTTCCTTTATGAATGTGCTTTCCCATGCATTTGAGGCATAAATGTTCAGAATTTAGACTTTCTCTTGGTATATTTTTCCTGTGATGAATATGAAGTGCCCTTTCCCACCTTGCTTGAAACTTTTGGTTGAAAGTCTATTTTATTGGATATTTAGAATGGCCTCTCCTGCTTTTTTCACAGAACAATTTGCTTGGAAACAATTTTTTCAAGTCTAACACTCTGAGTTAGTGTCTGTAGTTGTCATTGATGTATGTGCCTTGTATGCAGCAAATACTCCTGCATGAGTATCCAGTATTTAGCTAATATTTTTTGATTGCGGAATCGAGTCCAGTGATATTGAGAGATATTAATGACAGATAACTGACACTTCTTCTTATGCTTGTTATTTTAGGTTTTTGTTACATGTATGGTATTCTCTATGGTTTTTTTGTGAATTGATTAATTTCTTGTGTCTCTCTCTCTTTCTTCCTCTTCTTCTTCTTCTTCTTCTTCTTCTTCTTCTTCTTCTTCTTCTTCTTCTTCTTCTTCTTCTTCTTCCTCTTCCTCTTCCTCTTCCTCTTCCTCTTCCTCTTCCTCTTCCTCTTCCTCTTCTTCTTCTTCTTCCTCTTCCTCTTCCTCTTCTTCTTGCTCTCTCTTTCTCTCTCTCTCTCTCTCTCTCTCTCTCTCTCTCTCTCTCTGTAGGTAGCCTCACTGTACTGGAATTTTGCATTTAGAATTCACTGTAGGGCTGAATTGGTAGAAAGATTATATTAACTTGGCTTTGTTGTGGAATATTTAGGTTTCTCCATTTATTGTGATTGAGAATTTTGCAGGTTATAGTAGCCAGGGCTGGCATTTGTACAGGTTTTTAACAATTTTTTGTGGTTGTTGTTCTGTGAATTTAGTGTTTTCATTATTTTGGGATGAGTGGATTTTCTTTTCTGGTTCAATCTATTTTGTGATCTATAGACTTCTTGTACACTTATGGCGATCAATTTCTTTAGGTTGGGAAAGTTTTCTTCTACAATTTTGTTGAAGACATTTTCTGATCCTTTGAGGTAGGAATCTTCATGCTCTTCTATTCCTAATATTCTTAGCTTTGTTCTTTTCCTTGTGTCCTGGAATTCCTGCATGTTTTGTGTTAGAGGGTTTTTTTTTTATGTTTTGTGTTTTCTTAGACCTTTGTGTCAATATCTTATAATGCATCTTTTATGTCTGAGATTCTCTCTTCTATCACTTGCATTCTGTTAGTGATCTGCAGCTCATGACATCTTTGCTAATTTTCCATTTTCTTGCTTGTCTCCCTCTTTACATTTTTTTATTGATCTTACTTCCAATTTTAGTTATTGTATGGATGTGTTTATTTCCTTCACCTGTTTGATTGTGTTTTCCTGTATTTTTTAAAGGGACTTATATATTTCCTCTTTAAGTGCTTCTACCTATTTGCATGTATTTACTGTGTTTCTATCTGTGAGTTATTCATATATTGCTTGAAGGAAACTACTACCTTAATAAGGAAAAATTTTAGGTCACTATCATAATGTTCAGGCATGTTGGTGTATGCAGGGCTTGCTGTGTTGGGAAAACTGGGTTCTGATTGTGTCAAAGTGTATAGGCTTTTGACGGTTATTGGGTTTCACTAGCCTTTGGCAATCTGGGTATCATGGAGTTAAGAGGCCTGGGCTTATCTGACTAGAGGCTACCTCCTCTGCCCCTGGGTTGTTTCAGGTATCCTAGGAGACCTGTGGCACTGGATGCAGGAAATATCTAGGGAGACCTTCAGGCTGCAGGGTATCGAAAGGTGGATATATGCCAATGATCTACTGCTCTGGTTGCAGCAGGTCTCTCAGGAGGCATTCACACTGTGTGGTCTATTGCACTGTGTGCAGAATTACACATGGGAAGTTTTCAGATTGTGGTATCTTCAGAGGTGCAGACACATTGTATATTTGCCCCAGAGGAAGCCACAGGCTGTAAAGGAGGTGGAATTCCAGCAGAGGGGATGAGTCCTTAGTCTGTTGGCCCCACAGGAGTTCCAACTACTGTGGTTATTTGGCATGGTCCTTTACCTGTTGCCCTGGGTACAGCATATCTGCTGGAAGGCCTTTAGACTGTGGGGTTTTCTGGGGGGCAGAAACATTGATTACCTGCCCTGGCAGAATGTACAGGCAGGAAGTGGCTAGAGTTTGAATGGCGTGAATGGATTCCAATTCTTCTGGCCACCTAAGGTGATTCTAGCTGCTGCACTTATTTGGAATGCTCCTTTACCTGTGGCCTTGGGCAGAGCAGATCAAACAGGCTTTTAGATTTTTGCGTCTCTTGAACTGGGTGCAGCAGATTTTCTGGGAGGCCTTCAAACTATAGGGTCTACTAAGGGGCAGATCCCATATCATTTTCATACATTGTACATTTAACTGACCATGTTTCTTCCATTTCTTCAACTCTATTTTTTCCTGATTCTACTTTTCTGAAGTGAGATATACCCTCTCCAAATTCACTTTACATGTCTTCTATTATCACAGATTTATTATTATATTCCCTACCATTTTGTATTAAACTGTACTCCTCCATATATACTCTAATTTAAACACAGATATTGCATAAATGTATCATCATAACACAAGAAAGGAAACTCTGCATTTACCTTTGTATGCCTAGGAAATATGTCTCATGATAATTCACCTTCCTTCCATTTTCCTGAAAATTATGCAACATAATTTTTCTTTATGTTTTAGTAATTTCTTATGGTGTACATTGATCATATATTTTTAAATCTTATTCAGGTGATGGACTCCTAGATTGATTCTATTTCATGCCTATTATGAACAAGGCAGAAATAGACACAGATGTGCAAATATTAATACAAAGGACTTAAAAGACCTTGATGTATTTGGCCAAAGGGGATGACAGTGGATCACAGGCTATTCCTATTTTGATATTTTTGACAACTCAAGGACTGACGTCAAAAGTTGTTGTGCTTTTGCAGTCTATCAATGGTGTTTAAGAATTCTGTGTTTGTCTATTATCCTTTGTAGGCCTGTATTTGGTGAAAGATATTGTGTAAATTTGGTTTTGTCATGGAATATCTTGGATTTTTCATCCGTGTGAATTGAGAGTTTTGCTGGGTATAGTAGACTGGGCTGACATTTATGTTCCCCTGGGGTGTATATGATATCTGCCCAGGATCTTCTGTCTTTTTTAGTCTCTGGTGCAGTTCTGAAATTTCTGCACTTTGTATATTAATATTATTTCTTTGTTTTGTGCATTTAGTGTTTTGATTACTATGTAACAGGAGGAACTTATTTTCTGGTGCAGTCTAATTGGAATTCTGTAGGCTTGCATTTTCCTGTGCATCTCTTTCTTTGGGTTAGGGAAGTTTTCTTCTATAATTATATTGAAGATATTTACTGCCTCTTTATGTTTGGAATCTTAGCTCTCTTCTATACCTATTATCTATAGGTTTGGTCTCCTTATCATGTCCTGGATTTTCTGGATGTTTTGGGTTAGGACCTTTTTGCATATTGCATTTTCTTTGACAGTTGTGCCAAAGTTTTCTATGATATTTTTGCCTCCTGAGAATCTAGTTTTTATCTCTTTAGTCTGTTGGTGATGCTTCCATCCATGACCCCTGATTTCTTTCCTAGGTTTTCTGTCTCCAGGATTGTCTCCTTTTTTGATTTCTTTATTGTTTCTATTTTTCTTTTTAGATCCTGTATGGTTTCATTCAATTCCCTCAACTGTTTGGTTGTGTTTTCCTGTAATTCTTTAAGGAACTTTTGTGTTTACCTGAGTTTAAGGGACTCTTTAAGGGCTTTTAATTGTTTACCTGTGTTCTATATTTCTTTAAGGGAGTTATTTACATTCTCCTTAAGTCCTCTATCATCTTCATGATAATTGATTTTAAATCCAATCTTGCTTTTCTGGTGTGATGCAGAATCCAGGATTCGTTGTGGTGAGAGAACTGAGTTCTAGTGACACGAAGTAGTTTGCTTTCTTTTGCTTATGTTCATTTTCATGGATCTTGCCATCTGGTTATCTCTGCTGCTCCCTGCCCTTGTTGTCTCTGACTGGAGCCTGTCACTCCTATGATCCCTCGTTCTGTCAGAACTCCTCAGAGTTCAGCTGTCTCTGTGATCCTCAGATCCTGAGATTCTGTGATCCTGAGATCCTAGGTTTTCAGAGCACCTTGGAGTCAAGCTGCCTCTGTGTGATCCTGAAATACTGATGTAACCAAGATCCTGAGATCTTGATGTGTCAGTTTGTAGGAGTCAAGCTTCCCCTGAGTATTGTAGGACAAGGATCCTGGACATGTAAGAACATCTGTCATCCTGGGCATGTTAGAGCACCTGGGAGTTGAGCTTCCTCTGGGTGTTTTGGGAATGGGTGCAGAGCCAGTTCCAAAGGTTTGCTCAGCACAAAAACTCAGACCTGAAGGAATCTGTGCCACTGGCTGGGCAAGGGTGCTTGCATCCCTGGATCCTGAGGGTTCCACTTACTCAAGATTTTCTGGCAGACATTGTGGCCTCCTCACCTGTGATCCTGGGCTTGTTAGAGCAGCTGGGAGTAAAGCTTCTTCTGCGTGTTGTGAGAATGGGTGCTGAGCCATGACCCAAGTTCTTTTTTTTATTTATTCTTGGCATTATTAAATAGTCTTGATATTTATGATTCCAATTTAACAGTTTGTTTTCAATTTTTACATGTAATTTATATTTATTTATTATTTTTGTTTAATCATATTTCATACTCCAGGTTTTATCCCCATCTTGACCCTCACTCTGACTGTTCCCCATCCCATAACTCATTCCCCCATCATTAACAGGATGTCCTCATCCTCCCATCCACACTCCACAAAGAGCTCCATACTCCCTGGGGCCTCCAATCTCTTGAGGGTTAAGTGAATCTTCTCTGATTAAGTCAAGACCTAGCAATCCTCTGCTGTAATGTGTTGGGGACCTCATATCAGCTGGTGTATCCTGCCTGGTTGGTGGCTCAGTGACTGAGAGATCTCAGGGGCCCAGGTTAGTTGACACTGCTGGTATTCTTATAGGGTTTTCCTGTTCCTCATTTTCTTCTAGATTTTCCCTAATTCAATCACAGAGATCATCAGCTTCTGTCCAATGTTGGGTATAAATATCTGCATCTGACTCTTTCAGCTGCTTATCGCATCTATCAGAGGGTGCTCATGATAGGCTCTTCTGTGATAACATAATGGCATCAGTAATAGTGTCAGGCCTTGGGGCCTGATCTTGAGCTCTATCCCAATTTTGGCCTGTCACTGGACCTTCTTTTCCACAGCCTCTTCTTCACTTTCATCCCTGCAGTTTTTAAGATAGGAACAGATTATTTTATAAAAAAAGAGAGAGAGAGAGAGAGAGAGAGAGAGAGAGAGAGAGAGAGAGAGAGAAATATAACAGATTGAGAGAATAATTTAATTGAGCAGTTGAAGCTTATAGGAATTATCTCATTGTGGATTCCAAAATATTTCATAGATAAATCAGAAAAAGATATTTTTCGTTTTGGTCCATTTCAAAATAACATTTCCATTCTTGATTTTTCTTTGATTTATAAGTAATTTATCAACACATTACAACAAATTTCCATGAACTTCTCTTTCAATTTTTGGCTTAATTTGCTTATTTTCTGTCACTTTAGCTAGCAAGACTGTAATAAATAATGATAGAAGCCTGTCAGTGTTCATCCATGACTGTACAGTATACTGGTGTATGTGCAGATTTATCTCTATGTTCATTTACAGTACATTGGGGTAAGTGCAGATGTATCTCTGTGAGTTTGAAGATCCTATAGACTACAGAGTATCATAGTTTTGCCTACAGATGGAAATCCTGTCTTGAAAAATACAAAACAAACAAACAAACAAACAAAATACACAAGAACAAAGAAATAAAGGAAGTAAGAGAGAAGAAGAAGAAGAAGAGAGAGCGAGAGAGAGAGAGAGAGAGAGAGAGAGAGAGAGAGAGAGAGAGAGAGAGAGAGAGAGAGAGAAATAAGCCAAGCCAGGCAGCAAGCAATCAAAACAACATCAGAGCTTAGTATTTTATCATTTTTTCACAAATCTAACTGGGTTCTGATTGTGACAAGGGATATTGGCTTCTGTTGATTATTGGCTTACACTAGTCTTTGGCCATCTGGTTATCTCTGGTGTTGACTGGCCTTTGTGTGTCTGTCTGGAGGCTGTCTATCTACTCTGTCCCTCGATTGTTTCATGTACCCTGAGAGACCTGTAGCACTGGACACTGCAGATATCTTGGGAGACTTTCAGGCTGCAGGGTCTTCAGAGGTCCGTGTATGCCAATGATCTATTGCCCTGGCTGTAGGTTGTCTCTCAGGAGCCATTCACACTGTGTGGTCTATTGCACTGTGTGCAGCATTACTCCTAGGTAGTTTTCAGACTGTGTTATCTTCGGAGGGTCAGACACATTGTATATCTTCCTCAGAGGAAGCCTCAAGCTGTAAGGCCTGTAAAGTCCCAGCAGAGGGGATGGGTCATGAGTCTGTTGGGCTCCTCAAGTGTTCCAACTGCTGTGGTTATTTGGAAGTGTCCCTTACCTGCTGCTCTGATGCAACAGAACTCCTGGAAGAACTTCAGACTATGGGGTCTTCTGAGGTGCAGAAACACTAATGATCTGGCCTGGCAGAAGGCACAGGCAGGAAGGAGGTGGATTTCCAAGGGAGGGGATGGATCATAATCCTGCTGGCCACCTGGGGGAGAGGGGGTCCCAGCTGCTGCAGTTATTTATGAAGTTCCTTTACATGTTGCACTGGGCACAGCAGATCTCCTAACAGGCCTTTAGATTTCAAGTTCTGTTGACCTGGGTGGGGCAGAACTCCTGGGAGTCCTTCAGACCTTGAATCACTTTCATACATCCTACATTTAACTGGCCATGTTTCTTCCAATGGTTTAACTATATCTTTTCCTGATTGTACCTTTTTGCAGTGAGTTGTACCTCCTCCAAATTTACTTTACATGTGTTCTACTGTCCCAGATTAATTATTACATTCCTTAACGTTTTGCATTAAACTTGCTTCCTCCATTTTTAGTCTAATTTTAACACAAATAATGGGTAAATGTGGCACCGTACAAAAGAAAGGAAACAAAACATTCATGAGAAGTGATTTTTGTTACTTTTCTGTGTCTGGGAAACATCATTCAGGATAATTTATTCAGGTTTCTTCAATTTTCCTGAAAATAATTCAACTTAACTTTTCTTTATGTTTTACGAATATCTTATGGTGTATCTATAACCCACTTTTATGTCTTATTCAGGTGATGGACACCTATATTGCTTCTATTTTCTGCCTATTATTAATCAAGAAATGAGTATGGATATCCAAATATTAATACAGAGGACTAAAAAGACCTTGACATATTTGGCCAAAGGTGATGACAATGGATCACATGGTATTCCTAATTTGATATTTTGACAACTCAAGGACTAAGCACAAAACTTGCTATGTTTTGCAGTCTATCAACAGTGTTTAAGTTCTGTGTCCATCTATTATCCTTTGTGGCCAGGATTTATGGAAAGAATTGTGTGAATTTTGATTTGTCATGGAATATCTTGATTTCTCCATCTATGTTGATTGAGATTTTTGCTGGGTAGAGTAGCCTGGGCTGCCAATTATGTAATCTTAGGTTCTGTATGACATCTGTACATGATCGTCTGGCTTTTATAGTCTCTGGTGAGAAGTCTGGTGTAATTCTCATAGATCTACCTTTATATGTTACTTGATGTTTTTCACTTACTACTTTTAATATTTTTTCTTTGTTTAATGCATTTGGTGGTTTGACTACTATGTAACAGGATGAATTTCTTTTCTGGTCCAGTCTATTTGGAGTTCTGTGGGCTTCTTCTATGTTCATGGGCATCTCTTTCTTTAGGTTAGGGAAGTTTTATTCTATAATTTGTTGAAGATATGTACTGGCCCTTTAAGTTGGGAATTTTCGTTCTCTTCTACATCTATTCACCATAGGGTTGTTCTTCTCAGTGTGTCCTGGATTTCCTGGATATTTTAGGTTAGGATTTTTTGCCTTTTGCATTTTCTTTGATTGTTGTGTCAGTGTTTTTTATGCTATCTTCTACACCTGAGATTCTTTCTTCTATTTCTTGTATTCTCTTGATGATGCTTCCACCTAGGTTTTCTGTCTCCAGAGTTTCCATTTGTGATTGCTTTATTGTTTCTAGTTTCATTTTAGATACTGGATGCTTTTGTTCATTTCCTTCACCTGTTTGATTGTGTTTTCCTCTAATTCTTTAAGGGATTTTTGTGTTTTCTCTTTAAGGGCTTCTACCTGTTTACATGTGTTCTCTTGTATGGTTTTAAGGGAGTTATTTATATCCTTCTTAAAGTTCTCTATCATCATCATGAGAAGTGATTTTAAATCCAAATCTTGCCTTTCCTGTGAGAGGGGTGACCCAGGACTTGTTGTGGTTCGAGAAGTGGGTTCTGATGATGCCAAGTAGCACTGATTTCTCTTGTTTATCTTCTTATTGTCTCTTGCTATCTGGTTATCTCTGGTGCTACCTACCCTTGCTTTCTCTGACTGGAGCCTGTCCTACATGTGATCCTCTTTGTTTCAGAACTCTTCAGAATCCAGCTCTCTTTATGACCCTTGATTCTGGGTTCCTGTGATCCTGAGATCCTGGGTGTGTCAGAGCTCCTGGGATTCAAGCTGCCTCTGGGATCCTGACATTCTTGTGTGACCAAGCAAGTGAGATCCTGTTGTGTCAGCTTCCGTGAGTCAAACTTCCTGTGGGTATTTTAGGACAGGGATCCTGGGCATGTAAGAGCTCCTGTGATCCTGGGTATGTTAGAGAACCTGGGAGTAGAGATTCCTCTGGGTATTGTGGGACTGGGTGTGGAACTACTATTGTTTGGGCAAGGTTTCCTGTTGTCCTAGATCCTAAATGTTCCAGTTGCTCCCAGTGTAGGGCCAGATGATGTGGCCTCCTCATCTCTAATCCTGGGCTTGTAAGAGCACATGAATGTCGATATTTGTCTGGGTATTGTGCAGAGCCAGCATCCAAGATCTCAATGTATTTATTCTTTATATTCTCAAATAATATTGATATTTATGATTCAAATTGCAGTTTATTTCCATTTTTTACATGAAATTAAAATATTTATTTATCATTTATTATATTTTTATTTCATGTTTTTACAGCCTAAAATCTTTTTTTCCTCCTGGTCTCCTGTTTGAGTGTTCTCCATCCCATACTTCCTCCCCCCATCTTCACAAGGATGTCCCCATTCCCAACTCCCACAGACCAGACCTCCACGCTCCCTAGGATCTCCAGGATCTTGAGGGTTAGGTATATCTTCTCTGACTAAGCCAAGACCCAACATTCCTCTGCTTTGTATGTATTCGGAGACCTCATATCAACTGGTGTTGCTGCCTGGTTGGTGTCCCAGTGTCAGAGAGCTCTCAGGGGTCCAGGTTTGTGAACATTGCTGGTCTTCTTATAGGGTTACCCTCATCATCATCTTTTTCCAGATTTTCCCTAATACAGCCACAGAGGTCATAAGCTACTGTCCATTTGTTGGGTGTATATATCTGCATCTGTCTCTTTCAGCTGCTTATGGGTTCTTTCTGAGGGCAATCATGATAGGCTCCTTTTTGTGAGCACACTATAACATCAGTAATAGTGTCAGTTTTGGGGACTCCTCTTTACCTGGATCCCAATGTGGGCCTGTCACTGGACCTTCTTTTTCTCAGTCTTTTCTCCATTATTGTCTCTGATTTTTTTTGGGGGGTGGGGGGATAGGAACAGTTTATTTTCTTAAAATAAAAAAAAATCTATGTGAAATATAACAGATTAAAGCAATAACTTATTTGATTAGTTCAAGCTTATAGGAATTAACTTATTACTAATTATAAAATATTTCATAGGTAAAACAGGAAAATATTTTTAGTTTTGGGTCTATTCAAAATAACATTTTTATTGTTGATTTTTCATTAAATCAAATTCCGACAAACTTCTCTTTAACTTTCAGATTAACTTGGTTATGTCACGTCCTTTTAACCAGCAAGTCTGTTAAAAATAAGAACCCAAGCCTGTCAGTGTTCATGCATCGCTTCAATTATAGTGCATTGGCGACAATAGGATGTATCGCTGGGTGTTTGATGCTTGCATAGACTACAGAGTAAATTTCAGAACAGTTATGCCTACTGAGGGAAATACTGAATTAAAATTAAAACCCAAAAACAAACAAACAAACAAACACCACAACAACAAAGAGGGAAAGAAAGGGAGAGAGAGAGAGAGAGAGAGAGAGAGAGAGAGAGAGAGAGAGAGAGAGAGGAAGGAAGGAAAGAAGGAAGGAAGGAAGGAAGGAAGGAAGGAAGGAAGGAAGGAAGGAAGGGGAGAGAGAGAGAAAGAAAGAAAGAAAGAAAGAAAGAAAGAAAGAAAGAAAGAAAGAAAGAAAGAAGGAAGGAAGGAAGGAAGGAAGGAAGGAAGGAAGGAAGGAAAGAAAGAAAGAAAGAAAGAAAGAAAGAAAGAAAGAAAGAAAGAAAGAAAGAAAGAAAGAAAGAAAGAATTTTGCTTTGCAGAAGCTTTGCAATTTTATGAGGTCCCATTTATCGATTCTTGATCTTACAGCACAAGCCATTGCTGTTCTATTCAGGAATTTTTCCCCTGTACCCATATCTTCAAGGCTTTTCCCTACTTTCTCCTCTATAAGTTTCAGTGTCTCTGGTTTTATGTGGAGTTCCTTAATCCACTTAGATTTGACCTTAGTACAAGGAGATAGAAATGGATCAATTCACATTCTTCTACATGATAACCGCCAGTTGTGCCAGCACCATTTGTTGAAAATGCTGTCTTTTTTCCACTGGATGGTTTTAGCTCCCTTGTCAAAGATCAAGTGACCATAGGTGTGTGGATTCATCTCTGGGTTTTCAATTCTGTTCCATTGGTCTACTTGTCTGTCACTATACCAGTACCATGCAGTTTTGATCACAATTGCTCTGTAGTACAGTTTTAGGTCCGGCATGGTGATTCCACCAGAGGTTCTTTTATCCTTGAGAAGAGTTTTTGCTATCCTCGGTTTTTTGTTATTCCAGATGAATCTGCCGATTGCCCTTGCTAATTCGTTGAAGAATTGAGTTGGAATTTTGATGGGGATTGCATTGAATCTGTAGATTGCTTTTGGCAAGATGGCCATTTTTACAATGTTGATCCTGCCAATCCATGAGCATGGGAGATCTTTCCATCTTCTGAGATCTTCTTTAATTTCTTTCTTTAGAGACTTGAAGTTCTTATCATACAGATCTTACACTTCCTTAGTTAGAGTCATGCCAAGGTATTTTATATTATTTGTGACTATTGAGAAGGGTGTTGTTTCCCTAATTTCTTTCTCAGCCTGTTTATTCTTTGTGTAGAGAAAGGCCATTGACTTGTTTGAGTTTATTTTATATCCAGCTACTTCACCGAAGTTGTTTATCAGGCTTAGGAGTTCTCTGGTGGAATTTTTAGGGTCACTTATATATACTATCATATGATCTGCAAAAAGTGATATTTTGACTTCATCTTTTCCAATTTGTATCCCCTTGATCTCCTTTTGTTGTCGAATCGCTGGAAATCAGTCTGGCGGTTCCTCAGAAAATTGGACATAGTAGTACCGGAGGATCCCGCAATACCTCTCCTGGGCATATATCCAGAAGATGTCCCAACCGGTAAGAAGAACACATGCTCCACTATGTTCATAGCAGCCTTATTTATAATAGCCAGAAGCTGGAAAGAACCCAGATGCCCCTCAACAGAGGAATGGATACAGAAAATGTGGTACATTTACACAATGGAATACTACTCAGCTATTAAAAAAAAAGAATTTATGAAATTCCTAGGCAAATGGATGGACCTGGAGGGTATCATCCTGAGTGAAGTAACCCAATCATAAAGGAACTCGCACAATATGTACTCACTGATAAGTGGATATTAGCCCAGAAACTTAGGATACCCAAGATATAAGATACAACTTGCCAAACGCATGAAATTCAAGAAGAACAAAGACCAAAGTGTGGACACTCTACCCTTTCTTAGAAATGGGAACAAAACACCCATAGAAGGAGTTACAGAGACAAAATTTGGAGCTGTGATGAAAGGATGGACCATCTAGTGATTGCCATATGCAGGGATCCATCCCATAATCAGCTTCTAAATGTTGACACCATTGCATACACTAGCAAGATTTTGCTGAACGGACCCAGATATAGCTCTCTCTTGTGAGACTATGCCGGGGCCTAGCAAACACAGAAGTGGATGATCACAGTCAGCTATTGGATGGGTCACACGGCCCCTTATGGAGGAGCTAGAGAAATTACCCAAGGAGCTAAAGGGAACTGCAACCCTATAGGTGGAACAACAATATGAACTAACCAGTAACCGGGAGCTCTTGTCTTTAGCTGCATATGTATCAAAAAACGGCCTAGTCGGTCATCACTGCAAAGAGAGGCCTATTGGACTTGCAAACTTTATATGCCCCAGTACAGGGGAACACCAGGGCCAAAAAAGGGCAGTGGTTGGGTAGGGGATTGGGGGGGGTGGGTATGGGGGACCTTTGGGATAGCGTTGAAAATGTAAACGAGGAAAATACCTAATAAAAAAAATAAAAAAAAATAAAGCATAATGTGATTTTATATAGCCTTTAGACCAATGCAGAATCCACATGAGCTCTGGAGTACCCAATTACTTCACTGTTATTACAAGGAGGGGCCAAGCAGCCAGCACCCGAGGCTACTTCTGTAAAGATGGGAAAGCAGTTGCCTCCTATTCTGGGTCTATCTGCAGCTACAAGTTTTCTAGGGTTCTCTCTCTTTTGCCACAATGGCTTCATTGGACAGAGACACTTTGCCTATAAAAGCAGAATGGAAGCCTCCCTCACCATTCACCAGATCCCAGCCAGTCATCACTGAATCTGCACTTTGTGTAATTTGATCATTGTCTTTATGTCTCTTTTGATGTAGAACTTCTCACCAACACTCCGTAGAGTTAATTTTCCTGTATCACCTCCCTTCTTTTCCCTTATATCCTGCAGTTTACCTCTTTATACCACACTTTTGCTATGATCTATGTAATTCCTCGTACTTAGAAAGTGAGGTAGGTAGATCTAATTATAAGATATAACATGCAATCCATACTGCTGAAGTATTTTGGTATTAGACAAAACACTAAAACTATGGAGCAATAAAGAAACCTAAGAAACTTTTGAATGCACCAAACCACATCTACCTAATTCAAAGTTAAACTGATAATGAAAACACTTGTGCTAATAGTTATTCTCTTACAGTTCTATTACTAACTTTAAAAAAGGAAAAATTAAACTGTCTACTCATGAGATGAAATTACTTTCCCCCAAAAAAACTGGAAATTTGGTAGGAAATGTGTGAAATATGTGTATTGAACAACCCTGAAAATAGGCTACAAATATGTTAAGTATACTTGATGGAGCTGTGAACGAGGCATGCATGTGCACTGGGCCTGATCAGTCTCTCTTGATGAACATGCTTTGTTATAACAATGATCCATATGAAGTCGGGGATTCAGCATGTGTTCTCTTCACTCTGCCCTTTTGTAACTTGATCCAGTGATAGTGGATGTACTTTTGGTTTCCACTACAGACATTTGTGGTTATAAAGAAAACATCCCTTCTTTAGGTTCTGACACAAACTCAGAAAGAAACCCCACATGTAATGATGACAAGGCCAAACACAAGGATGTATTCAATAATATACTGTGGATAGCAGAGGGATAAATGATGAAGGTTAGTAACTTCCTCCAAGGTCAAAACATGTTTGAATGGGTGACCGATACTATTAGCCACTAAGATGACCTATCTTCTTCTTTCTTGACAGTTCACAGTTAATTTGATGCTTAAGAGCAACAAGGAATACAGTAAGTTCACACTCCTTGTCAATGGACTTTTGATATCCAGACCTAAAATTTAAAAAATATATATATTGAAGAGAAAGAAGAAAAAGTTGATGAGGAAGAGAAAAATCAAGAGTAAATGATGATGGTGGTGATGATGATGGTGGTGGTGATGATGATAATAATGATACTAATGATGAATGTGACGATATTATTCCAGTAATCCTGGTGACCTTAGACAAGTTTTCACTCTATAAGCAAGTTGTGAGCTCTTCATAATGTCAACCTGCACCATCATGATGCACCATGAACCCTGACTTAGTAGTTATAATCTCTTTCCAACTACACAATAGAACTAAGTTGCTGAATGAGTCTGTATTAACCAAAAAACAATAAACCCTTTGGTATGTTATGAAAATATGAAATTTATGAAACATCATGAAAGCCAAATAAAACATTCTTTGCCAAATTATTACAATTAGCTCCAGACCCCTTATTTTCCTTTTAGTCCTCTGAAATCTCTTAAGCTGGATCATCAAATCTACATTGCAGTCATCACCACTGTCTTTCTTATCTCTACTTCTATCAGCCATTAAGGCCCTTTTAAAAACATTCAACAGCTTTTGCAATCTAACAACCCAAGTCCACATTCTGCCATTAAGCAAAATGGTCAGGTCTGTCATAGCAATGCACTACTAGCTGTTTTATCCCATCTCTGTCTTAAGCAGTGTACTGGCTGTCATCTGTTTCACCTGGAGACAAGCTAGTCATCAGAGAGGAAGGAGCCTAGGTTGAAGAAATGCCTCCATAAGATTCAGCTGTAAGGTATGTTTTCAATCACTTATCAATGTGGGAGGGCTCAGGCCACAGTAGGTGCCACATCATTCCTGGGATGGTAGTCTTTGGTTCTATATGACAAAGGCCTGAGCAAGATATGTGAATGAAGCCAGTAAGCAGCATGTTCCATGGCCCCTTTATCAACTCCTATTTCAAAGTTCCTGCAATGTTTTGGTTCCTGTCCTGACTTCCTTAGATAATGAGCAGAAATATGAAATTTGTAAGCCAACTAGACATTTTCCACTTCAATTTATTCTTTTTAATCATAGTTTTTCATCGGAGCAAGCTTAAAGAAATAATCCTGGATAAACTAGTACAGACCCCTGCCCCCACAGAAGTAAAATCACAAACATGCTACATAGTTGGATATAAGTTGATGGCAGATATTAATTCTTCAATAATATACAATTTCTATGACCCAGAGTAGCTAGGCAAAGAGTAAGAAAATACAGTAGAGCAAAGAATCTTCTTAGAAAGGAGAAATAGATAGATAATCATGGCTGAGCATTGAGCATGGATGTGTTGTTGGGTAAAATAGGATGGATCAGAGGATCAAAGTGGAAAGGGAAGATTCAATTAGAAGGTTTGAGGATTCCACATCATTTCATCCACACTGAATTTTATTAGCCTTTTGCCTTCCCCTTCTTTCCCTAAACTTTCTTTGATTGTACCTTGCTACACTGAGATGTCTCCTCTCCATCCCTCTCCAAATTCATTTTACACATATTCTTCTATACCACCCTCATTAATGCATCACCTACCAATATCACTTGCATCAAACTGACTTCCGACACATTTGCTCTAATTTAAACATACATAATACACAAACCTATGACCACACATGAGAGACAAACCTTTGCATTTATCTTTCTATGCCTGAGAAAGCTCATTCAGGATGATTTATTCAAATTTCTTCCATTTGCCTTCAGATTTCATTACTTAAGTTTTCTTTATGTTTTAGTAATATCACATTGTGTACATGTATCAATTTTTATTATGTATAACTCAGGTGATGGGAATCTACATGGACTCTATTTCCTCAGTATTGTGAAAAAAGCAGAAATAAACATGGATGTTCAAATATTGATACAGAGGAATACAATGTTCTTTGGATAAATGGTCAAGGATGTTTACACTGGATCAGATGGTATTTCTAGTTGATATTTTTGACAAGCCAAAGGCTGATTTCATACTGGCTTTTCTTTTGTGGTCTATCAACACTGCTTCCAGCATATCTATTATCCATGATATCATTTGTGTTACTAAAGATGGTAGTTTTGGATAAGTAAGTTGACATTTTTCTCACATTTATAGTGTAAATTTTTCACACACGTGAAACTAGTTTTTCTCAAACTCACAGACATCTATTCCTACTTCAATTCCCTCATGCCTCTTCCTTGCAAGTTTATGTACTTTTGATCTTTCCCTTTTCAGTATGCTGAATCTCATTATTGCCACTTGTATGTGCATGTAGACTGTATGGTCTCCTTCCTAGGAGATCATATCAGCAAATTGAGATCCTCTAAATTCTTTTCCTTCGTATTCCTTTTATTCATTTATCACTTAATTGTTTCTAGCTTCAATCCCTATAATGAGCAGTAGTCAAAAAAGTGGACAACCTTATTTAGTTATTGAATTTATTAGGGATAATTAACCTCATCTTAAGTTTAAATTTAAAGGATACGTGAGAATTATCTCTGCTTTATACATAGGCCTCACAGATTAATAGATACCATTTTCTGAAGGTGAACATGTAGCATAAAATACTGAATCAAATAACTAATCTAAGTATTACAGTGGGACTTTTGGCATTATATCATAGTAGATTGAGAGTATATGTCTACATGAGAATATTGAATAAAACCAAGAGTGAGAATACATTGACATTCCAGACTGAGGAGACCAAGAAAAAGTTTAATACCTACCCTGCACATGTCAAAGCAGCATATATCAACCTGCATGTTGTGACCACTTACGACCTTACAATCAGATATGATGTATATCAGATACATACCTTATAATTCATAATTTGGAAAAATTATAGTTATCAAGAAACCAATTTTAAAAATCATTGCCAAAAGAGGAGAAATTTCATTAAAGTGTTGCAGCATTACTGAATGTCCAAATCACTCAAAGGGAAGAATATTTTATAGTATAAAGGCTTTGGTGACACCAATTTGTTATTACATATCTAATGTATTCTTTAGCACACCAAGAAGCAAATAACTTCAACTCTCCTATGGCTTCCACATAGTTGGTTAACAGTGACTGGTCTTATTACTTGAATGCATGGTTATCTATTCTTCACAGCACTTATCTACATGAGTGCTTCCCACATCTTGATAGTATGTCTGCATGGATTTGTGCCTTCCCCTCAAGCTGATGCAATGTTAAAGCCAGATATACACTTTGTCCTTGTGACTTGGCTCTTTAGTAGAAGAGCTGGATCAAATAACTAATCAAAATATCACAGTGACACTTTTGTCATACCAAATATAAAACTCAGGGACATCAGCTTCTTTGAGTTTCCTGACCTGCTTTACTCCTTTGCAGCCAATGTATTATCTACATATGAGATATTCATTTTTATAGGAAAAAAAATGATGTGTAATTTGTACTGTCTTGACTGGAATCTAGGTTAGTAATTAAACTTGTTTTAGTTTCTGTCCTAACTTCCTTAGATGAGGCAGACCAATATGCAATTGTAACCAAACAAACTAGTTCCTTCCTTGGATTGCTTTATTGAAGTGAGAGAAACCCTAATTAAAATATGTTGGTACCAGGATTTGGGGTATTGCTGAGAAAGACCAGGCTGATATTTAGGGAGGATTATGGATGGATTTTAAAAATGTGGATTAGAAAACAATTGAGTGTTGATAGATCAGCAAGGGATTCTACAGTACTTATAAGTATGTTAATAGCAGTCCCCATGATCGAGTATTCATCACATTAAATGTTTTTAATTAAAGAAATGTGCTATATACTTAATGTTGTCATCAAAGTGGGAAAATAATGGAAAAAAGATAATGCTAAGTCAAAAGATTGTGTAATAAAAAATAATTTTGTAGACTTTCAAACAGATTAAAATCATGAGAACAGTGCCCCTTCAATAATTCCTTTCTGATTTCTTTGAGTGCAAATTGAGAAACAATGTATATGACTCTTTTTCTACAAATTAAAATCCAATACAAATGCCTTCATTTACCTCAAGCATTACAGTGCCTGTAAGATTAATAGAAAATGGCATATTGGTGATAAGTATAAGGATGTGTCCCATATAATACTTTATGTTAATATTTCTTACTCAAAATAATGGTGTTAGCTGGCATTGTGGTATTTCCAACCATACAAAAGTAGATTAAATTCATAACTAAGAACTGTGTGTTAATAGAGATCATCATCTTTTTTCTTGTTTATACAGCTGAACTGTTCTTTGTAACAAGCCAAACAAAATATTTTTTTCCTACAGAATAGAACCCTCTGTGAATTGCACTATGACATCATACGGTTTCACAGTTTTTCTTATTGGTAAATTAGACCCTTACTGAAACTTCTTACTTCCTTATTGACATCAGAGGATAGGAGATACATTATCCCAGGTTGCCACCTGAGTAAAACATAAATATAAATAGATTTTCCTCTTTCTTTATGAAAAATACAATTGCTTTGTGGTATCTGAAAAGATTTAGAATTAAAAACTTTCTGTCCCTCTAGGCCTTGATGTTCCCTTAGATACATATGGAGGGTCTGTGATGTAAATATGTTTACTGGTGCTAGGATGCTGAAAATAACTTGATCCCTCTTTTGAACCTCCTTGTGACCTGTGATGATCTCATTTCCTCAAATAGAAGCATCTCTGATGAGGGGTGATTTTTACACTTCTCTGTGGTTGTAAGGATTAGGCTTTGAACTCAGTAAAGAATCTTGCTATTCTAACATAGTAGAGGTACTAGATTCTTTTTTAAGTCCAAAACATACAAGCGTTTGAATGCTGCTAGGTTTCTAGTAGCAGACATGATTCCCCTACTGTTGAGAGGGCTAAAGTTACAGCCAACATGTGGGTGGGAATTGTTTTACATTTAGAAACATTTAGTTTTTCTGATAGTGTAGAACTATGGAGTGTTTAATATCTCTCAGAAGTCTCTGTAGTATTTTTGGTACTGTGGTAGCTAGTCTGCTGAAAAGAGGCCTTCCTGTTTGATACAAACCAAATTATCTGAATCCTGTGTGCAATGTGTCTGCACAAAACTATTTGACATTAACTTCAGAAAAACAAACTAGAGACACATTTATAGTATATATCTTACTTATCCTGATAATCCTTTCTTAAGCCCAAGTCCTTACACTGACATGTGAAATCCGATGGATCTGAGAAAGAGAGGTAGCATAAGTCTAATTATAAGCAAAAAACGTGTCATCCCACAATTGTGTATTTTTCCTTAAAATAATATGAAATTATGACTATAGAGCAAGAAACAGAGAACCTCAGTTAATGAAAGAAATCTGAGGAACATTTGCACGCAACCAAAGAGTAAGATGGGATACTGGAAGTAATTTTGGAAGGTAAACAAGGTCATGTGGAAAAACTGATAAGATACCAATGAATTGTTAAGTCCTTTGAGTTCTGATGTTGGCTATTTTTTATTTGTTTGTTCATTTGTTTGCTTGATTTTTTTTTTTTTTTGAATTGGGGTTTGGGTTTTCAAGACATGATTTCTCGCTATAACCTTAGCAATCCTGGAACTTAATTTTGTAGGTTAGGCAAGCATCAAACAGACAGGTATCTTACCTATGGTCACTTGATCTTTGACAAAGGAGCTAAAATAATCCAGTGGTTAAAAGGCAGCATTTTCAAAAAATGGTGCTGCCTCAATTGGCTGTTAGCATTCAGGAAGGATGCAAATTGATTCATTCTTATCTCTTTGTACAAAGCTCAAGTTCAAGTGGACAAAGGACCTCCATATAAAACTAGATACACTGAAACTGATAGAAGAAAAAATTGGGAAGAGACACTTGGACACAGGGGGAAATTCTGAACAGAACACCAATAGCATATGCTCTAAGATCAAGAAACAACAAATGGTAGATCATAAAATTTCAAAGCTTGTGTAAGGCAAAGGACACTGTCAATATGACAAAAAGGCAACCAACAGATTGGGGAAAGATCTTTACCAGTCCTACATCCCACAGAGAGCTAATATCCAATAAATAAAAAGAACTCAAGGAATTAGACACCAAGAGCAAAACAAAAATTCTCAACTGAGGAATACCACATGGCTGAGAGGCACCTAAAAACATGCTCCACATCCTTAGTCATCAGAGAAATGCAAATCAAAACAACCCCGAGATTCCACTTTACACCAACTGGAATGGGTAAGATCAAACATGCAGGTGACAGAAGATGCTGGTGACGTAGTGGAGAATGAGGAAGACTCCTCCCTTTCTGGTTGGATTGTTGCTGCAGACCCTCTTGGTCCCTTGTCTGCATGGAAAGGGACTCTGGTCACAGGTGGGCAAGGAGTCGGTGGAAATTGACAGACAGACTCAACACAAGGGAGTGTGGATCTGAATGTAATTTGACAAATCGTGCATCAAACTTTTTATACAGAAGAAAATAGGGAAGTTGTGTGACACACCAACAAGGTACAAAGAGGTTATGGATTCTTACACAAAACAGGAATGCAAACACGGAAGAACTGGCAGGAACCAACTGGGATAAAATTCACTGGGGCATTGAGACTTAACATGACCAAAGATCTCGCCTCATATATGATCAATTAGGCCATCCTCTGCTACTTATGCAGCTGGAGCCACGTGTCCCACTATGTGTACTCTTTGGTTGGTGTTTAGTCCCTGGGAAGTCTGGAGGTACTGGTTAGTTCATATTGTTGTTCCTCCTATGGGTCTGCTAACTCCTTCATCTCCTTGGGTCCTTTCTCTAAATACTTTATTGGGGAGCCTGTGCTCAGTTCAATGGTAGACTATGAGGATCCACATCTGTATTTGTCAGGCACTGGTGGAGACTCTCTGGAAACACCTATAAGATGGTTCTGTCAGTAAGCACTTGTTGGCATCCACAAATGTGTCTGGGTTTGGTGACTTTGGTGAATGGATCCCCAAGTGGGGCAGTCTTGGATGGCCATTCCTTTTGTCCCTGCTCAACATTTGGTCTCCATAACACCCCTCATGGATATTTTGTTCCCTCTTCTAAGAAGATTCAAAGTATCAACACATTGGTCTTCCTTCTTGAGTTTTATGTATTTTGTGAATTGTATCTTGGGTATTCTGAGCTTCTGGGCTAATATCTACTCATCATTGAATGCATATCATGTGTGTTCCTTTTGTAACTGGGTTACCTCACAGAGGATGATATTTTCTAGGTCAATCCATTGGCCTAAAACTTTCATAAATTCATTGTTTTAACCACTGAGTAGTACATACACCATTGTGTAAATTTATAATTTCTTTATCCATTCCTCTGTTGAGGGACATCAGAGTTCTTTCCAGCTCCTGGTTATTATAAATAAGGCTGCTATGAACTTAGTGGAGCATGTGTGCTTAATACACGTTGGAGCTTCTTCTGGGTATATGCCCAGGAGTTATATGAGTGGGTCCTCAGGTAGTAGTATGTCCAATTTTCTGAGTAACTGCCATACTGATTCCCAGAGGGATTGTGCCAGCTTGCAATCTGCTACATCCACTCCAGTAGTGACAAGCACGACAGGCCCCTAAAACCTGGGTGCTGTTACTAGGCAAAAAGTTCAGAGAAACTTAGTCTCCTGGAATTGTGGCATCCTGTATAAAGAATGCTCCAATGTCCTTGCTTTAGTTGGAAAACAGATCTGTGTGCTTCCCTTAACATTGCTTTATTACAAGTGCTCCTAAGGATTGATATTTTGATATATAGCTAAGTTAGATTCTAGGCAGTCCTTGATTTGCAGTCCTTGATTCAACCCTGGACATGGATAGCTAGGTCACTGCCCTACACAGAAATTTACCATTATCTAGGAAGAAGGAAGTTTGTGACCTAAAGAGGAACCAGAGCAGATACTTAAAAATATAGATAGCTGAGTTATACATATACAAAAGTATTTACAATGTCCTAGGGGAAATGTAGACTATACACTAGACTAGAATTTGTATTTGGAGCACAAATATTCAGCATTGAGAATTCCTCTTGGTAGATTTTACCTTTGATGTATATGAAGTGTCCCTCCTTGTCTTTTTTGATAACTTTGGGATGAAAGTCATTTTTATTCAATATTAGAATGGCTACTCCAGTTTGGTTCTTCAGACCATTTGCTTGGAAAATTGTTTTCCAGCCTTTCACTCTGAGGTAGCGTCTGTCTTTTTCCCTGAGATGGGTTTCCTGTAAGCAGCAGAATGTTGGGTCCTGTTTGTGTAGCCAGTCTGTTAGTCTATGTCTTTTTATTGGGGAATTGAGTCCATTGATATTAAGAGATATTAAGGAAAAGTAATTGTTGCTTCCTTTTGTTTTTGTTGTTAGAGTTGGCATTCTGTTCTTGTGGCTGTCTTCTTTTTAGTTTGTTGTGGGATTACTTTCTTGCTTGTTCTAGGGCATGATTTCCGTCCTTGTATTGCTTCTTTTCTGTTATTATCCTTTGAAGGGCTGGATTTGTGGAAAGATATTGTGTGAATTTGGTTTTGTCATGGAATACTTTGGTTTCTCCATCTATGGTAATTGAGAGTTTGGCCGGGTATAGTAGCCTGGGCTGGCATTTGTGTTCTCTTAGTGTCTGTATAACATCTGTCCAGGCTCTTCTGGCTTTCATAGTCTCTGGTGAAAAGTCTGGTGTAATTCTGATAGGCCTTCCTTTATATGTTACTTGACCTTTTTCCCTTACTGCTTTTAATATTCTATCTTTATTTAGTGCATTTGTTGTTCTGATTATTATGTGTCGGGAGGAATTTCTTTTCAGGTCCAGTCTATTTGGAGTTCTGTAGGCTTTTTGTATGATCATGGGCATTTCTTTCTTTATGTTTGGGAAGTTTTCTTCTATTATTTTGTTGAAGATATTAGCTGGCCCTTTAAGTTGAAAATTTTCATTCTCATCAATTCCTATTATCCGTAGGTTTGGTCTTCTCATTGTGTCCTGGATTTCCTGGATGTTTTGAGTTAGGATCCTTTTGCATTTTGTATTTTCTTTGACTGTTGTGTCGATGTTCTCTATGGAATCTTCTGCACCTGAGATTCTCTCTTCCATCTCTTGTATTCTGTTGCTGATGCTCGTGTCTATGGTTCCAGATCTTTTTCCTAGGGTTTCTATCTCCAGCGTTGCCTCACTTTGGGTTTTCTTTATTGTGTCTACTTCCCTTTATAGGTCTAGTATGGTTTTGTTCATTTCCATCACCTGTTTGGATGTGTTTTCTTATTTTTCTATAAGGACTTCTACCTGTTTGGTTGTGTTTTCTTGCTTTTCTTTAAGGACTTGTAACTCTTTAGCAGTGTTCTCTTGTATTTCTTTAAGTGAGTTATTAAAGTTCTTCTTGATGTCCTCTACCATCATCATGAGATATGCTTTTAAATCCAGGTCTAGCTTTTCGGTTGTGTTGGGGTGCCCAGGACTAGGTGGCGTGGGTGTGCTGAGTTCTGATGATGGTGAGTGGTCTTGATTTCTGTTAGTAGGATTCTTACGTTTGCCTTTTGCCATCTGGTATTCTCTGGACCTGTGCAGGATATACTCGGCGGGGTCCTGGAACTAAGATGTCTGTGCAGGGTACACGCGGCAGGGTCCCGGAACTAAGATGTCTGCTGCCAATGCTCATGCAAAGCGTTCCAGCGCCGGGCAGGTCCCTATCCTCTGGCCGGGAAAATGGTCACCTGCCTGTACAGGATACACTCGGTGGGATCCCGGAACCAAGATGTCTGCTGCTGCTGCTCAGGCAAAGAGCTCCTGGGCCGGGCAGATTCCAATCCTCAGAATTCTTATGATCGCGTGGCTTGTGTTGTGGGTATCTGGCGGTAGTCAGCAGACTTTGCGCCCTAGCTACCCCGGTGCTGCTCGGACCGAAACGGGCTTGTGCCCCTACTCAGACCGGGTTTTTGCTTCCCTGACTAATGCAGTCTCAAGTCCAGCGCGATTCATAATAAAACTTTTAATCCATAGAGTTTCTGCTCTGCCCTTCAAGTTCCACTGTGTACTCTGGTCAGTGTTGGGAACCTCTCTTCCCTTACCCTATTGGTATCAGCAATAGGGTCTGGATTTGGTGTCTGTAGATGGGATGAATCCCTAGGTGGGACAATCTCTGGATAGCCTTTCCTTCAGTCGCTGCTCCATTCTTTGCCCTTGCATTTCCTTCTAGACAGGAGCAATTCTGGGTTAATATTTTTGAGATGAATGGGTGGATCCATCCCTTAACCAGGGATGTGCCTAACCTTTAGATATAATCTCTACAGGTACTATCTCCTTTTTGTTGGATATTTCAGCTAATGTCAGTCCCGGTGGGTCCTGGTAACCTCTCGCTTCCCTGACATCTGTGACTTTCCAGTGGCTACCCCTAGTTCCCCAACTTGACTACTACTTGCCTGCCTTCAATTTCCTGACCCACTATACTTTCTCCCCCAACTCCTCCCCAACATATAACAAGGACACATGCTCCATAATATTCATAGCAGCCTTATTTATAATAGCCAGACATTGGAAACAACACAGATAAATAAGAAATAGATACAGAAAATATGGTACATTTACACAATGGAGTACTACTCAGCTATTAAAAAACAATGACTTCATGAAATTCACAAGCAAATAGAGAGTACTAGAAAATGTCTTTCTGTGAGGGGAACCGAGTCAAATAAAAAACAAAACAAAACAAAATAAAACAAAACAACAACAACAAAACACTTTGTATGTTCTCACTGATAAGTGGATATTAGGGAAAAAGCTCATAATACCCATGATACAACTCACAGAACCTGTAAAGGTCACGAAGGAAGATCAAAGTGTGGATGTTTCAGTCCTACTTAGAAGGGGGAAAAATACTCAAGGGAAGAAATATGGAGACAAAGAGTATACACATGGAGGGACGAATGTCTCCAACCACATATGTATTAGAGGATGTTCTTATTGGACATCAATGGCAGGCAAGGCCTTTGGTCCTGTGAAGGTTTTATGCCCCAGAATAGAAGAATGTCAGGGCAAGGAGGAGGGATTGGGGATGGGGTGGGTTTATAAGCACTATCATTGAAGATGGGAGAAGGAGGATGAGATAAGAGGTTTCTGAAGGGGAAACTAGGAAAGGGGATAACAATTGAAATGTAAATAAATAAGATATCCAATAAAAAGTTGAAGAGGTATTTTGAATCACTCCTGGGTGATTTTAAAACAACTTATACTGAGAGTCAAAATAATCTCAAGTATTTTAGGATCATTATTGTAATCACTACATATTGCTAGAAGAATAGCCCTTTCCACTACTAGAAATTATTGTTATATTCATGAGCTTTTACTGGTAGAGTCTAACCAGAAAGTCTATAACAGGAAGCACTAAAATCTATCTTGGAAGACACAATTGCATCTACACTGCCTTTTTTGGCATGTCTATGCTGCCCATTCAACCTAATCTACAAAGTTAACTTGTACCCTATGATTATTATTAGAGTTTCAGGCTCCAGGTTTCTCTGATTTTTACTTGCAGGCCACCAACAAGCTACATATTCATTATTAGTCACAGTCTTTGAGAACTGTCAGAGAACACTCTAGCTAAAGAAGTGCCCAGAACTGAGTTCTATCAAAATGACTCTGGTTAAATTCAGCTTGCCTATTGATTTAATTGCATTGGTTTCTTATTTCCTCAGGCCCTATGGCTAATTTCCTAATGTTTTATTCCACATCTATCTAGGTATATGTGTAAAATACATCTCTGTAAGTTATCAACATGGCCTACATGTTATTACATAATGTATTTCAACAAGTATATGAACAAACAAAATACTGTTTATGAGCTTCATCTTAATTATTTATGTATAAAGCATTTATAATAAAAGACATTATTGACATTTTACTCTCTAACATTTGAAGCAAAACACGTGATAAACAATTACATGCATTTATCGGGTGTAATGAAAACCTTAAGACACTTATCCATTATTTGCAAGTCAAGGCAGACAGCTGATATTTCCATATATTTTTCATTATATTATATTCAGGATAAATTCGTTAATTTGCTTTTTCAGATTCAAATTTATTTGCAACAGGTTACTGTGAACTGTTGTCTCATCACAGTGTTGTACATGACTAAAACTTATTCCTTATAGGTATTTTAGCATTAGCAACATGTCAATTCTCACTTAGATCCCAACTTACCAGTCACTATTTTGTATTTTAATGAAATGAAATTTTTGCCTTCATACATCACAGAGAACATCTGATAATTTTAAATACAGAATCAGAGATTAGTAGCACTGGGAAGAAATTCTTTAGCAACATAGCCACCACTATCTCATTGTGTAATGATAGTATTATTGACGAAAGTCAAATAAACACTGAGTGGTTACATTCACACTGCCCAATGGTCAGAGTCCCACACTCTGGAATGTATTCTCAGTGTAATATGTAACATCTCTCATGCACTGAAAATTGTTTTATATTTTCTGGTGCTTTGACTGCATTTATGTCTGTGTAACATGTGCATGCTTATTGTCCACGGAGGCTGCATATGGATTCTATACCCTGGTACTGGTGTTACAGGTGATTATAAGCTGCAATTTAGATGCTGGAGACTGAATCTAGCTCCTTTACAAGATCTTCCAGTGCTTTTAACTACTGGGCCATCTGTCCAGCCCCAAGTATGTACAATCTATGTTACTGGAATCATAAGATTGATGCTTAGGGATACAAAAGAATATACTGCTCATCTTTTCACATCTCTAAAGTGAGAGGGTCAATGCTACATTTACTAGCTATGTCATATGGTAGTCTTGATTTTTATGCAGCTTTCAATTTCTTTATCAAATAGAGAAAAGTGGACTATTTAATCTCAGAAGAATCAAATAAATCTAAACTGTGGCTTAGTAGTAAATTCCTCTATGGCAAGTAACAAATTTGGAGCTATGACTATATGAAAAATGGTGAATTTAAACGATGAACAAATATTTTAAATATTTATGAAAAATATTTTCTAAAAGTGTCAATGTGGTTTCATAATGTGATATTTTTTTGGTTGAACTCTTATTAAATGACAAATAGCCTAAATTGGACATGAGATTCTTCTTCATGTTCCTAACGAAAATAATAATAAAATCAAATCTCAGGAAAGAGACTGAAGATGGTGGTGGTTGGAAAATGACTGTATGTTTTCAATTATCAGTAGAGACAAATGGAAAAGAATATTCTTTTCTTATAATTTGATGTCAGCTAGAGGACATAAGCCAGGAGATATCAAGCTTTATTGGCATAATAAATTTGATTTAGTAACCGTAAGTATTTGCTTCCTGGAGATAATTGAGTGGTAGGAGGCCATAAACCAGAGGTTGTTTATTGGTTTCATTTGACCTGACATGAGTAGCATAAAAGTTGCTTTGGGCATTCAAGGTAGCAAAGATATCATTTAAAACACTATTAGAAGGTTCCTCAGAAAATTGGACAGAGTACTACTGGAGGATCCCGCAATACCCCTCCTGGGCATATATACAGAATATATTCCAACTGGTAAGAAGGACACATGTTCCACTACGTTCATAGCAGCCTTATTTATAATAGCCAGAAGCTGGAAAGAACCCAGATGCCCCTCAACAGAGGAATGGATACAGAAAATGTGATACATTTACACAATGGATTACTACTCAGCTATTAAAAAGAATGAATTTATGAAATTCCTAGGCAAATGGATGGACCTGGAGGGCATCATGCTGAGTGAGGTAACCCTATCACAAAAGAACTCAAATGATATTTACTCACTGATGAGTGGATATTAGCTCAGAAACTTAGAATACCCAAGATACAAGGTAAATTTTGCAAAACACAAGAAACTCAAGAAGAATGAAGACCAAAGCGTGGACACTTTGCCCTTGCTTAGAATTGGGAACAAAACACCCATGCAAGGAGTTACAGAGACAAAGTTTGGAGCTGTGACAAAAAGATGGACCATCTAGAGACTGCCATATCTGGGGATCCATCCCATAATCAGCCTCCAATAGCTGACACCATTTTATAAACTAGCCAGATTTTGCTGAAAGGACTCATACATAGCTGTCTCTTGTGCGGCAATGCTGGGGCCTAGCAAACACAGAAGTGGATGCTCACAGTCAGCTATTGGATGGATCACAGGACCCCCAATGGAGGAGCTAGAGAAAGTACCAAAGAGTTAAAGGGGCCTGCAACCCTATAGGTGGAACAACAATATCAACTAACCAGTACCCCCCAGAGCTCATGGCTCTAGCTGCATATGTATCAGAAGATGGCCTAGTCAGCCATCATTGGAAAGAGAGGCCCATTGGTCTTGCAAACTTTATATGCCACATTTATAGTACAGGGGAACACCAGGGCCACGAAGTGGGAGAGGGTGGGTAGGGTAGTCGGGGGAGAATATGGGAGACTTTTGGGATGGCATTGGAAATGTAAAAGAATAAAAAAACTAATAAAAAATAATAAATCACCAAAAAAAGGCTATTAGATTTGCTCATCAATTCAAGGACTTTCTAGTGTTGCTAGTGGCCTCTTGAGTATCTTCTCCAGGACATACTGTCTCATTTGATAATTTGGTGGCCAATCTTGTCACACATTTCTCTGAGGGGACTATGGCTGTTCTATGTTATTAAAATACTTATCAATTGGACTGAATTCTTTTATTTTGTTAACATTTACCAACAGTTGTCAACATTCTCTAGGTATTATAATAAGTTGTTCTTTGAGTGAGAGAGAGAAAATTCCTTCTAGACCTCAGCTCTCTGAATTGCTTACAAGAGCAGACCAAAGCATTGTTTTGTATCTGTCCTGTAAGAGTAAAATGGTGAATGATTTCCTTGGGCATCTGCTATAATATTTAAATACACTAGCTGCTGAGTTATGTTACTATGATGTATATGTATATGTCTGCCAGCCCTGGTGTAGAAGTAGAAGACATAGCATCTGTAAATATGGGTTCAACATAGGGGTAGGGCATCTTAATTGTGCTTCTTTCTTTTCTTTTCATTTTTTTATTAATTTATTTTTTGTAGTAGTAGCACTGTTAAGGCTACAAGAAAGTTGCATTTTAAACATATTTGCTAATCATCTTTAATAGATCTATTAACTATTTACATAGAAGGGATATAGCAAAGATAATCATGAAGTTACACACACTACGTTTTCACATATCCAACTGATTCACATTCCATTAAAAGTGGGAAACATGAGCTTGCAAATCATAAAGTGGAGGAGGCTCCCTCAATCAGGGTGCTTTGTAGCCCTCTAGTGATCTGATCACCTTCCAATCCTGTTGCTATGGGAATACAAGGTAAATTGGTAAGTGGATGTTAGGAAAAAAAAGACTGTAATACCTACAAATTACAAACCTTATTCAGATTAATAAGAAGTAAGATCAAAGTGTTCATGCTTCTGTCCTACTTAGAAAGGGGAACAAAATAATCACGGGGAGTAGAGGGTGGAAGGGACTTAGGAAGAAGAGAGGAGAGGGAAAGGAAAAAGTGGGGTAGGATCAGGTATGGGAGGAGACAGGGAAGATATACAAAGTGTCAGGAAATTGAACAGATGAATGTAGCAATGGGGGATGGGAAACTGGGAGTAGCCACCAGAAATTCCCAGATGCCAGGAAAGCAAGAGACTCCCAGTACACAACAGGGATGACATTAGCTGAACCATTCAACAAAGGGGAAAGAGAAACTATAGAGACCATATAGAGAGATTAGACAGAGCCCCTGGTTGAGAGATGGGGTCACCAACCCTTCTCAAAAGTATTAACCCAGAATTTCTACTGTCTAAAGGAAATACAGGGACAAAGTGTACAGCAGAGATTGAAGGAAAGGCCATCCAGAGACTGCCACACCTGGGGATCCATCCCATATGCAGCTATCAAACCCATTCCCTATTGCTGATGCCAAGAAGTGCTTGCTGACAGGAGCCTGATATGGATGTCTCTTGAAAGGCTCTGCCAGAGACTTACCAATACAGATATGGATGCTTGCAGCCAACCATTGGACTGAGCACTGGAGCCTCAATGGAGGAGTTAGGGCAAGGACTGAAAGAGCTGAAGATGTTTGAACAATTTTAACCTACCATATCCTTCAGAACCTCCAGGGATAAACCAGCAAACAAAGAGTCACAAGGAGGGATCCATGGCTCCAGCTGCATATGTAGCTGAGGATGGCCTTATTTGACATCAATAAGAGGGGACGCCCTTGGTCCTGTAAAGGCTTGATGCTCCAGCATAGGGGAATGCTAATGCAGTGATGCACAAGTGGGTGGGTGTGTAGGGGAGCATCTTCATAGAAGCAGGGGGAGGGGTGGAATAGGGAGTTTGTAGAGGGGAAACAGGGAAGGGGGATAACATTTGAAGTTCAATTAAATAAAATAATCAATATAAATTTACAAAAAATAACATAAACTTAATGAAAAGTCAACACCAACTGCATACTACCTGTGTTTTGAAGTGGGGGGCATTGTCATTTTCTTTTATCCTGGAAGTCTATACGTTGCTTTGGGATACCTTGGTTGCTAAGTAATTCTAGGATTTGCTGCTTAAATGAACCCAAGGTCTGCAACCAGAGCTTATCCTGTGACACAGCTTTCCATACCCAAATAATGCCAAGAAAGAGCTGATCTCCCGGAAGTGTGGACATGCCTATGAGGACAGGTAGGACCACCACTTCTGCTCAGAGGGACTCACTTGGAGCCTTCAGAACACAGGAACCAAGGAGCAGCCTGGGAATGAATCCTTCCTCTTTCACTCTGCACCTGGAACTGACTCTATGCCTCAGCTCTCCATAACCAAATTCCTCCTAGAGAAGTGGTCACCATAATAGTGACACACAGGCTTGCAGGAGGGACAAGCCACAGTCAGAGACAGCAAGACCAACTAACACTAGAGATATCCAAATGATAAGAGGCAAGATCAAGAACATAAGCAACAGAAAACAAAGCTACATGGCATCATCAGATCCCAATCCTCCCACTACAGCAAGCCCTGGATACCCCAACAAAGCAGAAAAGCAAGACTCTGATTTAAAATTATATCTCATGGCGATGATAGAGAACTTTAAGAAGGTCATAAATAAAGCCCTTAAAGAAATAAAGAAGAACACATGTAAACAGGTAGAAGCACTTAAAGAGGAAACCCAAAAATCCCTTAAAGAATTACAGGAAAACACAACAAACAGGTGAACTAAACAATCCATGATTTAAAAATGAAAATAGAAACAATAAAGAAACCATAAAGGGAGAGAGCCCTGGAGATTAAAAACCTAGGAAACAGATCAGGAGTCATAAATGCAAGCATCACCAGAGGAAAACAATAGGTAGAAGAGAGAATCTCAGGTGCAGAAGATGCCATAGAAAACATTGACACAACAATCAAAGGAAATGAAAAATGCACAAAGATCCCAACCTAAAATATCCAGGAAATTCAGGACTAAATGAGAAGACCAAACCCAAGGATAATATTTATAGAAGAGAGTAAAGGTCCCCAACTGAAAGGGCCAGTAAATATCTTCAACAAAATTATAGAAGAAAACTTCCCTAACCTAATGAAAGAGATGCTCATAAACATATAAGAGGCCTAAAAAACTCCAGATAGATTGAGCCAGAAAAGCAATTCCTCTTGTCACATAATAGTCAAAATAGCAAATGCACAAACAAAGAAATAGTACTAAAAGCAGAAAGGGGACAAAGTCAAATAACATATAAATGCGGGCCAATCAGAATTACACCAGATTTCTCACCAGAGACTATGAAAGCTAGAAGATCCTGGGGAGATATTATACAGACCATAAGTAAGACCATCCAAGCTTCTTTTGACCATAAGTATTTTCTATTGATTTTCCATTCTGTTAATCTCCAATTTCCTGACCAAATTGCTATTCCATTGGCCACACACCAAGAGTCTGTAAAAAGGTGTAAGTGTTTTCCATCCTTATGGGACGGTTTAGCTGCCAATAGGGTTGTTATCACTTCTGCATGTTGTTCTGATTTGCTCTTTCGTTCCTCTATTGCTACCATTCCATCTTCCAGCCAGAAAGATGCTGCTTTCCAGCACACCACATTGTTTTTAGTGGTGGGTGAGCCAACAGTAAAACAGGTATTAACCAGTGAAAAGGAATATTGATCTGCTCCCCCACCCCATGTTCCTTGGGTGCCTGTTTCTGGGGAGGGGAGGTGTTGAGTGTGATTGGTACCTGGCTTTCATTAATTGATACCAGTATGTGCTTTGACATCATTGGTACCTGTGCATTCAGGTTTGCTCTTCAAAGTAACTCTGAGAGGTACCAATTCCATTGCAATACCTTTCCTTCCATCATCAGCCATGACCATGACTCTTCTGGAGCCTTTACCCATTTGAGAATAGGCACGGTGGATTGGAGTACCACCGGATTCTGTCTTTGTATACTGTGGCATGTGCAGAGTTCTCCATATTCCGTTCCTATTGTTTTTCAAAGAGTGAATTTTTGGCATCTGACCAAGGGTAGTGTTTGCGATAAAAGCCAATTGGTTTAATCTGTGGTTGCTTAACGAATATATTCCAATTGTCATATCCCATTATAAAAAGGATATCTATTATCTCTGTGCTATCTGCATTGATTTAAATTAAATTATTAAATTGCTTTGTGTATTCTAATATATTTTTTACTGCTTCTTCCTGAGGTAATCCCTAAGGGAAATCAGATGCTATTTTCACTATGCTTTATAATGCTTGGAGCAACAACTGCAGGTATGGTAGATGTTGCCACCAATACTCAAGTACATCTATTTAATGCTGGGTTTCTGTCTTATTCTGAGATCTTGGTAAGCTTTTTAATTGTTAATTACTTCAAGGGATATAGATGGTCCTCTAGTTGACCAGTATACTCTGAGGAACTTCACTTCCACTGCTGGGACTTTTACTTTGTCTTCATTAATGATTCATCCTTTATTTGTTAGGTGTGCAATTAAGTCTTCTACTGTTTTATGTAATATTTGGTTATCATTTGATATGAACAGAAGGTCATCTACATATGAAAAATTGTTAATTCTTCTGTTGTGTGGATTGAATATAAAGCCCATCTCAGTGCATTGTGTGCTATGATTGGGGTGTTTTTGTATCCTGGTGGAACTCCAGTAAATTGATATTGTTTTCCTTCCAATGAGAAGGTGGTGATTTTTCTAGATTTGAGATGTAGGGGAATGCCCAAAAAAGAAAAAAAAAATGTCTGTTAGGTCTATTGTGCCTAACCATTTCTCTTTCGCTAAATCAGTACCATGCAGTTTTTATCACAATTGCTCTGTAGTAAAGCTTTAGGTCAGGCATTCCACCAGAGGTTTTTTATCCTTGAGAAGAGTTCTTGCTATCCTAGGTTTTTTGTTATTCCAGATGAATTTGCCGATTGCCCTTTCTAATTTGATGAAGAATTGAGTTGGGATTTTGATGGGGATTGCATTGAATCTGTAGATTGCTTTTGGCAAGATAGCCATTTTTACTATATTGATCCTGCCAATCCATTAGCATGGGAGATCTCTCCATCTTCTGAGATCTTCTTTAATGTCTTTCTTCAGAGACTTGAAGTTCTTATACAGATCTTTCACTTCCTTAGTTAGAGTCATGCCAAGGTATTTTATATTATTTGTGACTATTGAGAAGGGTGTTGTTTCCCTAATTTCTTCCTCAGCCTATTTATCCTTTGTGTACAGGAAGGCCATTGACTTGTTTGAGTTAATTTTATATCCAGCTACTTCATTGAAGCTTAGGAGTTCTCTGGTGGAAGTTTTAGAGTCACTTATATATACACTATCATATCATCTGCAAAAAGTGATATTTTCACTTCTTCCTTTCCAATTTGTATCCCCTTGATCTTTTGTTGTCGAATTGCTCTGGCTAGGACTTCAAGTACAATGTTGAATAGGTAGGGAGAAAGTGGGCAGCCTTGTCTAGTCCCTGATTTTAGTGGGATTGCTTCCAGCTTCTCAACATTTACTTTGATGTTGGCTACTGGTTTGCTGTAGATTGCTTTTATCATGTTTAGGTATGGGCCTTGAATTCCTGATCTTTCCAAGACTTTTATCATGAATGGGTGTTGGATTTTGTCAAATGCTTTCTCCACATCTAACAAGATGATTATGTGGTTTTTGTCTTTGAGTTTGTTTATATACTGGATTACATTGATGGATTTCCATATATTGAAACATCCCTACATCCCTGGGCTGAAACCTACTTGGTCAGGATGGATGATTGTTTTGATGTGTTCTTGGATTCAGTTAGCGAGAACTTTATTGAATAGTTTTGCATCGATGTTCATAAGGCAAATTGGTCTGTAGTTCTCTATTTGGTTGTGTCTTTTTGTGGTTTAGGTATCAGAGTAATTGTGGCCTCATAGAATGAGTTGGATAGAATACCTTCTGTTTCTATTTTGTGGAATAGTTTGTGAAGAACTGGGATTAGATCTTCTGTGAAGGTCTGATAGAACACTGCACTAAACCCATCTGGTCCTGGGATTTTTTTTTTTTTTTTTTTGGTTGGGAGACTATTAATGACTGCTTTTACTTCTTTAGGGGATATAGGACTGTTTAGTTCATTAACCTGATCTTGATTTAACTTTGGTACCTGGTATCTGTCTAGAAACTTGTCCATTTCATCCAAGTTCTCCAGTTTTGTTGAGTATAGCCTTTTGTAGAAGGATTTGATGGTGTTTTGGATTTCTTCAGGATTTTTGTTATGTCTCCCTTTTCATTTCTGATTTTGTTAATTAGGATGCTTTCCCTCTGCCCTCTAGTGAGTCTGGCTAAGTGTTTATCTATATTGTTGATTTTCTCAAAGATCCAGCTCCTTGTTTGGTTGATTCTTTGATTAGTTCTTCTTGTTTCCACTTAGTTGATTTCACCCCCGAAGTTTGATTATTTCCTCCTGTCTATTCCTCTTGGGTGAATTTTCTTCTTTTTGTTCTAGAGCTTTTAGGTGTGTTGTCAAGCTGTTAATGTGTGCTCTCTCTAGTTTCTTTTTGGGAGCACTCAGAACTATAAGTTTTCATCTTAGAAATGCTTTCATTGTGCCCCATAAATTTGGGTATGTTGTGGCTTCATTTTCATTAAAATCCCCAAAGTCCTTAATTTCTTAACTTATTCCTTCCTTGACCAAGGTATCATTGAGGAGAGTGTTGTTCAGTTTCCACATGAATGTTGGCTTTCTATTATTTATTTTGTTATTGAAGATCAGCCTTAGTCCATGGTGATCTGATAGGATGTTTAGCAGTTTCTTACCACCACCTAGCGACTGTGCTATAAATTATGGGCCATTTACCATGCGATCAAAATTTGGGCACGCTCCTAGTCTAAATAACCTCTGGCCTTGAAGTTGAAATGATGCCTCGATGCCACCTCTGATCCAAAATGTGATGAGAAAGAGAGGGTATAAGAGGAGAGTACAAGGGATGTCAAATTGTGGCAGATGCCATAGACTTCTTAAAATCATACAGAGAGTTAGATTCAGAGAAGGTAGTATCCCTACCCATTGAAAGTAAGAACTATAACATAGTAAAGAGACAGTTTAAAAATATAAGGCTGTTTGGAAGACAGAATACCAACCTCACAATTAGATCAGGATCAAGCAAACCATGGAATCCCACAAAATTCTTGTTTGGGCAAGCTCCTCGCGGACCTTTTTTAGGACAAGGGGGATCCAACGGCCAAGGGCCCTCTCGCCTAGGATTCAACAACCAAAGGTTGAACATAGGGGCAAGACCTATGAACAAGATGCCACCAAGGAAAAACCTAAGAGGATAAGGACATCTCTTTCAACCTCAGGGACACAATTTCTAAAACCCAGTCTAGTACTACCCATTATGCTACCTGAAGGCACCACCAAAATGGTCAAATGACTGTTGGACACAGGTAGTAAATATACAAATATATTAGCAAATATATATAAATATATATATGTATATATATATATTGCTTAGATGAAGGAAAGATCCTGAATATAGGCAAGAGTAAAGGCTACATAGAAGTAGAGGGAGTTAGAGGCAGAGTCAGAACCTCTATAATTAAACTAACATTACAAGTGTATGATAGAAATTATGAATTATATTTTCTTTGTTCAGTGGCACAGCAAATATTATAGGACTACCCACAATACACAAATTATTTCCAAAATTTTTAGTTATAAAAGAATACCAACAATACTATTGGCCACAGTCAAAATTCCACAGGTAGAATTATCTAAAATGCCACCCTCTTTCACGCCACAACACCTTATAAAAGGAGGAATGGAGGAAGTAAAGGATACCATACAAACGTTATTAAAAGAAGGTATTATAAAACTAATATAAAGCTTTAACTACAACAGCTCCATTTGATCAGTAAAGAAACCCAAAGGCACATGGAAACTCACAGCAGACTACAGGAACATAAATAACCTATCAGAGCAGATGCCTGGAAAATCTTCAGGTGTAGAATATATATTCCTGCAAGTCAGGCAATCACTGGAAAGAGAGGCCCATTGGACACGCAAACTTAATATGCCCCAGTACAGGGGAACGCCAGGGCCAAAAAATGGGAATGGGTGAGTAGGGAAGTGTGGGGGAGGGTATGGGGGACTTTTGGGATAGCATTGGAAATGTAGTTGAGGAAAATACGTAATAAAAAAATTTAAAAAAAAAAGAATTGGGAACAAAACACCCATGAAAGAGTTACAGAGACAAAGTTTGGAGCTGAGATGAAAAGATGGACCATCTAGAAACTGCCATATCCGGGGATCCATCCCATAATCAGCTTCCAAACGCTGACACCATTGCATACACTAGCAAGATTTTGCTGAAAGAACCCAGATATGGTTGTCTCTTGTGAGACTATGCTGGGGCCTGGCAAACACAGAAGTGGATGCTCACAGTCAGCTATTGGATGGATCACAGGGCCCCCAATGGAAGAGCTAGGGAAAGTACCCAAGGAGCTGGGGGGATCTGCAATCCTATAGGTGGAACAACAATATGAACTAACCAATACCCCTCTCCCCCGGAGCTCGTGTCTTTAGCTATATATGAATCACAAGATGGCCTAGTTGGCCATCAGTGGAAAGAGAGGCCCATTGGTTGTGCAAACTTTATATGCCTTAGTACAGGGCCAAGAAGTGGGAGTGGGTGGGTAGGGGAGTGGGTGGGGGAGCGTGTGGGGGACTTTTCGGATAGCATTGTAAATTGAAATGAAATAAATACCCAATTTAAAAAAAAAAATCTGAATTCTACCTCCCAGTAAATGGACTGCATTTTAAACTGTAGCCACTAGATGGTGATAAGCGACTGCTAAACTCCAACTGCTAGCCACCTGCAGAATATACCAACTCTTGTGAATTGTCCTGAAATGGGGCAGAAAGCAAATCCTCCTAACAGTTGTTTATTTAATCATAAATACTAATAAGCAAATAAATGGCAAAATGTGCCGGCACTCATTCACACACACACACACACACACACACACACACACACACACACACACTCCTCATTAACCTTTCTTGTTTGGCAGGCAGGGCCTGGCTCAGGCAGTGCTCAGGTGTCCCTGTTTTTCAGATCAGATCCTATGGAGCTATGCAACTTAAAAAAAAAAAAAAGCTTGTTGTCTGAGCATCAGGCATCAGCGGTGGTTTCATGTGACTTGTTCGTTCGGCCCCAGGATCTGAGCGTTTTGCCATACCAGACCAGAGTTTTTTAAACTAAATTCAGCCAATTGTAACTAGCGCATTTCACACATTATTTCATGGGCTTTTATTTTTTATTTATTTATTTATTTATCTTTTTATCTTTGGCACACACACTCCTGCTCTCTGTGGCTTGGTTTGCATAGTTATCTGGGGCCTTGGGCGCTGCACTGCCCCACTGCAGGCTCCAACAGCAGGAATGATTTGTTTTATCACTTACTCACACCTACTCTCCATGGCTTGGTTTCCCAGGGTATCTGGGTACTCGGGAGGCGCTGCCACTGCAGCTGCTGCACTGGGCAACTGTATAGTATCTGAGGAAAAATACCTTCTGAGGCCATGTGTTCTTTACACTATTGTATTCTCTTAAAAAGTGATGGTAAGACCCTATTGCTGAGACAAACACCCACATATTCATTGAATATGGATTTTACAGTTGATGACTTGCTAGAGTCTTCATATCATAGGCTATTGTATAGATTAGTGTTTATAACCATAGAAAAGTGTCTTGCTCAGTCCTCTTCAGAGAACTGTCCTTTTCTAGTAGATGGATACACACAGGGATGCCTACAATTGGACCAACTGCAGATAGTGAGAAAATTGAACCATAGTTGTAAATGGGATGTCTCTATCAAAGCTCTCTCGTCAGCCCACAATGGTTGTGGCAGAGAATGGTGAGTTTGAAAGAGCAAATGGTGATTCAACCAAAGAATCAAAGCTTTTTTTTTTTTTTTTTAAGACTTTACATAGCTGATACACATATGAATCCACACAGATTTTATCAACTTGCACATGGTATGTACTGGTCTAAGCCGATTGGCATTCAGGTGCTGACAGGAGAAGTGAACACATTCAGTAATCCCTAACTTGGAAGATATCTCCCATTAATAACCAGTCTAAAATGAAAAAAAAAATCCCAAGAATCTCACAGGCACTTTAACTACAAATAAGAGTAGGTTCAATGCCCAGCAGAAGATCACTAACACAAATGATCTACTGATATTTTGGAGGTTTATTTTAAATCATAAAACTTTCTCTGGGTGACAAAAGGATGGACCACCCAGAGAGTGCGGCACATGAGGACCCATCACATAATCAGCCACCAAACCCAGACACTAGTGCATACGCCAGCAAGATTTTGCTGAAAGGACCCTGATATAGCTGTCTCTTGTGAGGCTATGCCAGTACATGGCAAACACAGAAGTGGATGCTCACAGTCAGGTATTGAATGGAACACAGGCCCCCAATGGAGGAGCTAGAGAAAGTATCCAAAGAGCTGAAGGGGTCTGTAACCCTATAGGTGGAACAACAATATGAAATAACCAGTACTCCCAGAGCTCCTGTCTCTAGCTGCATATGTAGCAGAAGATGGCCAATCAGCCATCATTGTAGAGAGAGGCCCATTGGTCTTGCAAACTTTATATGCCTCAGTACAGGGGAACACCAGGGCCAAGAAGTGGGAGTGGGTGGGTAGGGGAGTGGGGGGGGAGGGTATGGGGGACTTTTAGGATGGCATTTGAAATGTAAATGAAGAAAATTGCTAATAAGTAATTGGGGGGGAAATCCTTTCCCTGGGCATTTAAAAAATTTTATTTGTCATTACTTTTCTATTATGGATCCCCATTTTGTGTATTCATGGGGTTTTCTTAGGAATTTTCTTGGACTGATACATCATTTTTTTTCTATTTTATCTTCTATGCCTGAATTTCTATATTACAATTCCTAGATTCTATTGGTGATGCTTATAGCTGTTGTTACTGTTCTCTTCCCTAGTTTCTTCATCTTCTGTGTGTACTCAGTTGGGGTTTAATTATATTTTTGTTTTGTTTTTTTGTTTGTTTGTTTGTTTTTCAAGAGAGGGTTTCTCTGTATAGCCCTGGCTGTCTTGGAACTCACTTTGTAGACTAGGCTGGCCTTGAACTCAGAAATCTGCCTAACCCTGCCTCCCGAGTGCTGGGATTAAGTGTGTGTGCCACCATGCTCGGCTTGTGTTTTATTTTTATTGCTTCTACTTCCATCTTCATTTCTTGCACAGTTTTATTTATTTCCTTCAGCTGATTAATGGCATTTTTCTGTATATCATTCAGGGATTTATTTGTATCCTCTTTAAAGTCCTCAAAATGTTTTATTATATTCTACTGTATTTCTTTAAGGGGATTTTTCATTTCCTCTTTAAAATACCCCTATTATTTTTAAGATTAGAATTAAAGGGCAATTGGCAGATTCGTCTGGAATAACAAAAAACCGAGGATAGCAAAAACTCTTCTCAAGGATAAAAGAACCTCTGGTGGAATCACCATGCCTGACCTAAAACTGTACTACAGAGCAATTGTGATCAAAACTGCATGGTACTGGTATAGTGACAGACAAGTAGACCAATGAAACAGAATTGAAGACCCAGAGATGAACCCACACACCTATGGTCACTTGATCTTTGACAAGGGAGCTAAAACCATCCAGTGGAAAAAAGACAGCATTTTCAACAAATGGTGCTGGCACAACTGGCGGTTATCATGTAGAAGAATGCGAATTGATCCATTTCTATTTCCTTGTACTAAGGTCAAATCTAAGTGGATTAAGGAACTCCACATAAAACCAGAGACACTGAAACTTATAGAGGAGAAAGTGGGGAAAAGTCTCGAAGATTTGGGCACAGGGAAAAAATTCCTGAATAGAACAGCAATGGCTTGTGCTGTAAGATCAAGAATCGATAAATGGGACCTCATAAAATTGCAAAGCTTCTGCACAGCAAAAGACACCGTCAATAAGACAAAAAGGCCACCAACAGATTGGGAAAGGATCTTTATCTATCCCAAATTGGATAGGGGACTAATATCCAATATATATTAAGAACTCAAGAAGGTAGACTCCAGAAAATCAAATAACCCCATTAAAAAATGGGGCTCAGAGCTGAACAAAGAATTCTCACCTGAGGAATACCGAATGGCAGAGAAGCACCTGAATAAATGTTCAACATCCTTAATCATCAGGGAAATGCAAATCAAAACAACACTGAGATTCCTCTTCACTCCAGTCAGAATGGCAAAGATCAAAAACTCAGGTGACAGCAGATGCTGGCGAGGATGTGGAGAAAGGGGAACACTCCTCCATTGTTGGTGGGATTGCAAGCTTATACAACCACTCTGGAAATCAGTCTGGCGGTTCCTCAGAAAATTGGACATAGTACTACCGGAGGATCCCGCAATACCTCTCCTGGGCATATATCCAGAAGATGTCCCAACCGGTAAGAAGAACACATGCCCCACTATGTTCATAGCAGCCTTGTTTATAATAGCCAGAAGCTGGAAAGAACCCAGATGCCCCTCAGCAGAGGAATGGATACAGAAAATGTGGTACATTTACACAATGGAATACTACTCAGCCATTAAAAAAATGAATTTATGAAATTCCTAGGCAAATGGATGGACCTGGAGGGTATCATCCTGAGTGAAGTAACCCAATCATAAAGGAACTCACACAATATGTACTCACTGATAAGTGGATATTAGCCCAGAAACTTAGGATACCCAAGATATAAGATACAACTTGCCAAACGCATGAAATTCAAGAACAAAGACCAAAGTGTGGACACTTTACCCTTTCTTAGAAATGGGAAAAAAAAAACACCCATAGAAGGAGTTACAGAGACAAAATTTGGAGCTGTGACGAAAGGATGGACCATCTAGTGATTGCCATATTCAGGGATCCATCCCATAATCAGCTTCCAAATGCTGACACCATTGCATACACTAGCAAGATTTCGCTGAAAGGACCCAGATATAGCTCTCTCTTGTGAGACTATGCCGGGGCCTAGCAAACACAGAAGTGGATGATCACAGTCAGCTATTGGATGGGTCACAAGGCCCCTAATGGAGGAGCTAGAGAAAATACCCAAGGAGCTATAGGGAACTGCAACCTTATAGGTGCAACAACAATATGAACTAACCAGTACCTGCGAGCTCTTGTCTTTAGCTGCATATGTATCAAAAGATGGCCTAGTCGGCCATCACTGCAAAGAGAGGCCCATTGGACTTGCAAACTTTATATGCCCCAGTACAGGGGAACACCAGGGCCAAAAAGGGGGAGTGGGTGGGTAGGGGATTGTGGGGATGGGTATGGGGGACCTTTGGGATAGCATTGAAAATGTAAACGAGGAAAATACCTTATTAAAAAAAAAAAAAAAGAATGGAGGTACAGAAGTGATATCAGAAACTACAGGGCAGCTTTGCTTATCCAAGAGGACTAGTTGCAAAAAGGGAAGCTTACCTATCCAGATAAGGATTCACAAGATTGATAAAGGAGGGCAGATTGAGGGGTTAGGTCTATGGATTATAATATTATGCTTAGGACTGCTTGCTTGCTCCAGAGGACTCAGCAAGCATGATATATTGGTGGGGAAAAAGATGCTATTCTCTGTGCTTCAGGATCAATTTCTATACCTTTTCCTGATTTTACCTTTCTGTAGTGCAAACTGCACTCTTCAAAGTCATTTTACATATGTTTAACTATCCCAACTTCCAATATATCATTTGTAGTAAACTGGCATCCTTTACATTTACTCCAGTGTGAACACAGATAATACAAAAGCCATCACAACACATGAGAGACAAAGTTTGCCTTTATATATATAGCCCTGGGAAACACACTCAGAATAATGTATTTAAGTTCCTTCACATGTGTACAAATTGCATAACTTACCTTTAATTTTTAATAATATTGTATTGTATATATGTAAAACCTTTAATTACACTTTTATCAGGTGATAGCTATATTTCTTCTGTTTCTTCATTATTGTGAACACATCAGAAATGAAGATTAATGTGCAAATATTGATACAGATAGAGAATCCTTTGGATATTTGCACAAAGGTGATAGCACTGATAATCTCAAGATATTTTTGTTTGATATTTTTGACAATGAAAAATATGATTTCTAAACTGTCTCTACATTTGCAGTCTCTCATTAGTGTTTCAGAGTTTGGCTGCTGAGCTGCAGTGTATCAGGATCTAAGATCAAGAAGTTGAGGATCCCTGTGGATGAACTAGAGAAAGGCTGGAAGAAGCTGAGGACGAGGACAATCTATAGGAAGACTAGAAGTCTCAACAAGTCTGCTTGCTTAAGATCTCTCAGACACTGAGCCACCAACCAGGCATCATACACCAGCTGGTCTGAGGCCACTGACATATATACAGCAGAGGACTGCCTGGTCTGGCCACAATAAGAAAAAAATGCATCTAACCCTTAAGTGACTTGAGACCAGGGAATAAAGAGGCCTAGTGGGAAAGGGGGTGTGGTGGGTGGGGACATCCTCTTGGAGACAGGGAGTGCAGGAGGTGGAATGGGATGGTAAATTGTTGGATGGCAGAACAGGAGGGGGAAAATGATTAGACAAAAAAAAGATGAAAGATAATAAATAAAAATTTAAAAAGAGTTCTACTGCCGATATACCTAATAATAATAATGATAGTCTTTTCTGTCATTTGTGTTACTAATGATGATAAAGTAGAATGAAATATTTTCTCACTTTTTTTAGTTTAAATTTTCATACATCCACAGTTTTTCTCAAAACCACTCAAGACTATTCTTACTTCTCCCATTCCTTACCTATTCCTTTATCACTTTTCCTTGAAAATTCATGTGATTGTGATCTTTCCTTTTTAAAGGGCTTAATACACTTAATGTCACTTTATGTGTATGTGCATAGGACACAGACATATTTATGTGCTTTAAAAATCCTGTGGCATAGTCTTTATAGTCTCTATCCTAGAGAAATCATTTCTTCAATTAGACATCTATAAATTCACTTCTTCCTTTGTATACCTTTTACTCCATTTTACATAATTATTTTAAACTTTAATCCCTATAATGAACATAGTACAGAAATGTTACAGCCTAGTCTTTTTTATGAACTTCATAGGAATATATAAGTTCAAATTTAAGGGTGAGAATGATGTTTATGGTGTACATAAGCACCACAGATTTACAAATATATTTTTCTGAAAGAAAATTACATGTAATACATAAAATACATATATCATAGTAGACTGAATTTGAGTACATGAGGATAATGAGTAAAACCAAATTCTGTGAACTCATCAACATACAAGATAAACAAGACCAAGTAAAGTTTAATACCTATTCTGTGATCTTAAACAAGTAGATCTCAACCTGTGAGTCGTGAGAACTACAGCTATCATGTATCAGATATCGTGTATATGATACATGTACATTACAATTCATAACAGTGGCAAAAGTATGGATATGGAAAAGCAACAGAAAGTAAGAATTTCTGTGACAACATGAAGAATTGTATTAAGGACAGAAGCCTTAGGAAAGATGAGAACCACCCACTTACAGCAAGAATATTTTACACTATAATAGTCTTGGCCCAAGGAACCTAATTATCTAATGTATTTATTAGCACACTAAAAGCCCACAAACTACAAATATTCTATGGATTCTACTCAGTATGTTAATATCTATTGCTCTTAAAGCTTGATTGTATTCCTAAATATTCTTGCAACCCTGTTTCAATATGCACAAGTTCCACATCTCCTTACTATGGTTACAAGGTTTTGTGCTTTCTCCTGAAGCTGATGCAATCCTGAAGCTAGAGAGAGAGGTTGTCCTGTGACTTGGCTCTTCAGTGGAGCATCTATGCCAAATAACTAAACTAAATATCTGTCAACATACCAAATAGCATATCAAGGATATCAGCTTCTTTGAGCCTCTTGACTTCTTTAATCAATTAGTAGCCATCTTATAATCTATCTATAAAGTATGTATTTATATAGGAAAGAAAAATAATTGATGTGTGATTTGTATTGTTTTATCTAGAAGCTAGGCTACTAAATAACTTGGTGGAAAGAAACAACTGGTTAAAAAACAAAAAAGTTTGTTTTAGCTCCTGTCCTGACTTCCTTACATAATGAAGAGCAATAAGAAATTATACATCTATTAGTTAAACCAGATCGTTCCTTCTTTTTTTCTATTTTTTATCCTAATAATCCTAAATAAGCGAACCAAAAAGGAGGTAAATGTCCCAAGTCACGCAATAAATTTAGAGACAGAACTTTATTCCTGTTAGAGGACCAACATAGACATCAAACAACACAATCATAACATATGTCCAGTGTATCTAACTCAGACACATGCATACTCTATGAATATTTTCATTTAGTCCCTTTGAATTCCAATGAACCATTAATATTAGATTTTTTTAGGCTGTTTTGTGTCTTTGACCATCGGCTCTTACAATTCTTTTTTTCCTCTGTTTTCAGATTCTCCAAGAAACCATGGACATTCTTTGTAAAGGACTCTGGAATGCAAATTCTAACACAAGGAAGGTAACTATAATCAAGAAAACAAAAAATAGTTCTCTTCTCTCTCTCTCTCCCTCTCCCTCCCTCTCTCTCTCTCTCTCTCTCTCTGTCACACACACACACACACACACACAATTTCATATGTACACATCCATAAATACACATATCTCTTCCACCACAAAATGACAGGAACTAACAATCACCAGTCTTTAATATCTCTTAACATTAACACATTCAATTCCCTTAAAAAAATAGAAAGAAAAAAAAGACACACATACAGAATGGAAAAAATACTGTATCCAGCATTTTCCTGCATAGAAAAACCACACTTCAGCAATAAAGATAGAAACTACCTCGAATTAAAGGGCTACAAAAATATTTCCAAGCAAATGGTCTCAAAAAACGAGCTGGAATAGTCATTTTAATATCTAATAAAATGAACTTTCAACCAAAGTAAACATAAGAGATGGGGAAGCACACTTTATAGTCATCAAAGAAAAAATTTACCAAGATGTAGTTTGAATTTTGAACAGCTATGCTACAATTTCAAGGGCACCCAAATTAAAAAAAAAAAAAAAAAAAAAAAAACAAAAACGTTTCTAAAGCTCAAAATACACATTGAACCTCACAAATAATAGTTGGAAACCTCAGTAAATCAATCTTACCAATGGACAGGTGATTGAATCAGACATAGAACAGAGACACAGTGAAATTAACAGAATTTATAAACCAAATACATTTGACAGATATTTACAAAAACTATTACCTCGAAACAAAAGAATGAATCTTCTTTCAGCATCTCTTGTAACCTTCTCCAAAATTGACCATATAATAAAACACAAAACAAGCTTCTACAGATAAAAGAAGACTGAGATAATCCCATGAATTTTTTCAGATCATCATGGTCTAAGAGTGGACTTCAATAACAACAAAACCAACAGAAAGCCCACATACTCATAGAAACTAAACAACTATCTAATCAATGATGACTTGGTCAGGGAAGAAATAAAGAAGTAATTTCTGGAATTCAATGAAAATGAAGGTCCAGCATACCTAAACTAATGAGACACAATGAAAGCAGTGTTCAGAGGAAATTTCATAGGACTATGTCCCTTCAAAAGGAAATTAGAGAGATACTATACTAGCAATTTGACAGCATACCTGGAAGCTCTACAACAAAAAGAAGTAAACACAGAAGATGAGTAAATGGTAGGAAATAGCCAAACTATTAATCAGTGTATGTGAAACAATGTGCAATGTACTTTGGAATAAGCTTAATGTAATAATCTTGTCCCAAATGATAGAACCATCTATGAATTGAATTAACTATTTCAAAAGAGGACTTCAAACCTTAACTGAATGGTCAATTGACTCTTCTCTCAAACTTCTATTTTATTCACCAGCCATACTTTCTAAAATACACACTGGTATCAGAGGTTACAGAAATATATATGCTATTATCCTCGGTTGTTACATAAGTAAAGCATAAAAATTAATAGAGGATTACTTTCTTTATGAAATGTGCATTTGCCCTATGGTATCTTAATGGAATTATAATATCCAAACACACATTAGCCATGGAATGTTGTTTAGCTTTTTAGTACCAGATATCATTGTTGTCCTCTTGATAAGTTTAAAGGTAAATTGGACATCTATTGGCCACCACCATGAGTGCGAAGTATTTGACACTTATGAATATTTAGTCTTCCTGTTAACTATCTTTAATTTACAAATCCTGTTGTAGCTAAGAAGGACTATTGAGAGGTTAATTTCCCTTAAAAATTTGTGCTCTATTTTCTGATATTGTGATATCTAAACTACAGGAATTAGGAACCTTTTGGGTTTAATCCAAGTAAAATTATCTGAATCTTATGTGTGAGGAGTCTTCAAAAATTCTATTTGATATTTAACTTCAGAAAGACAAACTAGAGACACAGGTATGGTCTATGTATTCTGTGGAGTCTAACTTGATAAGTCATCCATCTAAAAGCTATTTCATGCCTGGTAAAAGGATGTTCATCAATCTATTGTACTTTTCAAGTATTATGCCAAGTGGTATAAGTTCATTTGAGACAAGTGCACACACACACACACACACACACACACACACACACACACACACACACACATACACACACTGTAAATTATTGTTTATGTACATATAAATATATAAATATATATGAATACACTTATATGTTTACGTGCATAATTATAGCCAATATAAAGCATATTTTGATGCTGTTTGGGCAAAACTTTGAGTCCTTGTCCTTTTGTCTCCTTTTTTATTTACTTCCCCCCCTCCAAACCCTAGTAAAACCCCAATTTATTTGTATTTTCTTTTCTCTGTTGCTTGGTTTTGCCCTTCTTATCTGTTTTATCCTTATGTTCCCCTCTTAAGCACAGGTCCTTACCCTGATATACGTAGTCTAGGGTCCTGGGAAACAGATAAATTATGGGTCTAATAATAAGCTAAAAACATCGCTACTCCAAATTGTGTGATTTTCTTCCAAGTAGTAGTGATATATGCAGGTACAGCAGGAAGAAGAGAAACTCAGACCAATAGAGCCATCTGTGGAACATTTGTAGGCAACTGAAGAATATTATGCATTACTGGGATTGATTCTAGAAGATAAAAAAATGACTTGTTTTAGTAGAATTAAGGCTGCATATAAATAGCATTTACATATATCTATGTAAACTCTTATCAACAAGAATATAAAAATGGAAGCAGAAGTGTTAAGTAACTTTTTCCCTATGAACAATGAAAATAATTCACACAAGATTACTTCATTTGAAACATAAGTTATCTCAAAGATTCTTTTTACTGTGTGAGATGAATACTTATTAGTCCTGGTTTTGTGTAACTCAATGGTGTGTTTTGGTTTTGATATACTTGAGAGATCTCTCAAACAATGACATAATATTATATTTAATTTTGTGTGAGATTTTTGAAAACAGTTAAAGTCTTTGAAATGTCTTGTAAAATATTTGTGCTTGGGGAAAAAAGTATAGAACAAATTCTTCAGAATTAGAGAAAAACTATTAATGCTTAATGTGAAACTCTTTTTCTTCAAGAGAATTAATTTTCATAATTAAAAGTTTAGCATTACAATATAGTGAAAAGGTCCATTGTAGTAATAATAATAATAATTATCATCATTATTATTAATATAAACAGTTTAAATTTTAAAATCACAATATTTTTTTTCTTTCTAGGAATTCTTTGACTCTGCATTATTTTTACCTACCTGGGACTATTCTTCACAATACAAATAAATTTCCACCAAAATTTAGAACTGTCAAAAAATTGATAAAATACTAAGCTCTGATGTTGTTTTCCTTGCTGGCTGGTATATTTTCTTTCTTTCACTTTCTTTCTTTCACTTTCTTTCTTTCTTTCTTTCTTTCTTCCTTCCTTCCTTCCTTCCTTCCTTTCTTTCTTTCTTTCTTTCTTTCTTTCTTTCTTTCTTTCTTTCCTTCTCTCTTACTTCCTTTATTTCTTTGTTCTTGTGTATTTTGTTTGTTTATTTATTTTGGATTTTAGTTCTCAAAACAGGATTTTCCTCTGTAGGCATAACTATGCTACTCTGTAGTCTATAGAATCATCAAACTCACAAAGATCCATCTGCACTTACCCCAATGTACTGTATATGAACACAGAGATACATGTATACTTGCCCCAGGGTACTGTACATGAAGTCATGGATGAACACTGACAGGCTTCTATCCTTATTTTTTACAGTCTTTCTAGCTAAAGTGACAGAAAATAAACAAATTAAGCCAAAATTTAAAGAGAAGTTCATGGAAATTTGGTGTAATGTGTTAATAAATTCCTTATAAATCAAAGAAGAATCAAGAATGGAAATGTTATTTTGAAATGAACCAAAACTAAAAATATTTTTTTCTGTTTTATCTATGAAATATTTTAGAATCCACAATGAGACAATTCCTATAAGCTTCAACTGCTCAATTAAATCATTCTTTCAATCTGTTATAGTTCTCACTGTTTTTTGTTTGTTTGTTTGTTTTGTCTTGTTTTGTTTTTAGAAAATAATCTGTTCTTGTCTGAAAAAAATGCAGGGGTGAAACTGAAGAAGAGACTGAGGAAAAGAAAGTCCAGTGACAGGCCAAAATTGGCATAGAGCTCAAGATGAGGCCCCAAGGCCTGACACTATTACTGATGCCATTATGTTATCACAGAAGAGCCTATTATGAGTGCCCTCTGATAGATGCCATAAGCAGCTGAGTCAGATGCTGATATTTATACCCAACCAATGGACAGAAGCTGATGATGTCTGTGGTTGAACTAAGGAAAATCTAGAAGAAGATGAGGAACAGGGCAACCCTATAAGAACACCAGCAGTGTCAACTAACTTGGACCCATGAGATCTCTCTGACACTGAGCCACCAACCAGGCAGGATACACCAGCTGATATGAGGTCCTCAACATATTTACAGCAGAGGATTGCTAGGTCTTGACTTAATCAGAGAAGATTCACTTAATCATTAAGATATTGGAGTCCCCAGGGAGTATGGAGCTCTTTGTAGAGTGTGGGTGGGAAGATGGGGACATTCTGTTGAAGATGGGGGAATGAGGTATGGGATGGGGAGTAGTCAGAGTGTGGTCCAAGATGGGGATAAAGTCTGGAGTGTGAAAAATGATTAAATAAAAATAAAGAATAAATAAATGAATGAAAAAATAAACAATTTACTTACAGGTAAAAAATGAAAACAAACTGTTAAATTTGAATCATAAATATCAAGAATATTTAATAATGTCAAGAATAAATACAAAGAGAACTTGGGTGATGTCTCAGCACCCAGTCCCACAACACCCAGAGAAAGCTTTACTCCCAGGTGCTCTAACAAGCCCAGGATCACAGGTGAGGAGGCCACAACATCTGCTCCAAGATCTTGAGTAACTGGAACCCCCAGTATCCAGGGATGCAAGCACCCCTGCCCAGCCAGGGCACAGATTCCTTTAGGTCTGAGCTTGTGTGCTGAGCAGACTTTTAGCACTGGCTCTGCACCCAGTCCCAAAACACCCGGAGGAAGCTCAACTCCCAGGTGCTCTCACACACCCAGGATGACAGGTGTTCTTCATGTCCAGCATCCCTGTCCTACAATACCCAGAAGAAGCTTGACTCCTATAAACTGACACCTCAGGACCTCAGGATCTTGGTCACACCAGGATTTCAGGATCCCGGAGGCAGCTTGACTCCCAGGAGCTCTGAAAACCCAGGCTCTCAGCATCACAGAATCTCAGGATCAGAGGATCGCAGAGACTACTGGACTCTGAGGAGTTCTGACACAATCAGGGATCACAGGTGACAGGCTCCAGTCAGAGATGACAAGGGCAGGTAGCAGCAGAGATAACCAGATGGCAAGAGGCAAGGAAAGGAACATACGCAAGAGAAAGCAAGGGTACTTGGCATCACTAGAACTCAGTCCTCTCACCACAACAAATCCTGGATTCTGCATTACACCAGAATGATTGGTTTTAAAATCAATTATCATGAAAATGATAGAGGAATTAAGCAAGACATAAATAACTCCCTTAAAGAAATACAGGAGAACACAGGTAAATAGTTAAAAGCCCTTAAAGAGTAAACACAAAAATCCCTTAAAGAATTACAAGAAAACACAAGCAAACATTTGAAGGAATTGAACGAAACCATACAGGATCTAAAAACAGAAATAGAAACAAAAAGAAGTCACAAAGAGAGACAATCCTAGAGATAGAAAACCTAGGAAAGAAATCCTAGATGAAAGAAGTCCTAGATGGAAGCATTGCCAAAGGAATAAAGGGATGGAAAATAAAATCTCTGGTGCAAAAGATACCATATAAAACATTGGCACAACAGTCAAAGAAAATATGAAATGCAAAAAGCTCCTAACCCAAAACATCCAGGTAATCCAGGACACAATGAGGAGACCAAACCTATAGATGATAGGTATAGAAGAGAGCTAAGATTCCAAATATATATCTTCAACAAAATTCTAGAAGAAAACTTTTCTAACCTAAAGAAAGAGATGCCCATGAAAATACAAGCCTATAGAACTCTAAATAGACTGCACCAGAAAATAAATTCCTCACGTTACATAATAATCAAAACACCAAATGGCCAAAACAAAGAAAGAATATTAATAGCAGTAAGGGAAAAATGTCAAGGAACATACAAAGTGAAAAATTTTCAGAACTGCCCCAGAGACTACATAAGCCAGAAGATCCTGGGCAGATGTCATACACACCCTAGGGGAACATAAATGCGAGCCCAGGTTACTATACCCAGCAAAACTCTCAATTCACACAGGTGAAGAAACCAAGATGTTCCATGACAAAACCAAATTTACACAATATCTTTCCCCAAATATAGGACTACACAAGATAATAGATGGACAGAGAACTCTTAAACATTGTTGATAGACTGCAAAAGCAGAGCAACTTTTGACATCAGTCCTTGAGTTTTCAAAAATATCAAAATAGGAATACCCTGTGATCCACTGTTACCACCTTTGACCAAATACGTCAAGGTCATTTTAGTCATCTGTATTAATATTTGCACATCTGTGTTTATTTCTGCCTTGTTCTTAATAAGCATGAAATAGAATCAAACTAGGTGTCCATCACCTGAATAAAACATAAAAAATATGATTCATGAAAACCATAAGAAACTACTAAAACATAAAAATTAAGTTGCATAATTTTCAGGAAAAAGGAAGGAAGGTGAATAAACTATCATGAGAGATGTTTCCTAGGCATAGAAGGCATAGAAAGTTAAATGCAGAGTTTCCTTTCTTGTGTTCTGATGATACATTTATGCAATATCTGTGTTTAAATTAGAGTACAGATGGAGGAAGCCAGTTTAATGTAAATTGGTAGGGAATGTAGTAATAAATCTGGGATAGCAGAACAAATGTAAAGTGAATTAGGAGAGGGTACATCTTACTTCAGAAAAGTAGAATCAGGAAAAAGTAGAGTTGAAGAAAGGTAAGAAACATGGGCAGTTAAATACAGGGTATGTGAATGTGATATGGGGTCTGACCCTTAGGAGACCCCATAGGCTGAAGGCTTCCCAGGAGATCTGCTGCACCCAGTTCAACAGATGCAAAAGTCTAAAGACCTGTTAGATCTGCTCTGCCCAAGGCAACAGGTAAAGGAGCATTCCCAATATGTGCAGCAGCTAGAGTCACCTTAGGTGGCCAGCAGAATTGGGATCCAACCACTCCACTCAAACTCAACCCCCTCCAGCCTGTGCCTTCTGCCAGGGCAGGTAATCAATGTTTCTGCCCCTCAGAAGACCCCACAGTCTATAAGTCTTCCAGCATATCTGCTGCACCGAGGGCAACAGGTAAAGGACCATCCCAAATAACCACAGTAGTTGGAACACCTGTGGAGCCAACAGACTTAGGACTCATCCCCTCTGCTGGAATTCCATCTCCCTTACAGCCTGTGGCTTCCTCTGGGGCAGATATACAATGTGTCTGTACCTTTGAAGATACCACAGTCTGAAAACTTCCCAAGAGTTATGCTGCACACAGTGTAATAGACCACACAATGTCAATGCCTTCTGAGAGACCTGCTGCAACCAGAGCAGTAGATCATTGCCATATATGCACCTTTGGAGACTCGCAGCCTGAAGGTCTCCCTAAATATCTACTACATTCAGGGCCATAGGTCTCCCAAGATACCTGAAACAACCCAGGGGCACAGGAGGTAGCCTCCAGACAGATACACCCAGGCCTCTTAACACCAGAAATAACCAGATGGCCAAAAACTAGTGAAAGCCAATAAGCAACAGAAGCCAATATACTTTGATATCATTAGAACCCAGTTTTCCTACCACATCACGACCAAAATACCCAAAACATTTCTGAAATATATAATACTGACCTAAATTTCTATCTCATGAACATAATAGAGTCATTTAAGGAAGATATGAATAACTCTTTGCAAGAAACACAATAAAATATAGAAAATAGGTAGAAGCACTTAAAGAGGAAACATATAAGTCCCTTTTAAATATTCAGGAAAACAGAATCAAACAGGTGAACTGGAAGTAAAATCAATACAGAATGTGCAAAGGGAGACTACCCTGGAAATGGAAAATCTAGAAAAGATGTCAGGAGCTACAGATATAAGCATTATAAGCATCAACAATAGAATACAAGAGACAGAAAAGAGAATCTCAGACATAGAAGATACTTTAGAAAATATTGAAACAAGGGACCAAAAAAAAAATCATAAAAATATTCTAACCAAAAACATGCAGGAATTTCAGGCCACAACAAAAAGAACAAAACTAAAAATAATAGGAATAGAAGAGCACAGATATTTCTGCCTCAAAGGAACAGAAAATGTCTTCAAAAAAATCATAGAAGATAACTTTCCCAATAAAAAGAAAGAGATGGCCATAAAGGTACAAAAAACCTGCAGATCACAAACTAGATTGGACCAGCAAAGAAAACCCACACATCCCATAAAAATGAAAACACTAAATGCAGAGAACAAAGAAGAAACTTAAAATTCTTTACTACAAGAGCACAAATGCCAGCCCAGGCTAGTATAACCTGGGAAACTCTCAATCATTACAGAAGAGGAAACCAAAATATTCCACTACAAAACCAAATTTACACAATATCTATTTACCCATTCATCCCGACAGAAAATTCTAAAAGGAAAATTCCAATACAAAGATGGAACACCAACAAAAGGAAGAAATTAATGACTTAACAACAAAACAAAAAGGAGAAAATTCCACACACATAACAAAACCTACAATAACAAGCATAACAGGTGCTATGTCCACTCCAGTAAAGTCTGCTTGGTAGGCCTAAAAGCCTGGGAGTAGTCACGAGGCAAAGAGTTTCACAGAAACAGCCTCCTGGAACCTTGGCATTCCAATAGCCCACATACTCAAACCCTGTCCCACATTAGTCTGGTGCATGGATCTGTGTGCTCTCTTTCAATATTGTTTTACTATAAGTGCCCTTTAGGATTGATTTTGACATATAGCTAAGCTTTCACCAGTGTTCCAATGTCTGAGGCAGTCCTTGAAGCTGACCCTGAGCTTGGAATTTAGTAAGAATGTTACCTATTCAGTAACACTCAAATTTACTTCTAGTAGAGACAGTGAAAATAATCAGGCATTACTATATACTTGAATAGAGCTAGAAAAGTTCAGGGCTAGTCTGCATAGTAATTACTTAGGACAATAGCCTAGTCACACCCAAACACAGGAATACACAATGACCTAGGAAATAGGTGAGTTGTCACATGAAAAGGTTAGCAGAAGGGAATTCCCCTCTTATAGGGTTTTTTATTTTTTTCACTAGGCCCAGAGGAATAGCATAATCAGGTATTTACTAAAGAACCCCTGGTGGTGGGTTTAACAATAGACTAGCATTGCATCAGAGCATTCACCTGGCTCCTGGGTTTAGCTGATCTTTTTAATTAAGGGTTGTTCCTATTCTCAGTGGTAAACATGGCCTGGTTCCCTCCATCTTTTTATGTATGCATTCTTTTTGTTTTGTGTCAATGTAACTTGGCAGATGAGTTCACCTGGCTTTCTTGGTTTTCTTCTGTATTAAAAATCCGGTGTTCGTTGGGATATCAGCATTCTTTTTTTTTTTTTTTTTTTTTTTTTGAGACAGTGTATGTCTGTGTCTGTTTGTCAGCTCTCGCCTTTCAGCCCAAGGCCAAGCAGAAGGGCCGAAGCTCTAAGGCGAGCCTAGTGAAGAGGAAGAAGACGGTCATGGACCAGGAGCACAGAGACAAAGTCCGGAGGAGCCTTGAGCAGAGGAAGAAAAAGCAGGATATGGCCAAGCCTCCTGGAGCCCGTCCCTCTGCACTGGATAGATTTGTATGAAGAGCCAGAGAAGGCGGTCTCCAAGTTGACCCTTAAGGGGCAGAGTGCTCAGTGGGCAAAGGCACTTGATGCCAGACTTGAGTTCAGTTTCCAGAAGACACGTTTAAAGGAGAAAACACACAAGTCGACTTTTAACCTTTCCATGCCCACATGGGGCAGAGCACACTGTTGGGAGCCATTAAGGCAACGCTATTGTCCTGATCTCTGAATTGGGCCTCTCCCCCCGAGAAGAAAAGAGGGTCAAAAGCGGGCCACCGACACTTGGATTCCGAGAACTACGGGATGTTCCAGCCCTGGGTCATCACCGCTCTCCTGACCACACCCTGAAACCACCAAGTTCCTGCTTCCCAGTGTAACTGCCTAAGAATGTGCAATTGTATTGCCCCCACTCCCACTGATAAATACTTCTCCTTTTGCTTGTATTGCCCCATCCCTCCCGCTGATAAGTATCTGTACTTCCCCGTTTCCTTGTGCAATTCTACTGCCCCATCCTTCCTGCTGAAAGGCACTTCCCCTTTTGCTTGTGTATTTAAACCTTGGGCCTGGCTAATACATTTTGGGGTCTTGATACAACTTCAGAACGGTCTCCGTGTCGTTATTCGTACAAGACCCTCGTCTCTCTCTACCCCCCATTTGGTTATTAGGAGGAGGTCCCCTCGAGATCCTCGAATAACTGGACCTGCTGGACGGGTCAGCACACTACTCACGCGTGCGCGCGTGGACACACACACACACACACACACACACACACATGAACATATATAAAGGGAACACAAAGATCCATAGGGAAATTGTCTCATGTGCCTTACATCTTAACTGGGTATGAGCACATAGCTTGAGTTCTTTATATATATTGGATATTAGTCCCCTATCTGATTTAAGATAGGAAAAGATCCTTTCCCAATCTGTTGGTGGTCTTTTTGTCTTATTGACGGTGTCTTTTGCCTTGCAGAAGCTTTGCAGTTTCATGAGGTCCCATTTGTCAGTCCTCGATCTTACAGCACAAGCCATTGCTGTTCTATTCAGGAATTTTTTCCCTGTGCCCAAATCTTCGAGACTTTTCCCCACTTTCTCCTCTATAAGTTTCATTGTCTCTGGTTTTATGTGAAGTTCCTTGATCCACTTAGATTTGACCTTAGTACAAGGAGAGAGGAATGAGTTGATTCACATTCTTCTACATGATAACAACCAGTTGAGCCAGCACCATTTGTTGAAAAGGCTGTCTTTCTTCCACTGGATGGTTTTAGCTCCCTTGTCGAAGATCAAGTGGCCATAGGTGTGTGGGTTCATTTCTGGGTCTTCAATTCTATTCCATTGGTCTACTTGTCTATCACTATACCAGTACCATGTAGTTTTTATAACAATTGCTCTGTAGTAAAGCTTTAGGTCAGGCATGGTGATTCCACCAGAGGTACTTTTATCCTTGAGAAGAGCTTTAGCTATCCTAGGTTTTTTGTTATTCCAGATGAATTTGCAGATTGCTCTTTCTAGTTCACTGAAGAATTGAGTTGGAATTTTGATGGGGATTGCATTGAATCTCTAGATTGCTTTTGGCAAGATAGCCATTTTTACAATGTTGATCCTGCCAATCCATTAGCATGGGAGATCTTTCAATCTTCTGAGATCTTCTTTAATTTCTTTCTTCAGGGACTTGAAGTTTTTATCATATAAATCTTTCACTTCCTTAGTTAGAGTCACGCCAAGATATTTTATATTATTTTTGACTATTGAGAAGGGTGTTGTTTCCCTAATTTCTTTCTCAGCCTGTTTATTCTTTGTATAGAGAAAGGCCATTGACTTGTTTGAGTTAATTTTATATCCAGATAATTCACCGAAGCTGTTTATCAGGTTTTGGAGTTCTCTGGTGGAATTTTTAGGGTCACTTATATATACTATCATATCATCTGCCAAAAGTGATACTTTGACTTCATCTTTTCCAATTTGTATCCCCTTGATCTCCTTTTGTTGTCGAATTGCTCTGGCTAGGACTTCAAGTACTATGTTGAATAGGTAGGGAGAAAGTGGGCAGCCATGTCTAGTCCCTGATTTTAGTGGGATTGCTTCCAGCTTCTCTCCATTTATTTTGATGTTGGCTACCGGTTTGCTCTAGATTGCTTTTATCATGTTTAGGTATGGGCCTTCAATTCCTGATCTTTCCAAGTCTTTTATCATGAATGGGTGTTGAATTTTGTCGAATGCGTTTTTCTGCATTTAACGAGATGATCATGTGGTTTTTGTCTTTGAGATTGTTTATATAATGGATTACGTTGATTGATTTCTGTATATTAAACCATCCCTGCATCCCTGGAATAAAACCTACTTGGTCAGGATGGATGATTGCTTTAATGTGTTCTTGGATTTGGTTAGCAATAATTTTATTAAGTGTTTTTGAATCGTTATTCATAAGGGAAATTGGTCTAAAGTTCTCTATCTTTGTTGGATCTTTCTGTGCTTTAGGTATCACAGTAATTGTGGCTTCATAGAATGAGTTGGGTAGAGTACCTTCTACTTCTATTTTGTGGAATAGTTTGTGCAGAACTGGAATTAGATCTTCTTTGAAGGTCTGATAGAACTCTGCACTAAACCCATCATTTCTTGGGCTTTTTTTGGCTGGGAGACTATTAATGACTGCTTCTATTTCTTTAGGGGATATGGGACAGTTTAAAGCGTTAACTTGATCCTGATTTAACTTTGGTACCTGGTATCTGTCTAGAAATTTGTCCATTTCATCCAGGTTTTCCAGTTTTGTTGAGGATAGCCTTTTGTAGAAGGATCTGATGGTGTTTTGGATTTCTTCAGGATCTGTTGTTATCTCCCTTTTCATTTCTGATTTTGTTAATTAGGATGCTATCCCTGTGTACTCTAGTGAGTCTAGCTAAGGGTTTATCTATCTTGTTGATTTTCTCAAAGAACCAACTCCTCATTTGGTTAATTCTTTGAATAGTTCTTCTTGATTCCACTTGGTTGATTTCGCCCCTGAGGTTGATTATTTCCTGAAGTCTACTCCTCTTGGGTGAATTTTCTTCCTTTTTTTTATAGAGCTTTTAGATGTGTTGTCAAGCTGCTAGTGTGTGCTCTCTCTAGTTCTTTTTGGAGGCACTCAGAGCTATGAGTTTCCCTCTTAGAAATGCTTTCATTGTGTCCCATAGGTTTCAGTATGTTGTGGCTTCATTTTCATTAAACTCTTAAAAGTCTTTAATTTCTTTCTTTATTCCTTCCTTGACCAAGGTATCATTAAGAAGAGTGTTGTTCAGTTTCCACATGAATGTTGCCTTTCCATTATGTTGTTGTTGAAGATTAGTCTTATTCCATGGTGGTCTGAGAGGATGCATGGGACAATTTCAATATTTTTGTATCTGTTGAGGCCTGTTTTGTGACCAATTATATGGTCAATTTTGGAAAAGGTCCTGTGAGGTGCTGAGAAGAAGGTATATCCTTTTGTTTTAGGATAAAATGTTCTGTAGATATCTGTCAGGTCCATTTGTTTCATAACTTCTGTTAGTTTCACTGTGTCCCTGTTTAGTTTCTGTTTCCACGATCTGTCCATTGATGAAAGTGGTGTGTTGAAGTCTCCCACTATTATTGTGTGAGGTGCAATGTGTGCTTTGAGCTTTACTAAAGTGTCTTTAATGAATGTGGCTGCCCTTGCATTTGGAGCGTAGATATTCAGAATTGAGAGTTCCTCTTGGAGGATTTTACCTTTGATGAGTATGAAGTGTCCCTCCTTGTCTTTTTTGATAACTTTGGGTTGGAAGTCGATTTTATTCGATATTAGAATGCCTACTCCAGCTTGTTTCTTTCAGACCATTTGCTTGGAAAATTGTTTTCCAGCCTTTCACTCTGAGGTAGTGTCTGTCTTTTTCCCTGAGATGTCTGTATAACATCTGTCCAGGCTCTTCTGGTTTTCATAGTCTCTGGTGAAAAGTCTGGTGTGATTCTGATAGGCCTTCCTTTATATGTTACATGACCTTTCTCCCTTACTGCTTTTAATATTCTCTCTTTATTTAGTGCATTTGTTGTTCTGATTATTATGTGTCAGGAGGAATTTCTTTTCTGGTCCAGTCTATTTGGAGTTCTGTAGGCTTCTTGTATGTTCATGGGCATGTCATTCTTTAGGTTTGGGAAGTTTTCTTCTATAATTTTGTTGAAGATATTTGCTGGCCCTTTAAGTTGAAAATCTTCATTCTCATCAACTCCTATTAACCTTCGGTTTGGTCTTCTCATTGTGTCCTGGATTTCCTGGATGTTTTGAGTTAGGATCTTTTTGCGTTTTGTATTTTCTTTGACTGTTGTGCCAATGTTTTCTATGGAATCTTCTGCACCTGAGATTCTCTGCCATCTCTTGTATCCTGTTGCTGATGCTCGCATCTATGGTTCCAGATTTCTTTCCTAGGGTTTCTATCTCCCGCGTTGCCTCACTTTGGGTTTTCTTTATTGTGTCTACTTCCCTTTTTATGTCTTGAATGTTTTTTTTTCAATTCCATCACCTGTTTGGTCATGTTTTCCTGCAATTCTTTATGGAATTTTTGTGTTTCCTCTTTAAGGTCTTCTACCTGTTTAGCTGTTTTCTCCTGTATTTCTTTAAGTGAGTTATTAATGTCCTTCTTGATGTCCTCTACGATCATCATGAGATGCTGGTATGCTTTTAAATCTGGGTCTGGCATTTCAGTTGTGTTGGGGTGCCCAGGACTAGGTGGGGTGGAAGTGCTGTGTTCTGATGATGGTGAGTCGTCTTGATTTCTGTTAATAGGATTTTTTCGTTTGCCTTTCGCCATCTGGTAATCTCTGAAGCTAGTTGTTATAGTTGTCTCTGTTTCAATCTTGTTCCTCAGGTGATTAAGTTAGCCTCTATCAGCAGACCTGGGAGTCTAGCTCTCCCCTTAGTTTCAGTGTTCAGAGTACTCTCTGCAGGCAAGTTCTCCTTTTGCAGGGAAGGTGCCCAAATATCTGGTGTTCGAACCTGCCTCCTGGCAGAAGTTGTGTTCTGCTCACCAGAGGTCTTAGGATCCTGTGGGGGTTCCTGTGTGGGTCCTTGCGGGTGTCAGGAGACTCCACGGGCAAGGCATCCCGTGCTAGAGTGGACTGGAAGGGCCACAAAAATCTTTTTAAAATTACCAGAGAAAGCAGGTAAACAGGAACTAATACTTAAATGGGAAACACAAAAATGTCTTAAATATTTACAGGAAAAAACAAAGAGGTAAAGAAATTGAACAAAACCATCCAGGATCTAAAAATGGATGCAGAAACAATAAAGATATCACAAAGGGAGACAACTCTGGAGATAAAAAATAAAAAACCTAGAAAAAAAATCAGGAGCCATAGATGCAAGCATCACCAACAGAATATAGGAGATGGAAGAGAGAATCTCAGGAGCAGAAGATTCCAAAGGAAACATTGACACAACAATCAAAGAAAATGCAAAATGCAAAAACGTCCTAACCCAAAACATCCAGGAAATCCAGACACAATGAAAGGTCCAAACCTAAGGATAGTAGATATAGATGATAAGGAAGATTTCCAAATTAAAAGGCCAGTAAATATCTTCAAAAATTATAGAAGAAAAATTCTCTAACCTAAAGAAAGAGATATTAATGAACATACAAAAAGCCTACAGAACTCCAATTACTCTGGACCAGAAAAGAAATTCCGCTTGTGAAATAATAATCAAAACATCCAATGCACAAAACAATAAAGAATATTAAAAGCATTAAGGGGAAAAGGTCAAGTAAAATATAAAAGCAGACCTATTAGAATTATACCAGACTTCACACCAGAAGCTATGAAAGACTGAAGATCCTGGACAGATGTCATACATATCAAAGAGAATACAAATGCCAGCCCAGATTGCTATCTCCAGCAAAACTCTCAATTACAATAGATGGGGAAATCAAAGTATTCCATGAAAGAAAAAAAAAAACATATTTACACAATATCTTTCCATGAATCCAGCCCTTCAAAGGTAATAAAGGGAAAACAAAAACAACAACAACAACAACAAAAAAAAAAAAACAGGGAAACTATGCCCCAGAAAGAAAGCAAAAAAGTAATCTTTCAACAACCGTAAAAGATGATACCCAATGAAGAGAACACAAACTAAAACAACAAAATAACAGGAAGCAACAATTACTTTCCTTTAATATCTCATAATATCAAAGCAATCTATTCCCCAATAAAAAGACATAGACTAACAGACTGCTTGCATATACAGGACCCAAAATTGTGCTGCATAAAGGAAAACCATCTCAGTGACAAAGACAGATACTACCTCAGTGACAAAGATAGACACTACACTTTTCCAAGCAAATGGACCCAAGAAACCAGTTGAAGTAGCTATTCTAAAATAGAATAAAATTGATTTTCAACCTAAAGTTATCAAAAAAAGACATGGAGGGACACTTCATACTCATCAAAGGTAAAATCTACCAAGGTTAACTTTCAATTCTGAACATCTATGCTTCAAATTCAAGGGCATTCACATCTATAAAAGAAACTTTACTAAAGTACAAAGCACATTTTGCACTGCACTCTATAATAGTGGGAAGCTTCAACACCCTACTCTCATCAATGGACAGTTCATGGAAACAGAAACTAAACAGAGACAGAGTGAAACTTACAGAAGTTATGAAACAAATGGATTTAACAAATGTCTATAAGCATTTTATTCTAAAACAAGCAGATGGATCTTCTTCTCAGCACCTCATGGTACCTTCTCAAAAATTGACCATATAATTAATTGGTCACAAAACAGACCTCAACAGATAAAAAAAATATTGAAGTAATCCCTTGCTTCCTATCAGATCACCACAGACTAAGGCTAATCTTCAATGACTGCATGAATAATAGAAAGCCAACATACATGTGGAAGCAGAACAACACTCTACTCAATGATAACTTGGTGAAGGAAGAAATAAAGAAAGAAATTAAAGACTTTTTAAAATTAATGAAAAAGAAGCCGAAATTATGGGACACAATGAAAGTAGTCCTAAGAGGAAAATTTATAGCTCTGAATTCCTCCAAAAGAAACTGGAGAGAGCATACACTATCAGCTTGATAGCACACCTGAAAGATGTAGAACACAAAGCAAATTCACCCATGAATAGTAGACGAAAGGAAATGAACAAAATCAGGGCTGAAATCAACCAAGTGGGAACAAAAATAACTATACTAAGAATCAACCAAACCAGAAGCTGATTCTTTGAGAAAAACCATATAATAGATAAACCCTTAGCCAGATTAACTAGAGGGCAAAGGGACAGTATCCTAATTAACAAAATTAGAAATGAAAAGGGAGAAATAACAACAGAAACTTAGGAAATCAAAAAAATCATCAGATACTACTGAAAAAGTCTATACCAAACAAAACTCAAAAACGTGAATGAAATTGCTAATTTCTAGACAGATACCAGGTACCAAAGTTAAATCAGGAACAGGAAAAGGATTATAAACGGTCCCAGAATCCCTCAATAAATAGAAACAATCGTAAATCATCTCCAAAACAAACCAGAAAAAAAAAGCCTAGGACCAGATGGGTTTAGTGTAGAGTTCTTTCAGACCCCCAAAGAAGACCAAATACTGATACTCCTCAAACTATTCCACAAAATATAAACAGAAAGAACACTACCCAATTCATTCTATGAAGCCACAGTTATGATGATACCAAAGCCACACAAAGACCAAACAAAGGAAGAATTTCAGACCAATTTTCCTTTTGAATACCTATGCAAAAATATTCAATAATTTCTCAAAAACTGAATCTAAGAACACATCAAAATAATCATTCACCATGATAAAGTAGGCTTCATCAGAGGGATGCAGGAATGGTTGAGGACATGCAAATCCATGAAATAATCACCACATAAACAAACTCAAAGCAAAAAACAAACAAACAAACCAAAACCAAACCAAACCAAACACATGATAATTTCATTAAATACTGAAAAAGCATTTGACAAAATTCAACATCCCTTCATGTTAAAAGTCTTGGTAAGATCAGGAATTCAAGGCCCATACCTAAACATAGTAAAGGCAATATACAGCAAACCAGTAACCAACATCAACCTAAATGGAGAGAAACTTGAAGCAATCTCACTAAAATCAGAGGCTAGACTAGCTGTCCACTCTTTCACTATCTATTCAATATAGTACTTTAACTTATAGGTAGAGAAATTAAACAATGAAAAGAGGTCAAAGGCATACCAATTGGAAAGGAAGAATCAAAATATCACTATTTGAAGATGATATAATATACTTAAGTGCCCCCTAAAATTCCATCGGAGAACTCCTAAACATGATAAACAACTTCAACACAGTGACCTGATATAAAATTAACTCAAAAAATTGCAAAGTTTCTGTAAGGCAAAGGACACTGTCAATAGGACAAAAGGTCAAACAACAGATTGCAAAAAGATCTTTACCAATACTACATCTGATAGAGGGTTAATATCCAGTATATACAAAGAAATTAAGAAGTTAGACTCCAGAGAACAAAATAACTCTAATAAAAAATGGGGTACAGAGCCAAACATATAATTCTCAACTGAGGAAACTTGAATGGTGGAGAAGCACCTAAAGGAATGTTCAACATCCTTAGTCATCAGGGAAATGCAACTCAAAACAATCCTGAGATTCCACTTCACACCTGTCAGAATGGCTAAGATCAAAAACTCAGGTGACAGCAGATGCTGGCAATAATGTGGAGAAAGAGGAACACTCCTCCATTGCTGGTGGGATTGCCAGCTGGTACAATCACTCTGGAAATCAGTTTGGTGGTTCTGCAGAACATTGGACATAGTACTTCCTGAGGACCCAGCTATACCACTCGTAGGCATATATCCAGTGTGTGTGTTTATGTATGTGCATGATATCCTTCCTTTTTAATTAATGGTGAATTATTTCCTGTGTTTTTTTTTAAATTAGGTATTTTCCTCGTTTACATTTTCAGTGCTATCCCAAAGGTCCCCCATACCCACCCCCCAATCCCCTACCCACCCACTGCCCCTTTTTGGCGCTGGCGTTCCCCTGTACTGGGGCATATAAAGTTTGCAAGTCCAATGGGCCTCTCTTTGCAGTGATGACCGACTAGGCCATCTTTTGATACACATGCAGCTAAAGACAAGAGCTCCCGGGTACTGGTTAGTTCATATTGTTGTTCCACCTATAGTGTTGCAGATCCCTTTAGCTCCTTGGGTAATTTCTCTAGCTCCTCCATTAGGGGCCGTGTGACCCATCCAATAGCTGACTGTGATCATCCACTTCTGTGTTTGCTAGGCCCCGGCATAGTCTCACAAGAGAGAGCTATATCCAGGTCCTTTCAGCAAAATCTTGCTAGTGTATTGTGCTGGAACTTATCTTCTAGTATTTTCTGTAAGTCTATATTTATTGTATTATTTTACTCATGTGACAACCTGGAATGATAGCATATATCTTACCGTAACTTCTGAGGCCAGTGAAGAGTTAGTACACCTATAAGGGAAGGTTTGATGCATTCTTTCAACAAACTTATTTCAACTCACAGATTGTTCTGGATTTTAAGATGAAATTTATTCTCTGTAGCTTGTTACAGAGAACAGTAAAGCTTTTTAAACAAGGAAGAAGACATCGAGTGTTGTTACCATACAATACCTTAGTTAGGAATTTTATTTTCTTTAGCAAGGTTGTATAAAATTTAATGCCACCCAACACAATTATTTTAGACTCAGAATAAAACCAATGACTATATGAAATAGTTTTCATAGTGATCTACAGTCTGTCATATTCTATGACTCTTCAATATACTGTATTTTGAAAATGAGGAAGGTGTTTGAATGGAAATTTAATGTGCAGAAAATGAGTCAAGTACACTGTTTCACAATTTAAACTTCTAAATTTTAGTTTAAAAATAAGGCACGAAGTAATCATTTGAGAATCACACCTCTCATGATTTTAAAATTTTGAAAGACTTATAATTGTTTTTATTCACCATTTATCCATAATAATTTAATCAGCATTATCTTGTATTCTCCTTTAGTAAAATCATTAAGTAAATAGTATACTTCTTTTATTAATTTTTAACATGATTTTTACCTTTATTTGGAAGAATGACTATATGAAATCATAATCAGAAAAAATTGCTGTATTTCTGAGAAAATTTGCATCTGAAGAGTTAATGAAGAATAAGACATAGTTTTATTCCTATATTGCATCAGTAGAATGGGTAGATTCACATTTTGTGCATACCCCATCAGAATTTATTGTTTATATACAATTTCTGGGGTTAATTGGTTTCATTATCCACAATCCTAACCAGGCTCGATTTGGAACATATATCGTACCTTAATTATAAATTCTATTACTGAAATGATACTCAATTACAGTAAAAAGCAAGTCATGCAGGATAGAAATTATTTGGCTTAGAATATCATTTGCTGTACACTATCAAAGCATGTCAAGACAGGACTGCAAATAGGGCCGGATCTCGGAGGCAGATGCTAATGCAGAAGATTGGAAGGATTTTTTTTTTTTTTTTTTTTTTTTTTTATGATGTGCTTCTTTTGGCTCCTGCAGTCTCATTTCCTATAGAACCACAACAAACTTCCTTGGGATTGACAAGCCTGGAAATGAACTGTTACTCTCCCATTAATCAAGTAAATATGTAAAGTATTTGCAGATGGAAATTTTGGAGGCATTGTCTTACATGAGGTTTCTTTCTATCAGAAACCCATAGTTTGTGTAACAGGTTAACATAGGCTTAGTGAGTGCTACTTGCTCATTGTTAATTTGGCATACAAATTAATTTCTGTTAAACCACGCTGTTCATGTCTTATTTATGCTCCAAAAATCCCATATTATTTCACAAACCAATAAGCTAATAATGAGCCGATGATCTTCCTGAGTTGGGCTACCTTGGGTTAAAAATCCATTATAGATTTGATCCTGTAGGTAAACCTGAGGAGAAATTCATATTACAAAAGATTCCTACTATTAATATATTTATAATTGAATGTATATGACAGTCACTAGAAGTTAGCCCACCCTTTTGAGCAGATCTTAGAACATCTAAGATGCACTATTTTATAGCGATGCTTTGTAGTCAAATAAATGACTTCTTAATACTTAATAATGATCCTATTAGATTTCTAAAATTCACAGTAATTATTAAGCTCTTTTAGTAACAGTGCTATTAAATCACTCATGATACTGAATTCTTAATGAGAACTCTGGCCATTTCTAGTGTCTTGAGTGAAGTCCTTCACTAACTTAGACCATCTTCAAAGGGATTGTAAAACCATTAACCATAGTCATAAAAAAGGAAACTAATTATTCATTATAGGTGCTAGGACAAATGACCAAATATTGGCTGTGTTTATATATACAAAACTTAACTAATAACCTAGTTAGGTTTTTTGTTTGTTTGTTTGTTTTTGTTTTTTAACTTTCATTGACAGTGGATGAATATTCAGCCAAATATCTACCCGTTGGAGATATGCATGTAAACCTTATTCTTTGTTGTAAACATCTTATTTAATTTATGTTTTGAATTTATGTGTAAAGTTATAATTAATATTTTCGCATATGAGCATGTATTTTGAAAGATATGTTAAGTGCTGAACACAAAGAAATTATAAACACAAGTGATTCTCCTTGTCCCACACTTCTTAGCATTTGTTCTCCTTATCCCCCTCTTCTTATCATTCTTTGTCCTCCTTATCCAATTTTTCTCAGACCCCTTATCCCCCCTTTCTTCCAAGCCATTTCCCCCTTTTTCTTAGAGAGCTTCCACAGATAACTTCATAAAAGTTAGAAATAATCATGAAAATTACTTTTCAAAGTGTCCTATTTTCTTATTTCAACTTCAACTAGCTGAAATTTGGAGCTATTATAGTTGCACAATTCCCAGGGAGATGGAACAAAGGCTACTTTACTTAATCTCCTGATGTTTTAGAAAGAAGTGCTGAACAGCTTCTCGGAAGAAATCAGAATCAGGTGAGCTGTTGAAATAAAATGACTTAAAATTGAGATAGGTAAAGGTTTTATTATTATATAGTGACCTACATTTTTTGTGAGACTAAATCTTACCTCTACTGATGCTCTTCCCCCTCTGATGCTTCAAGAAATAACCAAAAACAAGAAAGAAAAGCCATCAGGGCTGAAGCCCCCAAATATTAAAATTATAAATGACTGTAAATAAATCCCTTTTGTTTTTACCAGTTCAAACATATTAAAATTATGGTCTCTTACTGAGCTAAAATACACACCCACACACACACATATATGTATGTATATATATATATATATACATATATATATATATATATATATATATATGTATATATATATATATATACACATATATACATATATACATATATGTATATATGTATATATATGATGACAAGACCAACTTGAGATCCATCCTATAGGCAATCAACAATGACTGACACTATTAAGGATATTCTATTATACTTAAAACAAACCAGAATGGTTGTCTTCTGGGGATCTCCACCTAAGAGATGAATCAAATATATACAGACATCCAAAACCACCAATCAAAGAGCATAAACTGGACATAGGACTCTGCAAATGTGTACCTCGGTCTTCATGTAGGCCTGAACAACTGTAGCATGGGATATCCCTCAAAAGAGAAAATATCATCTGCCCATAGAATATGTTCCTATAGCAAGGATATCTTGTCTGGCCTCGGTAGGAAAGGATGTCAAAAAACTAACAGAAAATTAATGTGTCAGGCTAGAGGAATGCCCATGGGTACCACCCTCTCACAGGAGAATGACACTAGGGATAGGTGTAGAGCGAGCATGAACTGGAGGAAGCAGTGAGAGGGATGTAAAGTGAATAAAAATAAAAAAAAAGAATTAAAAAAATAATGGTCTCTGTATTGCTTGTAAAAGAGCAATTGAGTACAGCCACTATAGAAATCAATGTAGCAATTTCTCCAAAAATTATGTTTTTACCTACTTCAAGACCCACATATGCCAATTTCTTGGCATATACCCAGAGGATACATCTACCATACCATAGGACACTTGTTCATTTTTGTTCACAGAAGCTTTATGCATGAAGCAGAAACTAAAAGAATCTAGATGTATGTCAACTGGAGAATGGATAAAAATATGTGGTTCATTAAACTAGTGAGGTATTACTCAGTTATTACAAACAATAAGATCATAAAAATGGCAAAGACACAGATCAAAGCAGAAAGGAGAATTCCATGATTTAGCTCAACCTAGAAAGACAGATATGATATATACTTACTTATACATGGATAATATAAGAAATTTAGGATGACCATGTTCCAATCTATAGACCCAAAGAAGTTAAGAACAGGTAGGTAACAAGTAGGAAACAACAATAGGTCACTTAGAAGGGGAAACAGAATAGACATTATGGTTGAATGGAGACTGGGGACGGAATGAGGGTAGAGAGTAGGGTAGGAAACAGGAGTATATAGGTGTTGTGGATGATGGAGGAAAAGAGTGATGGGGAATACAACTAGAATGTGGGTACCATCTCTGAGAGAAAAAAAAAAACAAACCTAGAGCAATGGAAATATCCAGAAATCAATGACTAGCTAATATTCTTGGCAATGGAGGACATGGAATCTCACCTGGTCATCTCCTATAACTAACCATGCAGGACATCCTAGAGATAGATGAAGATGCCATCGGGGTCACAGAACCTGTGACCTACAAATTTTCATGCTATTAGATGTGCTCTGATAAAAATGGCACAGAGATTGTAGAAATAATCTAATGACTGGTCCATATTGAGACACATGCCATGAGTTGGAGCCTATCCTTGACACTGCCTGGGGAGAATACAGACAGAAGTTGGATAAACCAAAGACTTAGTATAGAACAAAACATCAATGGCAAAAAAGGAATAGGAAAAATGAAATCAGTCTAATTGTATTCTGCTATACAGTTATATTCTGTTTAGTGACATGGCAAATTGTCATGAGAGATACTTAAGCAAGAAAATGTTGGAAAGAATTTCAGAGACCCTAAGCAGATGCTGACAGTGAAATATTTGTCAGAGTTTGGAGAATCTGCAAAATCCAGGGAGGAGACATTGTAAGACCAAGATAGGTCAAGGAAACCACAAGAAACAGCCCATAGAATCTAATATCCTTGGTTGATTAGAACTCAGAAAGATTAAATTATCAGACAACATGCATGTGTCTGACCTAGACTGATTGCAAGTATGTAAAAGTTGTGTAGAATGATGATGTTGTGTGATGTCTATAAAGGAGCAGCGGCTATCTATGACGCTCTTACATTATTTGGTATCTTTCTACAGATTTTTTTTTTTTACCTTCTTTAGCCTTAAAAGGAGAGGAGGAACATAATTGTACTTCAAGTTTATATACTGTGACTTGTTGACACAAACCTATAGTGGTCCATTCTGAAAAGAAAGGTGGAAGGGGAAATTGGGTTGAACTAGATAGAGATGTGGGTGTGGAAAAACTATGATTTGGTTGCAAAATAAATAAAATAAAATAAATACATTCATTTTAGAAATCAAAAGTGTCTTATTGTTTTGTTTTGTTTTTTTCTAGACAGGGTTTCTCTGTGTAGTCCTGGCTGTCCTGGAACTCACTGTGTAGACCAGGCTGGCCTCTAACTCAGAAATCCACCAGCCTCTGCCTCCCAAGTGCTGAGATCAAAGGCATGGGCTACCACACCCTGCTCAAAATTGTCTTTTAAAAGTTCAAAATCTTTCGCCTATGGCAGAGTCACAATGCAATCTGAGGAAAACCACAGTCCATCACTAAAAAGTAACTCAGTGTCCAATTATTTGGAATTCATTCATGATAATCTTGGCTTCTCCCAATAACTTGAATCATTTTTACAGCTCTACAATTTTCAACACATTCAGTTTCTCTTCTTAGCTCTGGCTGGCTCTACTGCACTGTTAATCCTTTTCTTCATGGTCATCAGATGATAATGTCATCTCCACAACCCTGAGGTATTTTGCTTCACCTGAGCTAGACTTTAAATAAGAGCCCATCAAAGTCTGTCTTGAAGTTCTAATTTTCAACACCTTAGTATCAGCCCTATAGACCTGGGTTTCAAAAGATAATGTGGTTAAAACTACATCAATGTCCTTTCCTTGCCTTTAGTCTCAAGGAAGAGTTGCTTAACATGCCATTTTCATGCATTCAAGACTAAAACTGGCTGGGTGACTCATACAGTACCAGTTTTGTCTACCATTTTGATTGAAAAACCCTGGTTATAACTAGAATAAGGCTTCAATGTGCTGACTCTCAGAAAACACTTCATAGAAGACTGCACCTCAGTGATGCTGCTCTCTACTTAATCACAGATAATTGCTCAGCTTGAGCTGACCAGCATTGTGTATTCCAGAAAAGCAAAGGACATCTTTTAGTACTTCTTGTATCTTCTTAATCAGAAGTGCTTCTTTAGAACCAAATAACTTAATGACAAAATCTTAAATCTAAATATACAATGGCCTACAGAGACTAAAACTTTGCTATGAAACTTCATAAGCCATGCCTCAACATTCTACATTGATCTTAACAGTCTTATGATTCAAAATTCTACAGATCACTCCATTGATTCCTCAGTATTACATTCTTGCTTCAAAATTCGAAATCCTTTCATAATCCTTCCTAAAACACAGTCTTCTCTATCAGAGCAATAGACCAAAAAACTTGGTACTAATTTGTTTTAGTTAGGTTCTTGCTTCCTGCAATAAAAAATTATGGGAAAAAATATAAAGTTGAAAAAAATGTTGGTTTGGTTTGTGATGGTATATTTATGTTCATCATCTGAAGGAAGAATGGCAGAAACCTGCAGGCAAGATCTGATGCAGAAGCCATAGAAGGGGTGCAGCTTACTGGGGTTCACTGACTTGCTGAACCAGGTATTTTACCAAATGTAAGAACATTAGCCCAAGCGGGCAACCACCCAGGATGGTATAAGCATTTTTATTTAACAATTACAAATTTTGTTTACTGTGGGGAGCCGCCCTCACATTCGCCATTGCAAGATGGCGCTGACATCCTGTGTTCTAAGTGGTAAACAAATAATCTGCGCATGTGCCAAGGGTAGTTCTCCACCCCATGTGCTCTGCCTTCCCCGTGACGACAACTCGGCCGATGGGCTGCAGCCAATCAGGGAGTGACACGTCCTAGGCGGAGGATAATTCTCCTTAAAGGGGACGGGGTTTCGCCATTCTCTCTCTTGCTCTGCTCTCTTGCGCTCTGGCTCCTAAAGATGTAAGCAATAGAGCTCTTGCGCTCTTGCGCTCTGGCTCCTGAAGATGTAAGCAATAAAGCTCTTGCTCTCTTGCACTCTTGCTCCTGAAGATGTAAGCAATAAAGTTTTGCCGCAGAAGATTCTGGTTTGCTGCATTCTTCCTGGCCGGTCGTGAACGCGTGTAAGAGTTTACAGAAAAATCACTGGAGACTAGTTTACTATTTTTCATATAATTCTGGTGTTTGTGTAAAGTATCATAGGTGAATGCTGGCAAGCACATGTGGTCTTTTGGTCTAGTTACTAACCTAGCTTCCAGACAAGACATTACATTAAATCGTATTTCAATGTTTGTCTTTTTTATATAAATGGATATGGTATATTTGAGTTGTATAATAGCCACCAAAGGTTTAAGGGAGACAAGAGGCTAAAAGAACATGATGTATTTGATATAATGACAAAAAGTATCACTGTAATATTTAGATCAGGTATTAATTGATTCAAGTGTTGCTCAGAAGAGCCAAGTTAAAAAGCCAAAGTCTGAATCTGGCCTCAGTATTGCATCACCTTCAGTCAGAATGGCTATGTGTATGGTGAAGCAGTAGAATAGGTGGGTTCATATTTGCCTATGTACAATATCAGAATTTATTTATTAGCAACAAATTTTGAAGACAATTTAATTTATGGACCAAAATGAAAAGCAGTCTCAAATGGAAGAACAGGAAGCATCTGATTTAGGGCTTCTAGTGGTGAAACTCCATGGTCCAACAACACAAGTCATGCATGAAAGCTATTTATTTGCTTATACTTCCATTAACTGTACATCATCAAAGGAAGGCCAGACAGGGAATCAAACAGAGAATGAACCTGAAGGCAGGAGCTGATGCAAAGGCATGGAGGGATGCTGATTACTGGCTTTCTTTCTTCTATATTGCTCAGGCTGATTTCTTATGCAACCTAAGATGATCTCTCTGAACCCTAGGCTGTGAATCCTCTCATGGCATCTTTTAGAAAAATATTTAAAGATGGATATTTTGGAGGCATTTTATCAAATGAGTTCCCTTTGTTTCAGATAAGCATAATTTGTATGTCAGGTTGAGATAAGTCTAGTCAGAAAAAACAAAAACAAAAAACAAAAAAAAAAAAAAAACTGATCCTTTATCCACTCCATTAAATCTCTCTCCGCATTCCTGAGGGAATGGTGGCAGAGGGGGGTGAAATTGTATAATATGCAATAGGTATATTAAAATAGAAACAAGACTTGCTAGACACTACAGGGCTGATACACATAAGAACTCAGAGTGATTGTAACACCCTCACAAACACACAAGCTATAAGGTCTAAGTCAGAAGAGTTCATAATGGTGAGATGTAAATTTAGAATATTCAGAAATCCCTAATGTAGAAGATATTTCCAGTTGGTAACAATTCCAAAATGAAGAGTTTTCCCAAGAGTCTCACACAATATACAAACTACATTTAATATCAGACTCTATGTCCAGAAGTAGATGGCTAGCCCAAGTGCACCTAGTGTTATATTTGGAGGTTTATTGTATCTCATAACACTTTCTATGATCAATTTTAAAGAAAATGTTGTTTAGTTTCCATTAGGCTTTCAGATTTTGTGTATATCTGCGATATCCTTAGGCGAAAATATATGCCTATATGTTTGTATTAGCTTTTAGTACTTTGACTCTTCTTTTTATATGTTGTATATTTTCATGTTTTGCACTTTTTTAGATTTTTAATTTGATATGTTACTTGATACATTTTATGTCATTGGAATATGTATTATGTGCATACATCTGCATGCACATGTTAGACTTTGTGTGTGTGTATGAGGGAGAGAGACAGAGAGACAGAGAGAGACAGAGAGACAGAGACACAGACACACACACACAAACAGAGAGAGAGACAGACAGACAGACAGACAGAGCAAGAATTTACTTTTGGGTTCATTGTGAGCTGACTTGTATCTTGTGTGTTCTCGTGTGTACTTATCTTCCTTGTGTTGGAATATTCATTCCAGTTGCTTCTACAGGTTTGTATCCCTGGTTTCTTGAAGAATCTGCAAAAAAAGGGGGAGAAAGGATTATAAGAGCCAGAAAGTCAAGGACAACACAAGAAAACAGCCTACAGAATCTAATATCCAAGGTTCATGGTACTAAATGAAAATAGTAGTCAGGGTGTATGCATGTGTCTGTGCTAGGTTTATTGTGTATATATTATGGTTGTGTAGCTTGATGTGTTTGTTGGGCTTCTAACAAGGAGAAGACTCTGTCTCTAACTCTGTTGCACTTGTGGGGAAATTTCCCCATCTTTGATTGGTTTATTTAGCATCATTGGAATGATAAATGGAAAAGGAAATAAAAAAGGATACTGTTTTAATAAACTGCTTTACAATTCCATATTGGTGCTCATTATGTAATGAAATCAGAATAGGATCTGACATAGCTGTTTAAAAAAAACCAAAAACAAACAAACAAACAAAAACACAGGTTATTCCCCCCCCAAGTTATTTACTAACCTAGCTTCTAAATAAAACATTACAAATCACACATCAATTATTTTTCTTTCCTATGTAAATGCATACTTTATAGATAGATTATAAAATGGCATCAAATGGATTAAGGAAGTCAAGACGCTCAACGAAACTGATATCCTAGAATATGATATTTTATATGTTGAAAAATATTTAGTTTAGTTACTTGGCAGAGATGTTCCTCTATAGAGCCAAGTTACAAGGGCAACATCTCCCTTTGGCTTTAAAATTGCATCAGCTTCATGGGAATGCACATAGCCTTGCAGCCATAGTGTAGAGATGTGGAATTTGTACATATAGAAACAGTCTTGGGAGAATATTTATGAATACAATCAAGCTTTAAGAGCAATTGATATGAACCTTCAAAGTGGAAGACACAGACTATTTGGTGTTCTTTGGCTCTTGGTTGGCTAATTAATCCTTTATGCAATTTGATGACAGATTCCTTGGGCCAAGGCTATTATAATGTAAAATATTCTTGCTGTAAGAGGGTACTTTTCAACTTTCCTAGTGCTTCCACACTTTAATACAATTCCTCATGTTATCATGACCATTCTTAATTTTTGTTGCTACTGTGAATCTATAATTTTGTCACTGTTATGAATCATAATATAAATGTCTGAAGTTCTGGATATGTGTTATATGATACATGAAGTGCTCACAGCTCAGCACAGAATAGATGTTAAACTTTATTTGGTCTTGTTTACCCTATAAGTTGATGAGTTCACAGTATTTAGTTTTACTCATTCCTCTTAGGTACTCAAATTCAGTCTACTCTCATATATGTATTTTAAGCTACATTTTACTTTCAGAAAAAGGGATTCATAAATCTGTCATCTTAATGTACACAGCAAGCATCATCACTATCCTTCTTTAATATTTGATCCGCAGAGGAATTTATATATTCCTATTAAGTTCACAATAGAAACTAGGTTGTAACCTTTCTGTACTGTGTAGTATAGGGATTAAAGTTTAAAATAAGTATGTAAAGAAGAGTAAAAGGCATACAGAGGAAGAGAAGACTTTACAGGATGTTTATTGGCAGATGTGATTTCTCTAGGGCAGAGAACATAAAGACTTGCCACAGGATTTTTAAAGATATCAATATGATTGTGTCCTATGAATATGCACATATAGGTCACCCTATGTGGATTCAGCTTTTTACAAAGGAAAGATTGTAACCACACGAGTTTTCAATGAAAATCGATGAGGGTATAGGTCAGTAATGTAAGAAGTAGGAAGAGCCTTGAGTGGCTTGAGAAAAACTGTGTATGGATAAAATTTAAACTAAAAATTGAGAAAAATAGTTCATCCCACTTTAGCCAAAATTACCATCATCAGTAAAACAAATGACAGGAAAAACTATCATTATTATTAGTTAAATTGGCAGTACATGCTTTTTTCTATTCTTTAATAAGCTTTCATCAGTTTTTATAGTCCAGTCATTTTTATCTTCTAGTTCTGCCATCCAATATTTCCCCATCCCTGTCCTCCTCAGAACCCATACCCATATCTCCAAGAGGATGTCCCCACCCACCACAGCCCATACCAAACCTGGGTTCTCTGTTCCCTGGTGACTCAAGTCCCCCAAGGATTAGGTGCATCTTTTATCATCAAGGCCAGACCAGGCAGTACTCTGTTGTTTATATGTTGGGGGTGGGGGGTCTCACATCAGCAGTTATATGCTTCCTTACTGATAGTTAAGTGTCTGAGTGATCTCAGGGTCCAGATTTGTTGACAATTCTCATCTTTCTATGGATTTCCCTCCTCCTCAACTTCTTCCTGACTTTTCCTAATTCAATCAAAATGGGCCCCAACATCTTGATCTTAGAACATTATATATTGGAAATCAGCAACAGGACCATTAGTCGCTATTGAGAGACTGCAAATATAAAGACATTTTTGAAATCATATTCTTGGTTGTCAGCAATATAAAACTAAAATATATAATGAGATCATCAGTGTTATCACCTTTGGGCAAATATCCAGGGGACTCTCTATCTGTATCAATATTTGTACTTCATGCTTCCTTTTTACTTTGTTCACAATAGTGAGGAAATAGAATAAATCTAAATGTCTGCCACCTGAAAAATACATAATTAATTAAAGGTTTTACATGTATACACTGCAGTAATACTAAAACAAAGCAAAATTAAGTTATGAAATTTGTACACAAATGGAAGAAATTTAAATAAATTATCCTGTGTGAGCTTTCCCTGGCATAAAAATGTAAAGGCAAATTTCTTTTTATGTGATTTTTTTTTATTATCTGTGTTCAGCTTATAGTAAATGAGGATGATGGTGTTTGGGTCCTAAGAAGGCTTGATGCCTCAGTGTAGAGGAATGCTAGTGCAATGAGGAGGGAATGAGTAGGTGGGTGGGGTAGCACCCTCATAGAAACAGGGTAAGGATGAATGGTATAGGGGGTTTGCAAAGAGGAGACCGGAAAAGGGGATATGATTTGAATTGTAAATATGCAATAAGAATAATACATTTTATAAATGTACCACATTTTCTTTATCTGTTCTTGATTTATGTATATTTAAGAGGTTCTAGTTTCTTGCTTTTATGAGTAATGATCCTAGGAATTTAGTTGAGCAACAGTCATAGCAGTGCAATGAGGTTTCCTTTGCATATATGCTCAGTAGTGGTATAGGTGAGTGCTGAATTAATTGATGAAGAAAAGTGACAGTTTTCTGTTGCCTACCCCAACTTGTGTACATTATGGAATGAAAGACAGACAGACACACACACACCCTTTAAATATTGATATGCCTTAAATTAGACAATAGCTGGGGTAATTCATAACATTTGTGTAGTTAATCCACCTTCCACTGATAATCCTGAGTTACACTTAATAAATTCTAAATTGTATCTTGGCTGATTTGGATCCAGATGGTTGCCCAAGTGGGCAGTCCTCTGGGCCATGCTCTCCTAACCTCCAACACATTGTCGTCATGCATCTTTCTTATGCGTGCTTCTCAGGTTTGACATCTCTTCTCTCCTGCACACACTCCTGTCATGACAGCTCTCCTTCCTTATCTTGGTTTGAAGCGCAAAATCCTAAAATCCCATCTCTGTCTGACTTGCCAAGCCATTGAATGCCTTTATTTTTATTTACCAGTCAAATCCAATTATGGACAGGGTCCTTCATTGTCTTAAATGTAGAGACTCATGAAAGCAGTTCTGAGGACAAAAATTAATTTAGAATACAAGTAACATAAGGCCAAGCCCACTAGAGATGGGTATTGATGTTGACAGATTCTCCATTTTCTGTGAAATCACCATATTGTACCAAAATGTGTGCACCTATTTGTACTCTCTCTTTTTTTTATAAGGTATTTTCTTCATTTACATTTCAAATGCTATCCAGAACGGCCCCTATACCCTCCCCCAACCCTGCTCTACAACTCACCCACTCCTGCTTACTGGCCCTGGCATTCCCTTTTATTGGGGCATATTATCTTCACAAGACCAAGGTCCTCTCATCCCATTGATGGACTACTAGGCCATCCTCTGCTACATATGCAACTGGAGACACAAGCTACTCTCATCAGGAATAAAGAAGCCAGAATTTTAATTTGTTTTATCTGGTAAAAATATACTATGGGACTTTTAAAATTATTATTTTTTGTTTGTATCTTTGTTTCAGGTTTTTGTTGAATATCTTATTTATTTACATTTCAAATGTTAGCCCCTTTACTGGTTTCACCTCAAGAACCACCTATTTCATACTCCCTCCCCTGCTTCTATGATGGTGCTCTTTCACCCACCCACTCCCATCTACCTACCCAGACATTCCCCTACACTGGGGCATGGAGCCTTCTGAGAGATTTGGTGAATCAATAAAAAAGAGGTATGGCCAAATAGCAGTGTATTTTGTGTCAAGTGGACAAGGGGTTTATTGCGGTGCCTTATCTTATGTCATGCATTCTACAATTATCTGTAATGAAGGAACCTCTCTTAAGCAAATGCCTCCAAAATATCCACCTGTAAATAATTTTCTTTTTAAGTCACTGATGTGTGAGAGTCCATATGATTGTGAGGAGTTTCATCTATGGGTTGGTCATCATAGCTTACATAAGAAATCCACGTGAATAATACAGTGGAAGCATGTGAATAGCCAGCATGACTCCATGGCATTTCATCAGCTCCAGCCTTCAGGTTCATTCTGTTTGATTTCCTGTATGACCTTCTTCTTACAATGTTTAGTGAATGCAAGTATAAGCAAATAAACCATTTCATTCCTGTCTTGACTCTTTGTGCCATGGAGACTGCTCGACATATGGCCTACAGAATCAATTTGGCTTGGAAGTTTGTTTCTAATCAATATACTATGATATTGTAGATGCACAAAGTTGGATCCACCTTTTTAACTGACTCAATATATAGATAAATTGGGTCTTTCTTCCGTAATTATGATCCAGATGTAAATTCTTCCCAGAAAATTCAAAAAGACATAGATAAGTTTAATTTACAAATCTCTATAATGTTTAGTAATGAAGTTATTCTTCCAAAGAAAAGTGTTCATCACCTTATATGGTTTTAGTCAAAGAACTAGAATATATGTTTAATGCTTTAATTGAAGAAGGAAAACTAATGGAAATAAAAGTAAATGCTCGGTCAAGTATTATGGACAAATAGTAAATAAAAATAAAATTTCCATCTTTTTAAATTTTTTTCCATTTTTTATTAGGTATTTAGCTCATTTACATTTCCAATGCTATACCAAAAGTCCCCCATACCACCCCCCCCTCTCCCCTACCCACCCACTCCCCCTTTTTGGCCCTGGCGTTCCCCTGTACTGGGGCATATAAAGATTGCAAGACCAATGGGCCTCTCTTTGCAGTGATGGCCAACTAGGCCATCTTTTGATACATATGCAGCTAGAGACAAGAGCTCAGGGGTACTGCTTAGTTCATATTGTTGTTCCACATATAGGGTTACAGTTCTCTTTAGTTCCTTGGGTGCTTTCTCTAGTTCCTCCATTGGGGGCCCTGTGGTCCATTCAATAGCTGACTGTGAGCATCCACTTCTGTGTTTGCTAGGCCCTGGCATAGTCTCACAAGAGACAGCTATATCTGGGTCCTTTCAGCAAAATCTTACTAGTGTATGCAATGGTGTCAGTGTTTTAAAACATTAAAATCATGAGCATTTTGTGTTTTTCTATGAAAAAATAAAAACACCAAATCAATACAGAAATGTGGAAGTATAAACCAAGTAACAGTATATTTGACTCACGTTCTTCAATTAAATTTTAATCCAAAAGCCTTCCACTACCTCAAATTTTACATTATTTTTAAGAGTTATAGAACATGCCACATTGTAGATAACTATATAGGTGTATTTCACAAATTTCCTTATTTTAATCTTTCTGAGTCAACAATAACTGAGTTGGGTAAAATTGCAGTGTTTTAATCACACAAAGGAAAATCACATTCATAACAATGAAACTCTGTGTTAAGAGATTCTCTTCTTCCTTGTTTATACAGCTGCACTGTTCTTCACTTCAATTCAAATGGATTAATTTGCTTCTAAAGAACAGAACCCTCTGTGAATTGAATTAACTGGAGAGTTCAAAATGTTCATTACTGTACAAGTAACTCCTTATTGAAACTTCCAAGTGCTTATTCATGAAAACCCATTCTTATGAACTTCACACTGGCATCAGAGGTTACAGTAGATAAATAGTATTATCCCAGGTTTTATGTGAGTAAAAAATAAAAATAAGTATAGGATTCTGTTTTCTTATTTTTTTTTTACCTTTTAATTCATTATTTTGTTTATTTTTATCTGAAATGTTCTCTCCTCCAAGTATCCCATCACAGAATTCTTTCCCCTATCTTTCTCCCTACCCTTTCACATCTGAGAGAGGCCCCCTTAGGGCATCTATCTCCTCGGAACATCAGAGGTGCATCCTTTCTCAATGAAGCCAGACAAGGTAGTGCTATGCTACACAGGTGTTGGGGGCCAACAACCAACCAACATGTGTGCCTTTATTGGTGACTCAGGCTATGAGAGCTACCATGGGTCTAGGTTAGTTGACACAATTGTTCTTCCTATCAGGATGTCATCCTTCTCCATTCTTTCAGTCCTTTTCCTACCTCTCCATAAGGTTTCCTGTCCTTTTACCAATGTTTGGCTCTGAGTATCTGCATCTATCTCAGCCAGTTGCTGCTAGAGCCTCTCAGAAGGCAGCCAGGCTAGGATCCTGTTTGCAAACAGAGCATAGCATTTTTGTAAATTATTGGACAAGTAGAATCATTTTTCTCTCAGGATAATTGTATTTCAAAGATGTTATTATATCCAGTAGGAATTTTAACACCGCCCCCAAAGCATACACATTATTTTCTAGCACACTGGATGCAAGACTGAAGGCTAAATAATTTCAAGTTCCAAATCAAAGTATATGAATCATGTGCCTAAGTACTAGGTGTATTTAACAATACTAACACACATTCAACCTCAGAAAGATAAATAAACAATACAGGTACAGTTTATATTGTAAATATAGTGTAGGAGTCACTTACAATAACTTCATGGGTCCTCCATTCAGAAGGCTTTTAATGCTTCTTACTGGGGTTGCTGCTAGTCTATACTTATTTGGCAACATTGTTCAAACAAGTGACATAACTTAATTTAAGAATGACAGATAGACAGACAGATACATATAAACACACACACACACTGTATATTGGTCTGTATTTACATACAGATATATATGCATACAGTACACTTATATGAATTGTGAATAACTACTTAAATACAAAATGATTGCTTGATGCTGTTTCAGTAAAATTTTGTTTGTTTTTTATAATTTGTCCTCCTGTCTCTATTTTTATTTTGCTTCCCTCAGACCTGGCAAGAAACAATCTCCCTGATTTTTGTTGCTGTTGTTTGTCTCCTACTTCTTATCTGCTTTATCCCCCCCCCCCCCTTAGGATGATCCCTTACTCTGATCTATGATTTTAGGTACTGGTAATCAGAGGTAATGGGTGCCTAATTATGAGTTAAAAACATGCCACTCCCAAATTGTGGAATTTTCTACAAAAGTATTGGAGTATGAGGTTATTGGATGAAACAGAGAACTTTGGAGAAATAATGAACTCTGAGAAACTACTGTAGACAAACAGAAACTGAGGTAGGTTACAGAACCGATTCTAGGAAAGGTCTCATGATCAAACATTCATAAAATAGAAATGAAATGTTAAATAGTTTGAGATCTGATGTTGGATCTTTATTATCATTGTGATTGCTTGCTTGCTTGGTTTGGTTTGGGGTTTTAATTTTTAAGACAGGATTTCTCAGTGTAGCATTAGTTTTTTCTGGAACTTACTATGACGACCATGCCGGTATCTAACTCACAAGAATCTACCCAAACTTTTCTCTCCAAGCTGGGCTTAAATTCATCTATACCACTAACTGGATTAGATCATTATTATTAACAAAACGCTATTCTAAAATGATATCATAAAACAAAGAAGTTGACATGGTAAGAAAAATACTTGCAATGTTGATGTAGAGTGTTGGCAACTTCTCCTGCAAATCAAAGAATAGTCTAGAATTAAATTGTTATTTTGACATGAATCAAAGAAAAGTATATTTTCCTGTTCTATCTATGGAGTAATTTGTAATTCTCTATCAAGTTATTACTACGTGTTTAAACTGTTCAATTAATTTACTCTTTTATGTTGTTATATTTTTAAGGACCTTATCAATTATGATAAAACTTCTAGATATTAGTAATGTATATCTAGTACGAAGATTCTTTAATAATGTCAAGAACAGGTAATTATTACTTTTAACAAATATGTGTTGGTATAAAAATAGTTGAAACAAGCCATACTGTAATAATCTCACAAATTTCAAGTTTATTATATGAATTTATGTTTGTATATTATTCTCTGTCATAAATAATGTGAGATCAGAGTTAAAGCAAAATCAATATACTCTTTACACAGACTTATAGTCCCTAAAAAATAGAAGCTGTAATTAAAAGTCTCCCAACAACAACAACAACAAAGCTCAGGGTCAAATGGTTTTAACACAGCATTTTACCCCATTTTCATAGAAAACCTAATACCAATACTTCTCAGAATATCCACAAAATAGAAACAGAGATAACAGTGTCAAACTCATGCTATGAGGCCACTGTTTCACTGATACATAATCCACATAAGGTTTCAACAAAAAAAGAGAAACAGTTTCTGTTATGAACATTTATGCAAAATATTCAATAAAAACTCACAAAGCAAAATATTTCAAAAGGCACAAAAACGTTATTCACCACGATCAAGTGGACTTCATCTAAGTTTACAGGTATTTGTTTACTATACAAATATTCATCAATTTAATACACACATATAAAAACTGAAAGAAAAGGACATATCACATGGTCATTTCACTAGATAGAGAAGACATTTTTAGGGAAATCTAACACCCATTCATGATAAAATTATTGGAGAGATTAGGAATCAAGGTCTCTACATAAGCATAATAAAAGCAGTATACAGCAAGCCAATAGTCAACATTAAATTAAATAGAGAAAAAGTTAAAGAAATTTCACTGAAATCAGTGATAAAAGAAATCTTTCCTCTCTCTCCAGATATATTCAATATAGTACTTTAATTTATAGCTAGAACAATAAGTCAGCTAAAGGATATCAATGGGATACAATTGAAAAGGAAGAATTGCTATTTGCAGATGATATGATAGTATATACAAATAAGCCCCAAACTTATGCCAGAGAATTCCAAGAGTAAAGAAACTTAGCAAAGGAGCTAGATTCAAAATTAACTCAAATAAATTAGTAACCCTCGTTTATACAAATGATAGTTGAGATGAGAAATAAATTAGGGAGACAAGACCCTTTACAATAGCTACAAATAACATAAAATATCTTAGTGTAACTCTAATAAAGCAAATGAAAGAACGGTATGACAAGGACTTCAAGTCTATAAAGAAAGAAATAGAGGAAAATATCAGAAGATGAAACTATCAGCCATGCTCATGGATCAGTATGATTAACATATTAAAAATGGCAATCTTAATAAAGCAGTTTACCAATTCCCAAAGCAATCAACACAATTACCATAAAAATTCCAACACAATTCTCTACAGAATTTGAAAGAAAAAGAATAGCATCTTGTTGAAAGTCAGAGAAACAAAACAAACAAACAAACAACAACAACAGCAACAAAAAAAAAAAAAACAAATCCTGGAAAGATAATATAATCATGTGTAATAAAAGAACTTCTGGGTATATTGCCATCTCTCAGCTCAAGCTGTATTATAGAGAAGTAGAAACAGGAAACTCCATGGAATTGCTACAGAAACAGGCAGATTGATCAATGTAGTTGAATCAAAGATCAAGAAATAAAGCTGCACACCTAGGTAAATTTGATTTTTGACAAAAAGACAAAACCATTCAACAGGGAAAATATATTCAACAAATGGTACTAGTCTAATTCTAGACCTACCTGTAGAAGAATGCAAATAGATCCATGTTTCTTGCCCTGTACAAAATGTAAGACCAAGGGTATCAAACACTTCAACATAAACCAGATACTCTGAATCCCATAAAAAAAGAAAATTGAGAATAGCATTTAATACACTGATACAAGAAACTATTTCCTGAAAAAAACTCGCAAAGGTCTCAGGCTCTAATATCAAAAATTGTAAATTGAAACCTCATGGAAAAAAAAAAAAAAAACGTTACTTTTAGGCAAAGCGTATTGCCAATTGGACAAAACAAAAACAGACACACTGGGAAAAACTTCCCTAAATTTATATCTTAAAAAAATTAATTTTGAAAATTAATAGAGAACTCAAGTTATACTCCTAAAAAAACCCATATACCCAATAAGAACATTGAGAACAGAGCTAAACAGAGTGATTTCAACAGAGTAATTATTAGTGGCCTAAGAATCACTTACAAAAATGTGTCACATCCTTTGTAATCAGGGAAATACTTATAAAATGACCTGAGATTCCATCCTATAACTCTCAGAAAATCTAGGATGAAAAACTCAAGTGACAGCACATGCTGTTGAGGATATGGAACAGAGAGAACACTCCTCCATTGTTGGTGTGAGTGCAAACAAGTACAACCATTTAGGAAATAAATATAGTGGTTTCTCAGAAAACTGGAAATGTTTTTACCTCAGGACAGAGTTATAGCACTTGTAGGTATATACCCATGTGATGACACATTATACCACAAGGACACTTGGTCACCTATGTTAATAACAGCTTTACTTTAAAAACCAGTAACTTGAAACAATCTAGATGCTCAGTAGCAGAAGAATGATAAAAGAAAATGTGTTACTTCTTCACAATGTAACACTATTCAACTATTAAAAACAGTGACATCTTGCATTTTGTAGCCAAATGGACAGAACAGAACAGTATCATCCTGAGTGAGGTAACCTAGGAAAAGCAATACATATGGTATGCTTTTGTAAGTATACCTTAGTCATAAAGTTTAGGATAACAATGTTAACATCTATAGACACAAAGAAACTGGATAATAAGAGGGGAGGGCAATTGAAGAATGTCCAAACCTATGACAGACAGGAAAGAATAATAATCATATATAGATGAAAACAAAACAAAACAAAACAAAACAAAACTGGGTATGAGAGCTGATGAGGAGGGGAAGAGTAATGGTGAACATTTGTGAACAGAGGGTGGCAGGAGAAGTCTGGGTAAGATAATGGAAACCAGTCTGGATCATTTCTTGATCTAGCTCAATCCTAGCATTGGTGATTGGGGCAGAATACAGGTAATGTATATGTGTGAGCCTAACAGAGAGTCTTACCACGGGATGATACAAAGACTGAGTTGACTACCTGTTGCCTCCAGGTAGGATTTCCAGAGAATGGATGTGGACAACAATAACCACCAATACCTCCAAACAAATATGTTCTTGCTTACAAGTTGTGAAGGGATAAAGAGAGAGCAGGAAATGAGGCAAAAGCTAACCAATGGCTGGCACTGATTGAGACCTATCCAATGTGAAAGAATGAACCTCTGACGTTATTAAGAGCAGTCTGCTATCTCGAAGAGAGAAAAGAAACATAACCATCTCTTAAGTGGCTTCATCCAACAGAGGTGGAGGCAGATGGAGACCCACATTCAATCATCAGGCAAAGGTGAGAATCTTGTGGAAGAATGGGATACAGAACTGAGCATTACTGAGGGGCCAAGGACACCACAAGTAGAACTTCAATGTCAGCTAACCTGTGTCCATAAGAGCTCACAGAGACTGAAGTCCAACCAAGAGCCTAGGCCCTCAAAATAAACATAGAAGACATGCAGCTTGCTTTTCGTGTGGAAACCCTAACAAGCAGAGTAGGTACAGTCTTAGTCTATGCACCCTGCCATTGAATCCCCTACCCCTCCCTGGACTCCATGGTTGGACTTTATTGAGAGAGAATGTGACCAGTCCTCATGAGATTATATGGTCTGGGGTCAGGTGGGACCAAACTGTTGCTCCTCTTCTTGTCAGAGTTAGGGAGGGGGGAAAAGAAAGGAAACACTGTGAAGAGATTTGGAGGAGAGAAAAGAAAGGGGATTTTATTGGTATTAAAATTAAATAAACAAAAAGAGTTCTGCCATAAGAACAAGAAGACAACATAGCATGAAAGAGAAAATACTGGGTAAAATATAGAAAAATTAGTAATACAGTTATTATGGGCATATACACACAAACAGACACACACACAAACATACATGCACACACACACACACACACTGAATAAACAAAGTGCTACTCCCACATAGTGAATATGGATATGAGTAACCCTTACATATCTCTTTTTTGGAAAAGTAGTAAAGGGAAATATTCAGGGGTAAAGAAAAAACAGTAGATTTTCGACCCAAAAATCACTTGCAGGGAATATATTCAGATCTGCTATCCCATGTCACTATCTTAAATATTCTGATGTTCAAGAATCAGAACCCAAGAAAAACACTTCAATTAAACCACTTTGCTAGAAAGAGTAGCCAATGTCACACAACCACGTCAGGCTTCAAATCTCTATAAAGAACTGCCTCTACAAAAAAAAAAAAAAAAAAAAAAAAAAAAAAGAAGAAGAGAACCAGAGACTGACAGAAGCACCAGACCCTGCAACAGGAGCTGCTCTGAATTAAAAGGTATGAACTAAACAATTTCAGCTAAGACTGTAGAGCATGTAAGTAAGTTTCAATATCAGATTACAATAGTTACAATGTTAACTATATAATGGCTAGTGAGACATCAGAAACCTTAATCTTTGATATATATAGGAAATTATGGGACTGCCCAGCCATCTTCACATAACAACCTGGTCAAATAGGAAGTAATATATAGCAACACATCATATTGAACGCTAGAAAACTCCATTTCAATGTATTTACTTATCTGTACAGGATAGTCAGACAATTGTTAAAGTGACAATTTGCTTAACGTGTCATAGGAAACTCAGGTTTTATTTACAATTCACTGTTTCCTTGTCCACCAAGTGGAAGAATGAATCCTATTAGTCTGAAGGTATGGGCAATGTGTCCATGTTTATCCAGAGTAACCAAGCATGTTTTGTAGGTCATTTGTTTTTATTTTTGTGTATGAAGTATGAACAAGAAAAAGACATTACAGATATATATAGAGAAATTCTGACACAATTTTTAGTCATCAATTCCAACAAATAACCCCTGATTTGAAAGAAAGTATTATGGAGTAAATGAAAATTTTTGATAAAAGTAAAAGAATAAATGATATTAAAAATAAGTAATGATGATATCATTAGAAATGCAAATAAAGAAAATATCTCATAAAAATTAATACATAAATAGAAACAAAAACAATTTTGTAGCAAAAAAATACCAACAAAAAACAACGAAAAACCAAACAGAACAAAAGTTTCATTAGACGCTTGCTAATTATGATTCTCTGTTACCTTTTAGCCAGATAGGAATTTGAAGCATGTAACCTAGTTTAAAACAAATGGAAAGAGGAGAATATGCACAGAATATATATATATATATATATATATATATATATATATATATATATATATATATTTATATATATATATATATATATATATACATATGTATGTATGTATGTATGTATGTATGTATGTATAAAGGTACCACCCTTTCTATTTACAAGTTAACCTATTTCTATAATTGCAGCAGGAAGATAAATGTATCCACACTAAGTAGCTCTTATCAGCGTTTAAAGAATGTGGAGATGGGAAACGCCAGGCAATGGAATAAAGCATATATGTTTGAACCTTCAGAAACATATCAAATTACCCATCTCCTAAAGCACAAATGAGTGAAATAAAATGGAATAAATATACATTTCATAAATTATGTTTATATTTTTACTAAAGGAATAAAATGAAATTAGATAAAAGTAGCTAAAAAAGCATAGTTTACAATTGTTCTTCAAAAATTTCATTTCTAATGTGTTGCTATATTTGTGTCTGCATAACAACAACCATGGCACACAAATTCATGTAAAGCATAGATGATAGTTTTAAACAGAGAACTGTAAAATAAAAATGATACACAGTGAAATGCAACTTTCAAAAATTTGTAATTATTTCTCAGATTTTCTTTTTGAAGACAGAGGAATAGAGTAATAGACTTGTTCAGAAGGAAGTTAGGGATAACTTTTGCAAATATACACTTGATAGGTAAAGATTTTTAGATTATGTGTCTGCCCTATAAAAGGCAAGGTTTGGATAATAAAACTACAGGATCCTTACATGTTTTCTCTTCCCTTGTTTTACCATTAAATAATTTGCTACATAATGTTGCTTCGGCATAACTTCTGTCCATATATTTGGTTACCATCTGTGTCTCATGCACTGCTTGCTTCTACTAAAACATCTTTGATTTGTTCCAGCAATGGCTTCATTCCCACTGATGTATTTCTTCATCATTCTGGTGTTTCCAACAATACTTCCTGAAGGAAGGGTAAGTTTAAAATGGATAATAATCTCAATCTACTTATAACCTTCTCAAATTGCAAACTAACTGACAGTAGTAAACGCGAAAGTGTCCTGTATGTGACACTATTCTGAGGGAGTGCTAGGACACTTAATAGTGCTTTTGTTAATAAGAATGAAAGTTTTCCCCTCTTCAAATCTGGCAGTGGCATGTGGCAATGGACACTTGAAAATGGAAATGCACTACAAATACACTGTATGGGCCAGGACTCCAATTAGATACTAAGGGTATTGAAGTTAATGTCAGTTGCAAAACATGGAAGATTCAGTTCAGATAAAAAGCATGCTTTCTCTCAGCATGTTCTCACTGTAAAATGTGAGGTTGGGACAAAATTCCAGTAGTAGACCAAGGATTTCATTTTAAGTAAAGCTAATTTTCTGGATCAAAAGCAAAAACTATACTTTAACATCTTTAGAGTATAACGTATGCCTCAATCTCAAAAGATAAATCAACCCTACCTTGCTGTATAGAATATACTTAAAAAAAATAGGATTGCTGATAAAATGTTCATTCAATATGAACTCTGTTAATATGGAGTATTTTATATTTATTCAGTAATTTTTAAAAATCTTCATAAAATGTTCTATTTACAGTCATTAAAAATTGGAATATAGTATAATAATCAGAGCATTAATATTACCATTTCTGCTAAGAAAGGTCATTTTTTTAGTTTGGAAAGGAACTTAATTTATATTTGGTTTTGAGCTTAATTGAAATAGAATTGTTATGTTAATGTTAGCTTAGATAAACTGCAGTGACTATTACAGATGTCTAGCATGCACTTTCTTTCTACATATAATTGGTAAATATGTTGGGTGTATTTGTTATAGCATAATCTAATAGTCTCTGTTCTAGGAAATATAAAATAGATATGATATATAGAAATATATTAGACAATGTCCATACCATATGGTGAGGTATTTAAAGAGACACATGGAAAATGTAAGAAAGTCAATCTTTGTTCATGAATAAGTGAATAAGTCAACCTGAAACATCAGAGACCATATACAATGTCACCTGTCTTTTACATTTGCTTATGTATTCCTCTTATTCACAGCAAACAAATCATTGCAGAAATTCAAGCTTAGGTCATGCTCTGACAATTGACAAGCATTATTTTACCACTGAATACAATACTCATAAGCATATATATATATATATATATATATATATATATATATATATATATACAAACACACACACACACACATATATATATATATACTAATGTATATATTTAAACCCATGCTTTTTGGATATTGGTTGCATTATTATCAGTAACATGAACAAAATAAACAGAAATCATTTTACTATATCAACTTACTCTTCAACAAACTAAAATATTTTGTGTTAATATCAGAAAATTATATGTTGGGAAGAAATGAAAAATTTGCACCGAATGTGAAACAGTCTTTTAAAATACTAAGTATGAACTTCCATTTTGAATTATCCCTTGAGTTACACCATCTTAAACTTTAGGTGAGAGGAGATTAGTGTACCCTGGAGGTCTAGCATTTGCCTTGCATTGATGGCCTATTCTCATCCTATTTCATACTGTACAAAGGAAATGATATAGGTTTTATGTTCCTTGTTGTAAAAATTAATCTTTTCCTCAGGCACTGAAACGGACTGAGGAAGAACCCCATATATCTGCTGATCTCAAGGTTGACTTCGAAATACCTGTTTGCCAAAGTAAAATAAATGACATAAATGTTATGTTAATGTCACGTGTCTCAGACCAAGGTGGTGTATTGTTTTTACCATTCAGATTTGTTTTACACACATGTTGAATTTATGTATTGCCTTGAATAAAGTTTAACTAGGTGGTTATTATAAATAATGGACGTGGTATACTTCATTATCACTCAAGGGCTTAATGTTAGGCATCAATAACAAAATTTTACTCACTCATGCAAAACTCATTTGACAAATAATTTAAAATAGTGAGGAATGAGTTTTTTTTTCTAAATAAACTAGGAGCCTCCTAGTGTCCAAGACACTATGTTCATTATTATTCTCTGTCTGTCCAGTCTGTATCCTATTCACTTAACCACAAAAACACAAGAAGAACAAAGAGTGAAAATCAACTCAGTATAATAAGAAAATTAGTCTCTCCACATGGAGGGAGAATAAAAACAGTTCTAAACATGCTGCGGATGTAACAGAAAGGTAGGTATTAGCATAACTTCAAAATTAATAACCTAACCTTTAATTTCTTAAAATAGTGATTCTCAATATTTGTAATGCATTAACACTTTTAAAAAGTGTCTCATATTTTGTTGACCAAAAAACCTAAAATTATTTACACTGCTACTCTTTAACTATAATTTTTTTTGTTTTTTGTTTTGTTTTTTTTTGTTTTTTGTTTTTTTTTGTTTTGTTTTTCGAGACAGGGTTTCTCTGTGTAGTCCTGGCTGCCCTTGAACTCACTCTGTAGACCAGGTTGGCCTCGAACTCCGAAATCCGCCTGCCTCTGCCTCCCAAGTGCTGGGATTAAAGGCGTGTGCCACCACCGCCCGGCAATTTTTAATATTATACATTGTGATATTAAAAATATGTGATATTAGCCCAATTTGAAATGAACATTTTATCCCCAAGGGGTGAGTACAAATAGGTTAAAACCCTCTATCTTAAATTCACAAGGCATAATTGTCTGGAATCTCAGTAAAATCATCATGGGCCCCTCACTCTTCCTTATTGTATTCTGATGAAAATGGAGTGAAATTATGTTATAATTCAGACTATGAACATTTTGCTTATACATCAGCAGCTATTGTGGGTTTTCTTTTCTTCTTTTATGTGATTGTCTGATTATTTCTTACATGGATATGATAGATTTGAATAATTCACATATAAGAGACTCTTTTCTCAATAAATAGTTTTCTGATTCTTACTTTTGTTGTTTCTGTTATTTGTGACAGGATGGGTTTAACATGGGCAGCACACATGGTCACGTGTTTGAAGTGATCCCTGGAACAGGGAAAAATCAGTGGCTATGACACTAAAGAAAATAACCCTTGTCCCCTGCTCCAGTGGCTCTCCACTAGAATTCTAGGAACGGAAACTCATAGGATTCTATGAGAGTGGCCCTATGAAAGAACTCCTAGCAATGGCATATATGAAACAAGAACATGGCATTTCCTGTAAACAGAAAAGAGGCTCCCTAACTAATCAGAAAGACTTCATTCAGCAACTCATTAAATATATGGAGAGACCAACAGCCTTGGGGCTTGGGGCTTGGCGATTCTGCAGAAAAGGGGGAGTAAGGATTGATAGAGTCAGAGAGGCCAAAGACACAAGTGTAAAGTCTACAGAATCAACTACTCTTCACCAATAATGGCTCTTTGAGATTGAGCTGTAAACCAGAAATCATGTATAGAATGGACCTAGGCCCTCAGCACTAATGTAAGAGTGATGATGCTGGAAATACATGTAGGACTCCTAAAGTGGGAGCAAGGGCTGTTTCTGATTATATTGCCTGCCTTTGAATCCCTTACCCTAACTGGGATGCCTTGTGTACCCTCAACTGAAGAAAATATACCAATCGTTACTGCAAGTTAATTTTGCTAAGTTGTGTGATATCCATGGGAGGCCTCCCACTTCTGAGGAGAAAAGGAGGAGTGATAAAATGAGGGGAAGGTGAGGGGAGAGCAAGGCACTGGGAAGCGAGAAGGGAGGGGACATTGCAAAAAGGATGTAAAGTAAAAAAAATAAAATACATGAATTAAATTAAAATATACTTATAATGTAAAAAACATGTTTCAGTGGTTATATCATGTTGCATACTCACATATTCATTAGAACTCATAGGGATTAAACTGACAGGTAGTATGCAGGAGTCTTAACATATGCCAATTATATACATGTTATGGCTTTTTCGACTGATGTTCTTGTGGAACTTCTAGGAGTGTTATCAGAGACTGACTCTGCTATCTACCTCTCCAGCTGTAACCAAGTCCTGTCTAGCTTTAGTAGAAGGGAAATTACATAGACATTGAATTCCCATTTAGTTGATACCAACCTAGGGCAGGTTTTTCTAAACTGAAAAAGTGCAGTAGATGGGAGTAGTAGTGAAGGTGGGGTTAGACTGGAATGAAAGTAGGAATAGATGTAAAATAAACTATATCTAAATATAACAAGGAATACATATATACATACATACATACATACATATATACATACACACGCTTGACTCTTTAAAAAATGTTTTAAAATATAGTCTTTCAGTTATGGGTTCACATAAAAAAAGTCTAAATACAATTAACAACTTTAACCAAGTAGGAAGAAGCAGGACACAGTTACAATGAAAACCAAGTAAAACCAATCTCCAATAGTATAAATCACTCAAAGCCCAATTATCTGGGAAATATTCAATCTTCTGGCCTCCTCAAGCTTCAGTCAGTTTTCTACTTCTGCTCTTTGCAGCACATTCAGTTTGTCTTCTAGGCTTTGGCTGGGTAAATTCACCGATGTTAATGATCTTGGTGGTCATCCAAACTCCCACAAAACTCCCAACTGAGCTCTCAACACTCAATTATTTTCTAGTCCAAAATTGCAAAATCTTAAAACAATCCTTCTTAAAACACGATCTGCTCTGTCATAGCAGGACCCAAATATCATGGTAACATCTTGTTTTAGTTAGATTTTTTTCTTGCTGTATTGAAACACATTGACCCCTCCCACCACCACTCCCCCCAAAATTAAATGAAGTTGTGGAGAATGGGTTTATTTGGTTTACAATTTGTTATGGCTGCTCATGATCTAAGGAAGTCAGAAAAAAGCCCAACATATTGAAGCCAACTGGACTCAGTAGTTGGTGCAGAAGCAGTGGAGGGGTGCTGCTTACTTCACTGTTTCAACTGATTTGCTGAAACAGAATTCATAGAGAACCCAAGAACCACAGCCCAAGGATTAAATCACAAACACTGGGCATTCTTCAATTAATTACCAATTAACAAGATTGTTTATAAACAGACCTCTGGAATTCATGCACACAAAGGGGTTTACCTCCTTTCAGATAATTCTAGTTTCTGTGGAATATAGCCTAGGTTATTACTGTCAAACACAACTGGTTTAATTGAAGTGTAGTTGCTAACCAACTTCAAACCAAGACACTGCAAATCACAACTCATTTTTGCATCTTCCCTCCATAAGGGGATATTGTATATGTATGATATAGACTGGCTTCAAAGGGAAGAAGATGAGATCCTCCAATGAGTTGATGTCCTTGGGCCTAGTATTTGACATAATGACAAAACAGTGTCACCGTAATCTTTAGATTAGGTATTATTAGATTCAGCTGTTCCACTGGAGAGTCAAAATTACAAGGTATATATCCTGATTCAGGTTAGCTTCATGGGAAAGCATAGAAACTAGAAGCCATTGTAAGGATGTATTGGAAGCAAGCATAAAGACACATACTTGGGAGAGTACTTAGCCATAAAATCAAGCATTAAAACAAGTTAGTGTTATCAAATTCAGGCAGCCATAATATAGTCATAGCTTTTGCTTCTTGGCATGCTTATAAATATACTAGGCATGTACATGACAAATTAATAGCTCTATGGTCTTCATAGTGTAACATATTCCTCACTTTAGGAGAGGAATTCTCAACATTCTTGATGCTGCAATGCTTTAATACAAATCCTCATATTGTGATGACCCTCATTTGAAATTATTTTGTTTCTCTCATACAACTGTACTTTTGCCACAATTACAAAATTATATATATATATATATATATATATATATATATATATATATATATGTGTGTGTGTGTGTGTGTGTGTGTGTGTGTGTGTGTATGTACGGCAGGATATCTGATGCTTGAAATCTAAAGTGGTCACAACCCACAGATTTAGTTCTGATGCTTTGACAGGTGCAGAGTAGCTTTTGCTTTGAATTGTTTGTCTATTGTGTTAATATTTTCTCTGTCTTGGTTGTGATCAATATTTTCATGTACTCATGTCTTCTCAATCTACTTGGATATGTGAAATTCATACATTTCAACTTCAGCAAAAGGCATTTATTAATCTGTGGAGTTTATGTATACATCAATGATCATCATCTTTCCTTTATATTTTATCTTAAGATGAAATTTAGTATTCTTATATGTTCAGAAAATGACAACATTTTCCACTTTTTTCCCTTCTTTTCATAATATGGATTGAAGCTCGGAACTATCAAGTAAACAGGGAGTAGAAGGGATACAACAAAAAAGAAAAATTTAGAGGATCTCTATTTCCTGATATAAATCTCTATATATGATATCATGACGACAATGGCACAGGAATTTTAAAGCAGAAAAATGTGCCTGTCTGTGCACATGCATATAAAAGTTGTGATATATAGATTTGGCAGCCTTAAAAAAGAGGACATTAAGCACATAATTTGCAATGAGAAGTCCTGAGGGAATTCGCTAGGAATTGACAAGTACAAGTGGACATGAGTAGGTTTGAGAATAACAAGTTTTATGTACGTTATAACATCTAAACCAATAACAGTGAATAAAAATATTTGTTCCTACTTTAGCCAAAATTACCACCATCACTTACACAAATGACAGAAAAGACAAATATGCATATGTAATATGTTGGAAGTACAACTCTTAAACACTATTGGTAGATTGTAATATTGCAGCCATTTTGAAATCAGTCTTTGAGTAGTCAAAAATATCAAACTAGAAATACCATTTGATATAGTGATTTATTCCGTGTCCAAATACCTACAGGAATTTCTATTCCACTGTATCAGTATTTATACATTTACGTTTATTTCTGCTGTGCTCACAGTAGTAAGGAAAGGGAGTCAATCGAGATCTCCATCACCTGAAAAATAAATAATAAATTTTGGTACAGGTACATACACAATGGTTTATTACTGAAACAAAAATTAAAAAACAAACAAACAAACAAACAAACAAACTAAGTCATGAAATTTGCAAGCAAATGAAAGGAACTTGGATAAATTATCCTGATTGAGGTTTCCCAGGCAAATAAAGATAAATGCAAACTTTGCAAAAAAAGGAGAGAGGTGGAAGCCAGGAGGAGACAAACAGCCCCCCCTACGCCCATTTTTCTTTATCGTTTTTTTTTCTTTTTTTTCTTTTTTCTTTTTTTTTTTTTTTAGTAAACCCAGCATGCCTGCCTATTGTCACGTAACTGTTGAAGAATTCCTCATGGGTTCTGCTAAATGAATCTAAAAATATTTACTACAGGTAGTGACACTGGATTGCAGCCCTGTATTACTTCCCAACTTGTGATTGTAGGTTCAACAGTCTACTGTTTTGTTTTTCCTCCTGGATATTTACCTTTGTTCCTTTTTTTTTTTATTTTTTATTATTGGATATTTTCTTTATTTACATTTCAAACCCTTTCCAAGTTTCCTGCCCCCTCAAAACCCTCTTCTGACCCCCCTCTTCTTGTTTCTGTGAGGATGTTCCTCCATCCACTCACCATTTCCCACCTTCCCACCTTGACATTCCTCTACACTTGGCCATCGAGGACCAAGGGCTTCTTCTCCCATTGATGCCTGACAAGGCCATCTTCTGCTACATATGCAGTTGGAGCATTGGGTCTGTACATGTGTATATTTTGGTTGGTGGTTTAGTCCCTTGGAACTCTGTAGGGGAGAAGGTATCTGGTTGGTCGATATTACTGTTCTTCATATGGGGTTGCAAATCCCTTCATCTCCTTCAGTCCTTTCTCTAATTCCTCCACTGGGAACCCCATGCTCAGTCCAATGGTTGGCTTTGAGCATCTGGCTCTGTATTTGTCAGGCTCTGGTAGAGCTCTCCCGCCCCACCAGGAGACAGCTATATCAGGCTCCGATAAGCAAGCACTTCTTGGCATCCAAAATAGTGTCTGTGTTTGGTGACTGTATAAAGTATGGATCCCCAGGTGGGGCAGTCTGTGGATGACCTTTCCTATGAATAGTAGTTTCGTGCCCATTTTCACTCTATGACAAGAAGATTAATTCATAGGGTTTTGTTCCCATTATAAAGGTATTACTAAATATTTTTGGATTTTATGTAATTTTTCATATTTACTGCAATATTTTCTTGCCTTTCTGTTGGTCTTACATTTTCAATGACACTGAATCTATAAAATATAGGTTTTTGCATTGAGTTTCAGCTTTGTGAACAATTATTAGAGTATTGATTGCCACCACTCTTTTTTACACCAACAATTGTTTGTTGAAAGAATTATTTATCCTTGACAGTGTTAAAGAATTTTGATCCTTATAATTCATATTTGACAGATTGCCAGAATATTAAAGGACTGTGAAAAATATCATAGACTATAAGAGTAGATTAATTAATCAGTTGAAGAATATGGGAAAAAACATGATTGATAATTACAAAATATTCTGTAGATAAAACAGGGAGATATTCTTCATTTCAGTTCATTTCAAATATTATCTTTAGTCTTGATTATTCATTGACTCATGTAGAACTTGTCAACACTTTACATCATAATACAAAGTACTTTTCTTTCACTGTCAGCCTGTGTGATTATATGTTGACATTTTAGCATTACATATCTGTTATAAACAAGAATCCAAGCCAATCAGTAGTGGTGCAAGCCCAGGACTTCAGAGGCAAATTCGGGTTTAACTATTGGAGAGTGATGCCTCCTTAGTCTACAGAGTAAGTTCTAGGACAGCCATGGTCTACAGAGTGAGTTCTAGGACAGCAAATGGGTAATGGACTCTTGCTGCAGACCCTCTGGGTCCCTTTGTCTGCATGGAACAAGTCTCTGGGGCAGATGGACAAGGAGTCGGCTGGTGACAGACAGACCAATACGTGAGATTGTGTAGAATCTGAATGTATTCTCACCAAGTGAACACCAGTCTTATTTAGTACAGAAAATACAAAGGGTAGCAGGCAAAGTACACTGAAGTTACCTGATACAAAACCAAGGAATGACTTTAAAAGGATTTATAGGAACCAGGTAGATTTTTACAGTAAAGATAAAGCAGTCCTGCCTAGGGTCAGTTTAGTGATAGGTAAGGATTTCACACTCTAGTGCTATACCTTTGAACCTTGTGAAGGCTAGCACCAGGGGGTTCTGCTCTTGGCAGGCCTCATGAATAATGTAATATCACAACCCCCCTAATTTCTAGGCCTTGCTAAATTCTTATATGAGTGTAACTTTTAAGTAACTGGAGAATCTCCATTTGTCAGAAGAATTCACCAACTTGCTTCTAATATGCAATCCAGCATGTACTGAAGATTTCTATCTCAGTGGGATTCTCTGGATCTATTATGGTATTCCCTTATTTGGGTGAGATTTGCTACTGTCCTTAGTAAATATTTTGCAGACCAGCTCTAAGCTACTGGCTCTGTCCTTTGTAATGCTTAATCAGTTACTGAATAGGTAAGTTCCTTTCTGCATTCTTGCTGGATTTCAAGCTCTTCTGCTTCTGGGACCTTGGAACACTGGAGAAACTTAACTATAACAGAATTTAATCTTAAAAGGTATTTATAATAAAATATTAAAAGAGAGCTTGTAGTTTCATACACCAGACTAACACAGGAATACAGTTTAAGTGTGTGGTATTTCCCGGTGTGCGTGGCATTTCCCCCTTTCTTTTCTTCAACCTAAATTCCAGGATGTCCCACCTCATCATAGCTATAGATCTCAGATCTTAAAGATGAGGGGAAAAACAACAATTACTAATAAAACAGTGCCAATAATAATAGCAAGTAGGATTATATATTGAACCCAATCTAGGGGATTCGATGCACTTATGTTATTTTTTAAATCTCTAGCCAATTAAATGTTCTAAGTGTCTAAATGACTTTTGCTAATATCTGAAATTTCTGTCTTTCTAGCCTTAATGTAGCTGTTGATCTAAAGCTGTGGTAAATACCTTTTCAAAGTTTGCATTCTCAGGGAACAAAGTTTGTGGGTCTCTAAAGGAAGAGGGTCTGTTAGTTTATCCAGGATGATTTTTTTAAGCTTGCTGTTATGAAAAACTATGGTCAAAAACAAACAAACAAAAAACCAAAAAGGAAATTGAGAAAGGAATGGTATATTTGGCTTACAATTTCATCTTGCTGTTCATCATCTCAGGAAGTCACAACAGGAACCAAAATTTGTATATGTTATAGGTTTTTTTTATGCTGTAATAAAACATGACCCAAAACAAACAAGCAAACAAACAGACAAACAAAATAAAACAAACAATACAAAAAAATAGCAACAGAAAAAGGGTTATTTTCTCATCATCTAAGGAATTCCGGACAAAACTAAAAAATGGCAGGAAACTGCAGGTAGGACCTGTTCTTGAAGCCATATAGGAGTGCTCCTTACTTGATTATTTCACCTGACTGCCTCCATCAGATTGTTTAAAAGAGAATTCAAGAACACCAGTCTAGGGATGGAAACACCCACAGTAGGCTTGGACTATTCCCATTAGTTAATAATTAAGATTATTTACAGACAGATACTTTGAGATCATTTTCCATATTTGAGAAAAAGTTGTATGTGTGTGTGTGTGTGTGTGTGTGTGTGTGTGTGCGGGCACGCACACGTGCGTGTGTTTAAAGTAGCATAGGCAACCACTGCTAAATATAAGTCTTTTCTCTGAAGTTTAGTTAATAACCTAGCTTCCTAATAAAACATTTCAAATCAGGCCTCAAATTTTGTTTTTCTTCTATAAATGCATGCAGTATATGTACAATGGAATGAAGAACATCAAGAAGCTCAAAGAACCTGATGTACTTGTGTCTGATATTTGATATGATAAAAAATTATCACTGTGATATTGGAATTAGGTATTATTTAATGCAATTGCTCTACTGAATAGCCAAATCCTAAGGAAATGTCAGAATCTGACTCAGGATTGCATCAGCTTCAGGGAAAGGCAAAGTTCCTGACAGTCATAGTAAGGAGATTTGAGAAGCATGTATATAAACAAGTGTTTGGGAGAACAGTTACCCATACAATCCATTCTTAAGATCTGAAGTGGGATTTACAAACTGAGTGACAGGTATAGGATAGTTAAAATACTTTTTGCTTGGTGTGCTAATGAATATACAAGTATTTAAATAATAGATGAGTGGGACTGAAGCCTTTATAGTGTAAAATAATCCTCCCTTTAAATTAACAGAAAGAAAAAAAAAAGAGTCAAAATCCAAGAAGCTCATATAGACACAAAGACAGAAATTCAAAACATAATTAGGAGTTATTTTTATGCTAGTCTCATATGGCAAAACAGTAGTAATTATTTTCCTAAAATCCCATGGCATATCTAGTCTCAGGATTTTGGCTACCAGAGATAAGTTAGTCATGGACTACATCCCAGTTTATTTACTGTAAATCCAATCAAATACATGCTGGTGTCTCTGGCAATATTTGCACCACTATTACAAAAGAAACCATTGTTGAAGTTTGATGGGATTGGATCTGGGTTGTCCTTTACCTTTCCTATCTGATAGGGTATGTAATATCTTCTAGTACGATGGACATTAGTCAGTAAATGGTAAGGCTCTAGTTAGTCACAAACTTCACTTATCCATGTTTCATGAATATGTGGATGTCAACCACATCAATAGGGTCTTACCTTCAGTTTTTGGAGAGAATGAAATACCTTTAGAAATATCCTGGGTTCATGGGAATTTCTATGTTTTCCCTTTGGAAAACTATCCCATTAGATGTAACCCATTTCTAGCTCTGGGGGTTTTATTTGGTCTTGAGAAATGTTTAGGTGTATGTTTGTTTCTCCTTTTACAGAATGGGTCTATTCAATTTATTTCATATCTACACACAGTGTGAATGTATTCTGCCATAGTAGATCCCATATAACCATTAAAATATCTTATATACTTAGCTAAGTCTCCTCATATTTTATCCTATACTACCTGATTCTTCTCCTTCCTCTTGATACCCTTGATCTATTCTATTCCATTGTTAAATACATCATTGTCCATCCATAATTATCAATTATTTTCCCCTTCTAAGGTAGTTCTTTCCTCCACTATACTCTCTTACTCTTTATCTACACTCTTTGGTCAAAGAAATTGTAAAATATTGAAGATTTAAGGGAATGTAAACAAAGTTTGTGGGTCTCTAGGGGAAGAGGGTCTGTTAGTTTATCTAGGAAGAATTTTAAGCTTGCTGTTATGAATTAGTATGGTCAAAAAAAAAAGCAAATTGAGAAAGGAATGGTTTATTTGGCTTACAATTTCATATTGCTGCTCATCATCTAAGGAAGTCACAACAGAAACCAACATTTGTATATGTTATGGGTTTTTTGTGCTGTAATAAAACATGACACAAAAACAAACAAAGAAACAAAAAACCAAACAAAAATTCAAAAAACAAAACAAAAAATTACAAGAGAAAAAGGGTTATTTTCTCATCATCTAAGAAATTCAGGACAAAACTAAAACATGGCAGGAAACTGCAGGTAGGACATATTGCTGAATCCATAGAGGAGTGCTACTTACTTGCTTATTTCACCTGACTGCCTGCGTCAGATTTTTTAAAATATAATTCAAGAACACCAGTCCAGGGATGGAAACACCCACAGTGGGCTTGGACTTTTCCCATTAGTTAATAATTAAGATTATTTACAGACAGATTGTTTGAGATCATTTTCCATATTTGAGAAAGTGTGTGTGTGTGTGTGTGTGTGTGTGTGTGTGTGTGTGTGTGTGTGTGTGTTTAAATAGCATAGGCAACCACTGCTAAATATAAGTCTTTTCTCTGAGGTTCAATTACTAACCTAGCCTTCTGATAAGACATTATAAATCAGGGATCAAATTTTGTTTTTCTTATATAAACGTATGCAGTATATGTACAATGGGATTAAGAACATCAAGAAGCTCAAAGCACCTGATGTACTTGAGTCTAATATTTGAAATGATAACAAAAAAAGTCTCACTATGATATTTGAATTAGGTATTATTTCATTCAATTGCTCTACTGAATAGCCAACTTCTAAGGTAAATGTATGAATCTGCCTCAGGATTGCATCAGCTTCAGGGAAAGGAAAAGTTCCTCACATTCACAGTAAGGAGGTTTAAGAAGCATGCATATAGAAAAGTGTTTGGGAGAATAGTTAACCATACACTCCATCCTTAAGATCAGTAGTGGGATTTAAAATCTGAGTGACAGGTATAGGATAGTTATAATTCTTTGTGCTTGGTGAGCTAATGAATATACAATTATTTAAATGATAGATGAGTGGGACTAAAGCCTTTATAGTGTAAAATAATCCTCCCTTTAAATTAACAGAAAGAAAGAAAAGAAAAAGTCAAAGTAAAATCGGCTCATTAAGACACAAAGATACAAATTCATGCCTAAAGAAATCCCATAAATACACAAAGCAAAAAACCATAATATAAATGATCTTTGGTTTAAAAAAATTATCAGAGGAACTATTATGTGATGAAATAAGCCTCCGTTTATATATCACTGAGTTCTCCTATGTTAGGAATCTACTTCTGGAAATGGAGCACATATTTATTGTCACTTGTATAACCTGTTAGACTCTTTGGACTATTCTTCATTTTATAATCGTTATCAATTTGACATACTTTCTAGGTTTGGGATTGCTGAATGTGTTAAACTCTCTTCTCATCACTTGAAAGCCTGGCTTAGACATTTGACACCATTTGTAGGCCAGTATAATCACACTGAGTTCATATGTGTGTCAGCCCTCTTGGGTCTAGAAACCCTTGTTATTAAAATATTGCATCCCCATTGGCTCTTACACACTTGTACCATCTTCTGTCATATTTCACTTAGTAAAGAGAAGAGGGATTTGATATAGACATGCCATTTAGAACTGAGGACTCCATCCTTCTCATTCTCTGTTCTTGGTTCAGCTCTTTGTCGTCTCCTTTGCTTCTCTCTAGTGTAAGACAGATTTTCTCTCATGAAGACTAAGCAAGAAACTAATGTATGACCATAGAAAAACATAATTAGGAGTTATTTTTATGCTAGTCTATGGAAGAACAGTAGTATTTGTTTTCCTAAATGTCCCATGGCATATCTAGTCTCAGGTTTTTTACTACCAAAGATAAGTTAGCCATGGATTCCATCCCAGTTAGTTTACTGTAAATCCAATCAAATACATGCTGGTTTCTATGGCACTATTTGTACCACTATTATAGCCGAGTCCACTGTTAAAGTTTAAAGTGATTGGAGCTGGGTTGGTGTTTACCTTTCCATTCTGGTAGAATATGTAATATCTTCTAGTATGATGAACATTAGTCAGTAACGGTAAGGCTCTAGTCAGTCACAAACTTCACTTTTCCACGTTTCATGAATATGTGGATGTCAACCACAGCAATAGGGTCTTACCTTCAGTTTTTGGAGAGAATGAAATACCTTTAGAAATATCCTGGGTTCATGGGAATTTCTATGTTTTCCCTTTGGAAAACCATTCCATTAGATGTAACCCATTCGTGGCTCTGGGGGTTTTATTTGGTCTTGAGAAATGTTTAGATATATGTTTGTTTCTCCTGTTACAGAATGGGTCTATTCAATTTATTTCATATCTACACACAGTGTGAATGTATTCATCCATAGTAGATCCCATATAACCATTAAAATATCTTATATACTTAGCTAAGTCTCCTCATATTTTATCCTATACTACCTGATTCTTTTCCTTCCTCTTGATACCCTTGATCTATTCTATTCCATTGTTAAATACATCATTGTCCATCCATAATTATCAATTATTTTCCCCTTCTAAGGTAGTTCTTTCCTCCACTATACTCTATTACTCATTACCTACTCTTTTTAGTCAAAGAAATTGTAATATATTGAAGATTTAAGGGAATGTAAACAAAGTTTGTGGGTCTCTAGGGGAAAAGGGTCTGTTAGTTTATCCAGGAAGAATTTTAAGCTTGCTGTTATGAATTAGTATGGTTAAAAAAAATGCAAATTGGGAAATGAATGGTACATTTGGCTTACAATTTCATATTGCTGTTTATCATCTAAGGAAGTCAAAACAGGAACGAGCATTTGTATATGCTATTTTTTTTTTTGCTGTAATAAAACATGACCCAAAAACAAACAAACAAACAAACAAACAAACAAAAACTTACAAAAACAAAACAAAACAAAAGAAATCAATTGCAAGAGAAAAAGGGTTATTTTCTCATCATCTAAGAAATTAAGGACAAAACTAAAACATGGCAGGAAAATGCAGGTAGGACCTGTTGCTGAATACATAGAGGAGTGCTGCTTACTTGCTTATTTTACTTGACTGCCTGCATCAGATTTTTTAAAATAGAAGTCAAGAAAAACAGTCCATGGATGGAAACATCCACAGTGGGCTTGGACTTTTTCCATTAGTTAATAATTAAGATTATTTACAGACAGATAGTTTGAGATCATTTTCCATATTTGAGAGAAACTTGTGTGTGTGTGTGTGTGTGTGTGTGTCTGTGTTTGTGTCTGTGTTTCTGTGTGTATGTGTTTACAGTACCATAGGCAACCACTGCTAAATATAAGTCTTTTATCTGAAGTTTAGTTACTAACCTAGCTTCCTGATAAGACATTTCAAATCAGGCCTCAAATTTTGTTTTTCTTATATAAACATATGCAGTATATGTACAATGGGATTAAGAACATCAAGAAGTTCAACAATTGGTGCTGGCACAACTGGTTGTTATCGTGTAGAAGAATGCGAATCGATCCATACTTATCTCCTTGTACTAAGGTCAAATCTAAGTGGATCAAGGAACTTCACATAAAACCAGAGACACTGAAACTTATAGAGGAGAAAGTGGGGAAAAGCCTTGAAGATATGGGCACAGGGGAAAAATTCCTGAACAGAACAGCAATGGCTTGTGCTGTAAGATCGAGAATTGACAAATGGGACCTAATGAAACTCCAAAGTTTCTGCAAGGCAAAAGACACCGTCAATAAGACAAAAAGACCACCAACAGATTGGGAAAGGATCTTTACCTATCCTAAATCAGATAGGGGACTAATATCCAACATATATAAAGAACTCAAGAAGGTGGACTTCAGAAAATCAAATAACCCCATTAAAAAATGGGGCTCAGAACTGAACAAAGAATTCTCACCTGAGGAATACCAAATGGCAGAGAAGCACCTGAAAAAATGTTCAACATCCTTAATCATCAGGGAAATGCAAATCAAAACAACCCTGAGATTCCACCTCACACCAGTCAGAATGGCTAAGATCAAAAATTCAGGTGACAGCAGATGCTGGCGAGGATGTGGAGAAAGGGGAACACTCCTCCATTATTGGTGGGATTGCAAGCTTGTACAACTACTCTGGAAATCAGTCTGGCGGTTCCTCAGAAAAGTGGATATAGTACTACCGGAGGATCCCACAATACCTCTCCTGGGCATATATCCAGAAGATGCAACAACTGGTAAGAAGGACACATGCTCCACTATGTTCATAGCAGCCTTATTTATAATAACCAGAAGCTGGAAAGAACCCAGATGCCCCTCAACAGAGGAATGGATACAGAAAATGTGGTACATCTACACAATGGAGTACTACTCAGCTATTAAAAAGAATGAATTTATGAAATTCCTAGGCAAATGGATGGATCTGGAGGGCATCATCCTGAGTGAGGTAACACATTCACAAAGGAACTCACACAATATGTACTCACTGATAAGTGGATATTAGCCCCAAACCTAGGATACCCAAGATATAAAATACAATTTGCTAAACACATGAAACTCAAGAAGAATGAAGACTGAAGTGTCGACACTACGCCCCTCCTTAGAATTGGGAACAAAACACCCATGGAAGGAGTTACAAAGACAAAGTTTGGAGCTGAGATGAAAGGATGGACCATGTAGAGACTGCCATATCCAGGCATCCACCCCATAATCAGCATCCAAACGCTGACACCATTGCATATACTAGCAAGATTTTATCGAAAGGACCCAGATGTAGCTGTCTCTTGTGAGACTATGCCGGGGCCTAGCAAACACAGAAGTGGATGCTCACAGTCACCTAATGGATAGATCACAGGGCTCCCAATGGAGGAGCTAGAGAAAGTACCCAAGGAGCTAAAGGGATCTGCAACCCTATAGGTGGAACAACATTATGAACTAACCAGTACCCCGGAGCTCTTGACTCTAGCTGCATATGTATCAAAAATGGCCTAGTCGGCCATCACTGGAAAGAGAGGCCCATTGGACACGCAAACTTTATATGCCCCAGTACAGGGGAACGCCAGGGCCAAAAAGGGGGAGTGGGTGGGTAGGGGAGTGGGGGTGGGTGGGTATGGGGGACTTTTGGTATAGCATTGGAAATGTAAATGAGCTAAATACCTAATAAAAATGGAAAAAAATAAAATAAAACCTTTTAAAGATGCTTTTTTAAAAAAAAGCAATAAAATAAAAAAAAAAAAAACGAACATCAAGAAGCTCAAAGCACCTGATGTACTTGAGTGTGATATTTGACATGATAACAAAATAGTATCACTGTGATATTTGAATTAGGTATTATTTCATTCAATTGCTCTACTGAATAGCCAAGTCCTAAGAAATATATCTGAATCTGCCTCAGGTTTGCATCTGCTTCAGGGAAAGGTATATTTCCTCACAGTCAGAGTAAGGAGGTTTGAGAAGCATGCATATAGAAAAGTGTTTGAGAGAATAATTAACCATACAGTCCATCCTTAAAAACAGAAGTGGGATTTACAAACTCAGTGATAGGTATGTGATAGTTATATATTTTTGTGCTTGGTGTGCTAATGAATATACAAGTATTTAACTGATTGATGAGTGGGACTAAAACCTTTATAGTGTAAAATAATCCTCCCTTTAAATTAACAGAAATTTAAAAAAAAAGACTCAAAGTACTTGAGGTTCCTTATAGACTGAAAGATACAAATTAATGCCTAAGGAAATCCCATAAATACACAAAGCAAAAAAACATAATATAAATGATCTGTGGTTTAAAATAAATAGCAGAGGAAGTGTTATGTGATAAAAAATAAGCCTCCATATATATATATATATCACTGAGTTGTCCTATGTTAGCCATCTACTTCTGGAAATGGAGCATGTATTTATTGTTACTTGTATACCCTGTTAGACTCTTTGGACTATTCTTCATTTTGTAATGATAATCAATTTGAGATACCTTCTAGGTTAGGGATTGCTGAATGTGTTAAATTCTCTTCTCATCACTTGAAAGCCTGGCTTAGACATTTGAGGCCATGTGCAAGCCACTATAATCACCCTGAGTTCACATGTGTGTCAGCCCTGTTGGGTCTAAAAAGCCTTGTTACTAATATATTGCATCCCCATTGGGTATTACAACCATGTACCATCTGTCACATTTCCCTGAGTAATGAGAAGAAGGATTTGATATAGACATGCCATTTAGAACTGAGGACTCCAAACTTTCTCAATATTTGTTCTTGGTTCAGCTCTTTGTCTTCCCCTTTGCTTCTCTCTACTGTAACACAGATTTTCTCTTATGAACACTAAGAAAGAAACTAATGTATGTCCATAGCAAAACATAATTAGGAGTTATTTTTATACTAGTTTCATATGGGAAAACATTAGTAATAATTTTCCTAAAAGTCCCATGGCATATCTCGTCTCAGATTTTTGGCTACCAGAGATAAGTTAGTCATGGATTCCATTGCAGTTAGTTTACTGTAAATCCAATCAAACACATGCTGGTTTCTCTGGCAATATTTGTACCACTATTACAGCAGAGGCCCCTGTTGAAGTTTGAAGTGATTGGAGCTGGGTAGGTGTTTACCTTTCCATTCTGGTAGAATATGTAATATCTTCTAGTATCATGAACATTAGTCAATAATGGTAAGGCTCTAGTTACTCACAAACTACACTTGTCCATGTTCCATGAATATATGGATGTCAACCACAGCAATACGTTCTTACCTTCAGTTTTTGGAGAGAATGAAATACCTTTAGAAATATCATGGGTTCGTGGGAATTTCTATGCTTTCCCTTTGGAAAACAATTCCATTAGATATAACCAACTTCTGGCTCTGGTGGTTTTATTTGGTCTTGAGAAATGTTTAGATGTATGTTTGTTGCTCCTGTTACAGAATGGGTCTATTCAATTTCTTTTATATCTACACACAGTGTGATTGTATTCTGTCATAGTAGATGCTATATGACCCTTAAAATGTCTCTTATACTTAGCTATGTCTCCTCATATTTGCCCCTAAAAGAAGTGATTCTTCTCCTTCCTCTTGATACTCTTAATCTATTTTATTCCACTGTAAAATACATCATTGTGCATCCATAATTATCAATTGTTTTCCCCTTCTAAGGTAGATCTTTCCTCCACTATACTCTCGTACTTTTTACCTATACTCTTTGGTCAAAGAAATTGTAAAATATTGAAGATTTAAGAGAATGGGAACAAATTTTGTGGGTCTCTAGGGAAAGAGGGTGTGTTAGTTTATCCAGGATGATTTTTTAAGCTTGCTCTCATAAAAAAATATGGTAAAAAAAAAAGGAAATTGAGAAAGAAATGGTTTATTTGGCTTACAATTTCATATTGCTGTTCATCATCTAAGAAAGTCACAACAGGAACCAAAATTTGTATATGTTATGGGTTTTTTGTGCTGTAATAAATCATGACCCAAAATCAAACAAACAAAAAAAAACAGACAAAACAAAACAAAACAAATAAATTGCAAGAGAAAAGGTGTTATTTTCTCATCTTCTAAGGAATTCTGAATAAAACTAAAACATGGCAGGGAACTGCAGGTAAGACCTGTTCTGAAACCGTAGAGGATTGTTGCTTACTTTCTTATTTCACCTGCCTGCCTGCATCAGATTTTTAAAAATAGAATTCAAGAACACCAGTCCAGGGATGGAAACATCCACAGTGTGCTTGGACTTTTCCCAATAGTTAATAATTAAGATTATTTACAGACAGATAGTTTGAGATCATTTTCCATATTTGAGAAAAAGTTGTGTGTGTGTGTGTTTAAAGTAGCATAGGCAACCACTGCTAAATATAAGTTTTTTATCTAAAGTTTAGTTACGAACCTAGCTTCCTGATTAGACATTACTAATCAGGCCTCAATTTTTTTTCTCATGTAGACATATGCAGTATATGTACAATGGGATTAAGAACATCAAGAAGCTCAAAGAACATGATGTACTTGAGTGTGATATTTGACATGATAACAAAAAAAAGTATCACTGTGATATTTGAATTTGGTTTTATTTCATTCAATTGCTCTACTGAATAGCCAAGACCTAAGGAAAATATCTGAATCTGCCTCAGGATTGCATCAGCTTCAGGGAAAGGCAAAGTTTCACAAAGTCATAGTAAGGCGATTTGAGAAGGATGCATATAGAAAAGTGTTTCATAGAATAGTTACTCATACATCCTTAAGATCAGAAGTGGGATTTACAAACTGATTGACAGTTGTAGGATAGTTATAATTCTTTTCGCTTGGTGTGCTAATGAATATACAAGTATTTAACTGATAGATGAGTGGGACTAAAGCCTTTATAGTGTAAAATAATCCTCCCTTTAAATTAACAGAAAGCTAAAAAAAAAATTTAAAGTACAAGAAGTTCATACAGACACAAAGACACAAATTAATGCCTAAGGAAATCTTATAAATTTACAAAGAAAAAAAACCATAAATGATCTTTGGTTTAAAAAAATTAGCAGAGGAAGTGTTATATGATAAAATAAGCCTCTGCATATAGATCACTGTGTTCTATGTTAGCCATCTACTTCTGGAAATGGAGCATGCATTTGATATAGTTTGTATATCCTGTTAGACTCCTTGGACTATTCTTCATTTTGTAATGGTTATCAATTTGAGATACCTTCTAGGTTAGGGATTGCTGAATGTGTTAAATTCTCTTCTCATCACTAGAAAGCCTGGCTTAGACATTTGAGGCCATGTGCAGGCCACTATAATCACCGAGTTCATATGTGTGTCTAGAAAGCCTTGTTACTAAAGTATTGCATCCCCATTGGCTTTTACACACTCGTACCATCCTTTGTCACATTTCCATGAGTAATGAGAAGAGGGATTTGATATAGACATGCCATTTGGAACTGAGGACTCCAAACTTTCTCACTTTCTGTTCTTGGTTCAGCTCTTTGTCTTCCCCTTTGCTTCTCTCTACTGTAACACAGATTTTCTCTTATGAACACTAAGAAAGAAACTAATGTATGTCCATAGCAAAACATAATTAGGAGTTATTTTTATGGTAGTCTTGTATGGGAGAACAGTAGTATTTGTTTTCCTAAAAGTGCCATGGAATATCTAGTCTCAGATTTTTGGTTACCAGAGATAAGTTAGTCATGGATTCCATCCCAGTTAGTTTACTGTAAATACAATCAAATACATGCTGGTTTCTCTGGCAATATTTGTACCATTATTAAAGCAGAGATCACTGTTGAAGTTTGAAGGGATTGTAGTTGGGTAGGTGTCGTGCCCGCTCTCGACCAGCAAGAACGACGCGACCACCAGTCCTTCTAACAGCAGTTTATTCAGTCCTGATTCTTCTTGTTTATATCTCCCCCCAACCCTGGGCTTCTCACTCCTTTTATACTCTCTCTCATCCACGCACCGCAAGCCTCGCCCCCTCGCCAGTCACGAGGCTTCAGCTAATCAGGGCAGCAGGGGCAAATCTCCACCAAATTGGATTCACCTGTATCCTGGTACACCTGCGCAGCACTCAAGATGTTTGTGTCTTATATGAGGAAGTCAGGTGCAAGTCATATGACTTAGCTGCAGTCCCTGGCGCCTTTGGGACTGCCGCCACACCCGCTCCCCACAGGTAGGTGTTTATCTTTCCTTTCTGGTAGAATATGTAATATCTTCTAGTATGATGAACATTAGTCAGTAATGGTAAGGCTCTAGTTACTCACAAACTTCACTTTTCCATGTTTCATGAATATGTGGATGTCAACCACAGCAATAGGGTCTTACCTTCAGTTTTGGAGAGAATGAAATACCTTTAGAAATATCCTGGGTTCATGGGAATTTCTATGTTTTCCCTTTGGAAAACAATTCCACTAGATATAACCCACTTCTGGCTCTGGTGGTTTTATTTGGTCTTGAGAAATGTTTAGATGTATGTTTGTTGCTCCTTTTACAGAATGGGTCTATTCAATTTCTTTCATATCTTTATACAGTGTAAATGTATTCTGCCATAATAGATCCCATGTGACTCTTAAAATGCCTCTTATACTTAGCTTATGTCTCCTCATATTTTCTCCTCTACCCCCTGATTCTTCTCCTTCCTCTTAATACCCGTAATCTATTCTATTCCACTGTAAAATACATCATTGTCCATCCATGATTATCAATTATTTTCCCCATCTAAGGTAGATCTTTCCTCCACTATACTCTCTTACTCTTTACCTACACTCATTTGTCAAAGTAATTGTAAAATATTGAAGATTTAAGGGAATGGGAATAAAGTTTGTGGGTCTCTATGGTAACAGGGTCTGTTAGTTTATCCAGGATGATTTTTTAAACTTGCTGTTACGAAAAACTATGGTAAAAATTAAAAAAAAAGCAAATTGAGAAAGGAATGGTATATTTGGCTTACAATTTCATGTTGCTGTTCATCATCTAAGGAAGTCACAACAGGAACCAAAAACATCACAGAAATTTGGAACCAGGAATTGCTGCAGATGCCATGGAGGGGTGCTTTTTACTGGCTTGATTAATATGGCTTGCTCAGGCTCTTTTCTTTTAGAACCCAGGAATTTCACAACCCACCATGAGCTGGGCCCACCTCTGTTGATCACTGATTAAGAAAATTACTTACACCTTAATCCTAGGAGGTATTTTATCAACTGAGGCTCCTTCCTCTTTGATGACTCTAGCTTATCTCAAATTGACACAAAATGGCAGCCAGTACACTGATTTAGAAAGGAATTGGATACACCACAATCAAGGGGAGTATTGCCATGACAGACCTGACCATGTTGATTATTGGAAGAATGTGGACTTGAGACTTTGGATTATATAAGCTGTTGAATGATCAAAGATAGGCCTAATGTGTCAAAGAAGTAAGCTATTGGAAAAGACTGGTGCTGACTGCAATATAGATTTTGATGACCCAGTCTAAGAGATTTGAGAAGAATAAAATGAAAATAGGGGTCTAGAGATTATTCTTGTAATATTTCAGTCATAAGAAACCAAAGGATTTGGTTTTTTTTGTTTGGTTGGTTGGTTGGTTTTTTCTACTTCATACAGATATATTTTGCCCCTGAGTGCTGGTGGGTAGTAGGAAAGAGATTGTAAAAGTGTCAGAGTTCTTGGTACATCATGTTAGTCCAGGTTAAAATAATGAAGAGCTCATAGATGCTTAAATTTGAAGTAAAAGTTTGTCAGATGGGGCAATGCTTTCTGGCATAAAATCATCAAAACATCATTGCCATCTTCAGTAACAGCATCAGTAGCAGCAGTAGCCGCATGATTTTCTCCTCATCATTCTTGTCCTCTTCTATTTCTTCCGATTTCTCCTCATTTAAAAACCAAAAAAAACCAAAACAAAACAAAACAAAACAACAACAAAAAAAAAAAACACTGATAATACCAGTGTATTGACAAGGATCCTGATGTAAATGTATGTGTTCGTTTCTTAGGTATCAAATTAACTGTGGAATGTCAAAAAAGAAGATAAGTCATCTATGTGACTATTTTTTTTCTCTCTTGGCCCTCTTTTCTATGTACAGATTTATTCAACCTCTGAGTTTTGGTGTGTTGATGGAAAATGATAGACACTACATCAGAGTTCATGGTTGATAATATTGGTCAGGAGAAACATTATGAAGAACTCACAGAAAGGTGGCAAAGCTTATTGAGTTAAAATCATCAACTTCATCATCATGATTTTCTGCTCATAATTCTCTTTTCTACTGAGTTGTTGTTGTTGTTGTAACTATGGATATCACCAACCCATTGAGAAAGAGCCTGAAATTACTATATTAATTTCTTGTTCTTAGATATCAAATTAACTGTGGAATATCAATAAAGAAGATAGGTCATCTAAGTGGCTAATAGCAGTGGTCACTCATTCCAACACACCCTTAACTTAAAGAAAGGTACTGATCATTCCAAAATACAAAATAACCAAGCATATCTTTTAAATGTCCAAGTATTTTCTGCAGTGGGCTCCTATAGAATAAAATTTAAATTTAACGCTTTCAAAATGGAAGTAACAGTACACAGTCATAATCCAAAGCAAGAAAAATCAAACTACTACAATGTAACTAACTCAATATCAAATTATTTGCCATTCATTCACCAGCTTCTGGGTTCCTCCAAAGAGTTTGAATGAATTTTCCAACTCTGCCCTTTGTAGTTCACATAGATTTTATTCTATCCTCTGTCGGGGTACACTCAACTATTCCTGTTCTTGCTAATCATGTACTCATCAAAATGTACTGACATCTGCAAAATACTGCATGGTTCACCACAATTGTACTGGACTTCCTGGTAACAGATATCAACTTTTTTGCATGATCCCTTTTGTTCTGGACCTTCAATTGGCAATGAGGCTACACCTTCACCAGTGGTCTCTCTTAGACTTTCTCAGTGCCAACACTCACCTGCTCTTCATGACCCATACCTTCATGTCTTGTAAACCAGGACCACCTGGGTGATGCTTACTAGATGGAAGGGCAGTCCCCAGAATAAGTATAAAACATACCCAACAAACCATTCTCAGTACAAAGATGTGATTAATTGCAAAAGAGGAAAATCAGGGTTTGGGTTCCATGCAATGAAGGCAGGAACAGAATCAGTAGTAAGAGCAAGCTGTTGGAGGTAAACCACATTAAGCTAGAGATAACTGGACCCCTGATGAGAAAGAAGAAAAACATGTCAAGGATACCATATTTCAGAGCATGATGCAATGGCCTCTTATGGGACCCAGTATGAGTACAGAGAGGCCCCCAAGGCCTGCTTCTTTGGAAACAAGAAACTCATGATGTAATTTTTGTAACTATTCTTAGGACTTATCATTTCCTTTATCTAATTACTATTTCTTGACTTTCTTCTTTCCTTGATTAAACCAGTATTTAGTGATCTTGCTAGATCTAGTAGTAGCTTTATTGATATCCAGAAAGTAGATGTTATCAATAACAATAAAATTAAGGCTGCCCATGAATTCAGAGAAATGTATGTTCTGGTCACTCATTCAAGGTGGAAATAAAAGTAACCTAGAGTCTAGGGCAGAAATTCTCCAGCTGTTCCCCCAGTCTTAATCTCAATTTAAAAAAAAAATATTCTTATTATCAAATTGTGAATGGAATAGTATACAGATATTTCTCAGAAAGTTAGCAATGGGTTCCTTGGGTTAAGGAACCAGGAAGCCCCCTAGAAATACACTATACAAGTTGGGTGAAGATGTTTTTATAGACAGACAGGTGGGATCCAAAAATTATAAAGGCTGCAGGGTCATCAGTATGAACTCATGTTTGCCCTTTGGTGAAAAATATTGCCTCACATATATTTGAAAACTACTGATTTTGAAACTGCCAGACTGCTGCTCCTGATCAAACTGAAGACTGGTGGTAAGGAGATATAAAAATATTGCTTGCTGTAAAATTTCTATGTCTGAGATTGTACAATTCTCTTTTTTCTGTTCTAAATCTGTATTACTCTGTGTTACAAGAAAATATTGGCACAGAAAATTAGAGAAGCATTTACCCACACCCACTATGAATTTTGTAACCCAATTTCCTTGTATGATTTAAATAAAATGCTGGGGCTGTCTCAAGTCTAGGCGAGCACCCTGAATCCAGAGTTCAAGAGCTCACATGCCAAACCACCAGTCTGTCTGTATTGTATCTCAATTTAGTGTTTTCTTATTTTCCTAACAGGTATCGCTAGTTCTTGATGACCCCTGACTCTTATCAAGGCTGGACCCTGAGAGGAAGCCAGGAGGAAAAAAAAAAAAAAAAAAAAAAAGCAAGCAAACAAGCAAACAAAAGAAGCAGAAGAGAACAGTTTAAGTAAAAAGAAAAGTATGTGGTAGGGGGACTTGGTGAATCCTTATTGGGCATATTAGCCAAATAAAGTTTTTAATTGTTTGCAATTAGTGTTTTCTCTCAGGAATTTGCAGGTGGACAAATATAAGAACAAAATTAATCAGGCCTATGTTTGCCATTTATAGGCCTATTAGAGTTCTTTATTATATTACCAATTTCACCTGTCAGTGCAAGTACATCCCTTGGTTTTCTCTGAAAGACATTGTCACTCTTTTGACTCTCCAAAACAGATGCTGGTCTTTTCTTTCTTTCTTTTCATTAGATATTTTCTTTATATACATTTCAAATGCTATCCTGAAAGTTCCCTATACCCTTCCTTCGCCCTGCTCCCCTACCCACCCACTCCTGCTTCTTGGCCCTGGTGTTCCCCTGTACTGGGGCATATAAATTTTGCAATACCAAGGGACCTCTCTTCCCAGTGATGGCCAACTAGGCAATCTTCTGCTACATATGCATCTAGAGACATGAGCTCTGGGAGTACTGGTTAGTTCATACTGTTGTTCCACCTATAGGGTTGCAGACCCCTTCAGCTCCATGGGTACTTTCTCTAGCTCCTATACTGTGGGCCGTGTGTTCCATCTAAGAGTTGACTATGAGCATCCACTTCTGTGTTTGCCAGGCACTGGCATAGCCTCATGGGACAGTTATATCAGGGTCCTTTCAGCAAAATCTTGATGGCATATGCAATAGCGTCTGCGTTTGGTGGCTGATTATGGGATGGATCCCCAGGTGGGGCAGTCTCTGTACAATCCATCCTTTCATCTCAGCATGTTTTAACTAGGCTTTCTTTCACTGCAATAAAACACTATGTCCAAACAATGCAAGTAGAGAAGGAACTACTTTCGTTAAAATTACATATTGCTGCTCATCATCTAAGAAAGTTTGGATAGGAACTAAAAGATATTTAGTTACTAACCTAGATTCCAGTCAAAACACTGTAAATCACACATCATTTTTTTCTTCCTATATAAATGGATACTTGAAATGTAGCTTATACAATAGCTACAACGTGGTTAAGCAGGTCAGAAACCTTAAAAAATGCTGATGTCCCTGATTCTCATATTTGACATAATGACAAAAGTATGGATGGTGAGGGAGCCTCCATACCACTCTTATAGTACCGGTGTCCACGATTGATGGCATAACTTGTGACATAAGACAGAGGATGCTAGAAAACTAGTAAACCTCAGATTGAGCTGAGAATAGGAGTTGGATGCTTCCCCATCTTCACATTAGTCCCTTGGGTGCTTACAGTTTGGCACCTCTCTAAGGTAAAAGTAAAATAATTAGGTACTCCAAAGCTCATGTGGATTTTCCATTGGGCTAAAGACTCTATAAAGACAGTGGATGATGTGCAGTATAGTAGATCTTCACTTTAATGCTGGTGCTTGAATTTTTTTTTCCAGATTGGTAACTCCACTTTCCCATGGCCCCTCTTGGATCATGGTTTCCACAACAAAGCTTTGTTGATAGACCATCAAAGTATCATATTTAACTAGAAAAATTCACAGTTCATATAAGTGTATGTATATGCATATATTTATTATAGAAAATTAATGTGTGTGGGGGTTTGTGTGCATGTGGTGTGTGTGTTTGTGTGTGTGTGTGTGCTTGTCTTAAATGAGATTATACCAAAACTCCTTAAAAGTATCAGTACCAGCAATGAAAAACCTTTTGAATGGTTGTTTTATTGGGTTAGCCCAGATGACACCCAAGGAAACATAGACTGTTTTTGTGTCTAGCCCTTGCCTCTCAGAGTTTGATTTGAGATATTATTGTTGAAGATACCATACATTTATGTCACAGGGATGAGCTAATTTGATTTGGATCAGACCTGAAGGGCTTCTTACAGTCTACATACCATGGTTCAGGAAATACTGTACAAGCTTCTAGTGGAGGTTAAGCATTAATAATCCTACCAAGCTGTATCACTATGAATTACAAACAACTATTGGCTGGGGAAAATGTCTATTAAGGTCCAATAAATGTCACGTACATGCTGATGGTGGCTAATAGTTGTCTAATGGACTTAAAGCCCTGTCACTAGAGGTAAATCATTCATATACTAGAAACAAAGACATCATTCCAGGGTAAATGTGATTGTGAACCTTAGAAAATAATCAACTATGTCAACTATGTTAGACTAGAATCATTCCTTACTGAATACTAAGTGTTATTATCCTTAAAACCCCAATAGAGTGAAACTCTCCAAACTTCATCAAAAAAGCCTCTCTTTACATCAGTGGAGACATCACACATGGACTTAATTCAGAAGAGAGGAGCAGAAAAATTTTAGGTTCAAGAATACCAGGAAGTATGTAGAGATGTAAATTACAATGCAGGATGTTCTAATTCCTTTTAGATATCATATGGCAATTTTATTTTTCATTAAAAATTATAATATTCCTTCTGTTTTCATCATGCTGCATCCGGAGATAAGAGCATGCATTTTAGTATATATGTTACCAGTTTTGTATCTATACAAAATGGCTTTACAATAATAAATACTTGAAAGTTTTCATTAGGAGTTAGTTGACCAAATAGGGAAGGTTTGAAGTGCTCCTAGTACTATAGCTTTTTCCATGCACAGATGGTTTTTTCTTAAAGGAGAAAAATTATTTCATTTGGCTTGTTACAAGGGACATTGCAACTGTATAAACAAGGAAGAAGATGACTTCTCTTAATAAACAGATTCCTAGTCATGAATTTTTTTTTTGATTAGCAAGGTTGTATATACCACTATCCTACTTTAACCTATTTTTCATTCAGAGAGGGTTATAATAAAATATACTCTGTGAAGCTTAAAGACACTGGGCACTTTCTGAAAAATGAAGGCATTTGGGTTTAAATTTAATTTGTAGAAAATATGTTAACTCTACTGTTAACTGTCTGTTGACAACTGATCACTTGTCAACCTGACACAGAAACATGACACTATATATATATATATATATATACATATATATATATATATATATACATATATATATATTTATGTTTATATTTATATTTTGTATTGGTTATTTTGTATACTTACATTCCAAATGTTACCCTGCTTTCCAGTTTATTCTTTGAACACCCACAATCCTGCCCTCCATCCTCCCTGCCTCCAAAAGGATGCTCCTTCACCCACCTACCCACCCACTCCAAATCCACCACCCTAGTATTCCCCTACATCGGGGTATCATGCCTTCATAGGAAAAAGGTCCTCCCCTCCCTTTGACACCAGACAAGGCCATCCTCTGTTCCATATGCTGCTGGAGCCAAAGGTCCCTCCATGTGTATTCTTTGGTGGGTGATTTAGTCCCTGAAAGCTTTCAGAGGGGTCAGAGGGGGAGGGTCTGGTTGGTTGATATTGTTCATCCTATGGGGTTGCAAACCCCTTCAGCTCCTTCAGTTTTTTTTTCATATTTCCTCCATTAGGGTCCCCCTGCTCAGTCTGATGGTTTGCTTCAAGCATCTGCATCTGTATTGGTCAGGCTCTGGACCAGCCTCTTAGGAGACATCCATATCAGGCTCCTGTCAACAAGCACTTCTTGATATCAGCAATAGTGCCTGGGTTTGTTGTCTGCAGATGAAATGGATCCCAGGTGAGGCAGTCTCTGAGTAGCCTTTGCTTCAGCCACTGCTCCAATTTTGTCCATTTATTTCATTTATACAGGAGCAATTATGGGTTAAAATTTTGTGTAGCCCCATTCCTTAACCAGGGCTTGTGCCTAACATCTGGATATGGTCTCTACAGTTTTTCTCTCCTTCTTTGTTGAGTATTTTAATTAATGTTAACCCTATTGGGGCCGGAGAGCCTCTTGCTTTCCTGGCATCTGAGACTTTCTGTTGGCTATCTCCAGTTCTCCATAACCTTTTGCTATAAATCTCTGTTCAATTTCCTGACCCCTGTTCATCTACCCTGTCTCCTCCATTGCCTGACTCTGACCACTTCTTTTTTTCCCTCTCCCCCTTCTCTCTTCCTCCTAAATCCTCCCTACCATCTATGTCCCCTGATTGTTTTCTTCCCCTTACTAAGGAGGACTGCAGCATCCCCACATTGACTTTCCTTCTTCTCAAGCTTTATATGGTTTGTAAGTTTTATCTTGGGTATTCTGAGCTTTTTTTCCTAATATCCACATATCAGTGAGTATGTAACTACAACATGTGTGTTCTTATGTGCCTGTGTAACCACACTCAGGATGATATTTTCTATTCCCATTCATTTGCCTGCATATCTCATGAAGTCCCTGCTTTTAATGGCAAAGTAGTATTCTATTGTGTAAATATACCACATTTTCTGTATCTCTTCCTCTGTTGAGGGACATGTGGGTTGTTTCCAGCATCTGGCTATTATAAATAAGGATGCTATGAACATAGTGCACTATTAAGCCACAATTTTCACCTTTCATTCATCCCCCAAACTTATACTAAGTAAAAAATACCTTTACAATTCTCAGTGTCTTTATAAATTTAAAAACAGGAATAAAGCCTTGACGGCCAGGAGAGAGAATGGAAACAGGCAACCTTGGGAGGTAGGAGGGAAGGGAAGAGACCTTTTAGAATGTACCAGAGACCTGGGATGTGAGAGACTCTCAGGACTCAAAAGGAGGGACCTTAGATGAAATGCTCTACACTGGGGAGAGGGAACTTGTAGAGTCCACTTTCAGTAGAAAGACAGGGCGTCAAGTTGAGGGATAGGGTTGCCATCCCACAGTCAAAAACTCTGACTCAGAATTGCTTCTCTATGAAAGAACTGTAGAGACAAATATGGAGAAGATCTTGAGGGAAAGGAGATCAGGTGACAGGCCCAAATTAGGAGCCAGATCAACGGTAGGCCCCAAGGCTTGACACTATTACTGATGTTATGATGTGCTTACAAACAGGAGCCTAACCTGGCTGTCCTTTGAGAGGTCCAACAAGTAGCTGAAATACTCAGATGCAGATACATACATTCAACCAATGGACAGAAGTCAGGGAATCTAGCAGTTGAATTATGGAAAAGCTGGAAGAAGCTGAAGAGAAGGAAAGCCCATACAAACACCTGGATACTTCATTCCTCCATAGAATAGGGAACAAAATACCTATGGAGGGAGTTACAGAGACAGGTTTGAAGCTGAGTGGAAAGGAGACTCGGAGACTCAGAGACCACCCAGAGACTGCTCCACCCGGGGATCCATCCCATAATCAGCCACCAAACATTGACACTAATACATATGCCAGCAAGATTTTGCTGAAAGGACCCTGATATAGCTGTCTCTTGTGAGGCTAGGCCAGTGCCTGGCAAATACAGAAGTGGATGCTCACAGTCAGCTATCAGATGGAACACAGGGCCCCAAATAGAGGAGCTAGAGAAAGTACCCATGGAGCTGAAGGGGTCTGCAACCCTATAGGTGGAACAACAATATGAACTAACCAGTACCCCCAGAGCTTGTGTCTTTAGATGCATATGTCACAGAAGATGGTCTAGTCGGTAATCATTGGGAAGAGAGGCCCCTTGGTCTTGCAAACTTTATATGTCCCAGTAGAGGGGAACACCCGGGCCAAGAAGTGGGAGTGGGTGGGTAGTGTAGCAGGGCAGGGGTGGGAGGGTATCAGCGACTTTCGAGATAGCATTTGAAATATAAATGAAAAAAATATCAAATAAAAAATTTGAAAAAAAAAAGGAAGTCCAGCAGTCTCAAAGTCTCAACTAACTTAGACCCATGAGATCTCTCAGACACTCATCAACCAACCAGGCAGTATATATCTTCAGATATATGACTCCTGGCACACATACAGCACAGGGCTACCTAGTCTGACCTCAGTGAGAGAAGACTCACCAAACCCTTAAGAGACTTGAGGCCATATGGAGTGGAGAGGTCTGGTGGGGTAGTGATGGACAGACTTCCTCTTGGAGATGGGGGAGGATAAATGGGGTTTGCTTGGAGACAAGGGGTGGGGAGGGAGGAGGTATGGGAGAAGGAATAGTCAGAAGGTAAGAGGGGGATGACAACTCCACTATGAAAAAAAGATTAAAGGATAATAATAATAATAATAATAATAATAATAATAATAAACAAAAAGAAAGAGGAGAAGGAGAATTAGTAGGAGGAAGAAAAGGAGGGGGAAGAGAAGGTGGAGGAGGAGGAGGAGGAGGAGGAGGAGGAGGAGGAGGAGGAGGAGGAGGAGGAAGTTAAAACTTTAAATTTACAAACGTTTAAAAACATACAAAATCCAATCCAAAATAATCATTCTCTGGCTGGATACACTCATCTGTTCCTGTTCTTGCTGTTCATGCACTCATCGAACTGTGCTGACATCTGCAAAACACTGGCAATGTTCACAACACTTGGACTGGACTTTAAACAGTAGCCTCTCATAGACTTTCTTCCTGGTACCAAGAATTAACTTCTTTTCATGATCCCTTTAGTCCTGGGCTTTCAATTAGCAATGAGGCTACATCTTCACCAGTGTTCTCTCCTGGACATTCTCAGTGCCAACACTTAGCTGATCTTCATGATACACACCTTCATGCCTTATAAATCAGGACCACCTGGGTGATACTTACTGGAAGGAAGGGCAGCCTCCAGAATAAGTAAACATACCCAACAAACCATTCTCAGTACAAAGATGTGACTAATTGCCAAAGGGGGGAAGTCAGGGTTTGGGTTACATGCTATGAAAGTAGGATCATCGGCAGTAGTAAGAACAAGACAAGAAGAAAAAAAAAAACAAGCAAACAAATCAAAGAAGCACAAGAAAGCATTTTGAATGAACTGGATTTTAAGTAGAAAAATAAGTATGTGATAGATGAACTTGGCACACCCTGATTGGGTATGTTAGCATAATAATGTTTTCAATTTTTCACAATTGGTGTTTTTGTCTCAGGAATAGGTCAATGGACAAATAAGAGTACAAAAATAAGCATGTCTGTGCTTGCCTTTCCCAGGCCTATTAGAGTCTTTCATTATATTACCAAGTTCAGCTGCAAGTGCAAGTACAACCCTAGGTTTCCTCTGAAACACAGCTAGTGTGTGATGACTCTCAGGAAACACTTCCCAGAAAAATGCTGATCTTTTCTTAATCACAGTTAATTTCCGATCTATAGGTAACCTAAATTGAATGTCCCAGAAAAGCAAATGTTAACTCATAGTACTTCTGGTATTTAGTAATTCCAACCCTAGTGAACCAGAATGACTGATTACTTAAAGTAACAAATGGTCCTGACGGAATTAAAATGCCCTCTAACTCTTCACAAAACAGGCCTCCATTCTCTACATTGATCTGAACATTTCTTATCTTCCATGCTCTCATTGATCATCCCAAGTAGTCACTATGAAACACTGCATAAGCACAAAAGCAGGCAGGGGGGAAAAAAAGAGCATATTTGGTTACCACTTCCATATTGCTGTTCATCATCAAAGGAAGTGAGGCCAGGGATTCAAAGAAGGCAGAAATTAAGGTAGGGGCTGAAGGAGAATCCAGGGAGCGATGCTAAGGCCTGGCTTTCTTTCCCTTGTTTTGCTCAGTTTACTTTTATATAGAAGCCAAGACTACCATACCAGGGATAGAAATACCCACAAGGGCTATACCTTCAATTCATCACTAATTAAGAAAATAATTTGTTGATGGATCTTTTGAAATCATTATTCTCAATTGAGATCTGTCCTTTCAGATGAATCCAGTTTGTGTGTGTCAACTGACAGACGTCTAGCCTGCACAGATGGACAATGGCAAGCACAAGTATTTTATTCCAAGTTAAATTCTAAGCCAGACATCCAGATAAGACATTACATATCATATGTGTGTGTGTGTGTGTGTGTGTGTGTGTGTTTTACACAAACACACATAGCATATAGTTTACACAATAGCTATAAGAGGGTTAAAGAGGTGAGAAGTACAAAAGCCCTTGATCAGATATTAGTATACATGCCAAAAATATGTTACTGTTATATTTACATTAGGTACTGCTTGATTCAGCTGCATCACAGAAGAGCCAAATCACAATCTGTCCTCATGGCTTTATCAGCTTCAGGTTGCAAGCACAGGACCTTGCAGCCAGACTAAGGAAGCCTAGAATTTACTCATATAGACTAGTCCTAGGAAAAAATTGCTAACAATATATCAGGATTTAATACAAGTGGATCTTATCAAACTGAGTGGAAGCCCTGGGATATTTACAAGGCCTTTGCCTCCTAGTGTGTTCAAGAATAAAATAAGAATTTATATGATAGAGTGGTGGGGTAAAGACCTTTTTAAATTAAAATATTCTTCCCTTTAAGGGAATGATTCTCAACCTTCCTACTGCTATCTTACCTTAATGAAGGTCCTCAAGTTGTGGTGAAGACCAACCATAAAATTATTTTACTGCTACCTCACAACTGTAATTTTGCTACTACTATGACTTACAATTTAAATATCTGATATGGAGAAAACTGATACTTAACTCCTGAAGGGGATCATGATACAAAGGTAGAGAGCCTATGCTTTGAGGTGTACAGGCTAGGTATTAAAATTTACTTGCTCTGGCTGGTCTTTTTTCTTACTAATTTCTCAACTTTGTTTTTGTCAATACTCTCAAGTACTCATATACTCTCAACCTACTTTTATATGTTTATTATATGCTGCATTTTAAATTCATCAGTTATTTATAAATATAGAGTATTTATTTACATTGCAAAAAGTCATTATTATATTTCCTTTGCATTTGAACTCAAGATGTATGTATCTAAATATTTTTAATAAGGCTGAAACAAGATCATAGTGTCTGCTTTCTTCACTATTGTTCATTGTCAGGACTGAAATCTTAGAACATTGGCAGGGAAGTAATAGGCATGCAAGTAGGACAACAAGAATTCAGATCATCTTTGCATGCAGATATAATTCTTTAGAAAAGAGACTGTGAAGACTCTACCACGGGTTTCATAAAACAAACAACTAGTTTCATCAAGTGAAAGAACAGAAAACTAACCTACCCACATCAGAAACTGTCCCATATACAATAGGCAGACAACCAGAAAATAAATTGTAGTCACTATAGCCACGAAGATGCCTGGGGGAAAAAGCATAACAAAGTAAATGGAAGAACTCTACAAGGAGAACTTTTAGATGCTGAAAAACATGAATTTCAAAAAAGCAATAGAAGATAGAAATATCTCATATGTTCATGGAATGAAAAAATTATTTTTATGGAGATGATTATTCTATCAGATGCAATAAATGGATACATATAAATCAAAATACCCTAAGCATATGTGATAAAATGTACATGAAATTATAAAAGGCCACAAATACCCCTAGCAACCGTGTGCATCATCAACACTACAGAAGATATTACTGTACCACATTTCAAGCATACTACAGAACTATAGCATGCTACTGCTACCTAAGAGAATTATCCATTAATAGAATAGAATTGAGGGTGAGAATATATGTCATTGAAGTACAATTGAGATAATCTCCAAAATTATGAATCTTTAACAAATGGTACTGTGCAGAACAGAATTAAAATATATTTCAGGAACAAAAATGGAGCACAAACTGAAGTATAGGCCATCCAATGACCAGCCCTAATTGGGATCCATCCCATGATCAGGGATGGATCCATGTCCAAACCCTGACACTATTGCTGATGTCATGCTGTGCTTACAGACAGGAGCCTAGTGTGGTTGTCTTCTGAGATGCCCTACCAGCAGCTGACTGAGAAAGATGCATATACTGACAGCCAACCATTGGACTGTGGTCAAGGATTACTATGGAAGAATCAGGGGAAGAACTGAAGGAACTGAAAGAAATGGCAACCCAATAAGAACTGCAACAGTATCAAGTAACCTTGAACCCTTAGAACTCCCAGAGACTAAGCCACCAACAAAGATCAAACATGGCTGTTCCATGGCTCATATGTAGCAGAGGACTGACTGCCTCTTCTGGCCTGAGTGGGAGAAGATATGCCTAACCCTATAGAGAATTGAAGTCCCAGGGAAGCAGGATGATGGGGGGTTGGAGGGGCGGGAAGATGAGGGAGGTGAGTACACTCTCAGAGGCAAAAGGGAAGTGGGATGAAGTAAGGATGGCCTAGTAAGCCATCATTGGGAAGATAGGCCCCTACTCTTGCTAACTTTATATGCAACAGTACAGGGGAACGCCAGGGCCAAGAAGTGGGAATGGGTGGGCAGGGGAGCAGGGTAGGGTGAGGGAATAGGGGACTTTCAGGATAGCATATGAAATGTAAATGAAGAAAATATCTAATAAAATTTTGAAAAAAAGAGAATTCTGGGAGGGAGGCCTAGGAAAGGGAGAAAATCTTGGAGTGTAAATAAGACAAGATAATTAAAAAAGAAAGAAGAGAAAAAAAACAAAACAAAACCTATATAATTCACTTTGCACAAAACTCTGCCCTAAATGATCAAAGAATTCAATATGAGACCTGAAACCCTGAATTTGCTAGAAACAAATAGGAGAGTATTTCCTTCAACTTATAGACAAAATGATGACCTTTTCAAGTAATCTGAAAAATTGAAATATGTTTTCCATGTCACTTAAGAACTTCTGTACAGTGAAATGTACTCTCAATCAAGTGAAGAGTTGGGTCACAGAATGGGAGGAAATTTTTTTTTTAGCTATTTTTCTGACAAAGGATTTGTGTCTAAAATATACAAAGAAACTCAATAAAATAAACATCATGAAATATGTAGCCCAATTAAAAAGTGACTTATGAAACAGAAAGTCTCAAAAAATTAAAACATAAAAAGCTAGTTAATCTTTCAAAACAGGGCTGTTACCTTATGTTCCTAGGCAAATGGTTGTACCTGGAGGGCATCATCCTGAGTGAGGTAACACAATCACAAAAGAACTCAAATGATATTTACTCACTGATAAGTGGACATTAGCCCAGAAACTTAGTATACACGAGATATACGATACAATTTGCAAAACATATGAAACTGAAGAAGACCAAAGACCAAAGTGTGGACACTTTGCCCTTCTTAGAATTAGGAACAATCACCCATGGAAGGAGTTACAGAGACAAAGTTTGGAGCTGAGACAAAAGGATGGACCATCGAGAGACTGCCATATCCAGGGATCCATCCCATAATGAGTCTCCAAACGATGCCACCATTGCATACACTAGCAAGATTTTGCTGAAAGGAACCTGATGTAGCTATCTCTTGTGAGATTATGCTGGGGCCTAGCAAACACAGAAGTGGATGCTCACAGTCAGCTATTGGATGGATCACAGGGCCCCCAATGGAGGAGCTAGAGAAAGTATTCAAGGAGCTAAAGAGATCTGCAACCCTGTAGGTACAACAACATTATGAACTGACGAGTACCCCGGAGTTCTTGACTCTAGCTGCATATGCATCAAAAGATGACCTCGTCAGCCATCACTGGAAAAAGAGGCCCCTTGGTCGTGCAAACTTTATATGCCCCAGTACAGGGGAACGCCAGGCCCAAAAAGTGGGAATGGGTGGGTAGGGGAGTGGGGGGGAGGGTATGGGAGACTTTTGGGATAGCATTGGAAATGTAATTGAGGACAATATGTAATAAAATATATTTAATAAAAAAAGAAAAAAATGCCAATATAACTATAAACAGGAGAGCAAATGTAATTCATGAAAAATGACAGTATGTACTTGGGAATTGGTCCTGAAATGTCACAGCTGGTTGAGATCTGTGGTTCATTGCTAGTACCTGGGGAGGAAGATTAAGATATTTTCTGGGTTAAAATCCTCCCATAAATTCTACCCATGCTCCAGTATATTATCCTCTGTCCATGAACATACAAGTGGCACAAAGTCGATTCAGCAGTATTAAAAAGAAGAAATAGTAATGAAATAAATTTGAGGTATAGGAAAATGATTGGGGATGAGATGAATTGGAGAAGTATGAATTGAGATAAGTGGGTTTAAGAAAAACTAGGTTCATATGTGCATAACATTTCAATATCAAAAACAGATAAAAACATTTTTAGCCTGACTTAACCAAGAATTAAATATATTGGTAGAGCAAGTGAAAAAAAAAAGCTATCAAGGATTTAAGATATGTGGAAGGTAGAACACTTATTGATGGACTGCAAAAGTGCAACCAATTAGAAGTCAGTCTTTGGTTTGTAAGAACTCTCTAACTAGAAATACAATGTGATTCAGTGACACCACATGTGGCCAAATATCCAAAAAATTTTCTATTCCTCTCCAGTAATATTGGTCCAGTAATATGTTTATTTCTGCTGTATTCACAATAGTGCAAGACTCAGTTCAGTCAATATATTCATCACCTAAATAATGCATAAAATGTGATACCTGTGCACAAGGAGACATTACTGAAATTAAGGAAAAATGAAGTCACGAAGTCTGCAGGAAAATGGAAGGAATTGGAATAAATTATCCTAAATGAGGTTGCCAGGCCAAGAATGATAAATGTGTCATTTTCTTTCTCATATATAGTGAAAAGTTTAGATTAAATGTGGAGGAAGACTAGAAATGATATATAGGGAAGACTTGTGTTATTGAAGTTGATATATTAGAACATGGGAAAAAAGAACATGGAGAGGACAACTGTGATGTAGAAAGAAAAGTACAATCAAGAGAGTTTTAAGGGAAGAAGGAGCAGTAGAAGGAAGAAGTAAAATAAAGAATGTCTGCAAAAACTAAGGATGTACGCATGTATGTGATAGTTTGTATATGCTTAGCCCAGGGAGTTACACTGTTAAAAAGTGTGGCCCTGTTGGAGTAAGTGTGGTCTTGTTGGAATAGGTGTGTCACTGTGGGTGTGGGCATTAAGACCCTCATCCTAGCTGCCCTAAAGTCAGTATTCTGCTAGGAGTTTTCAGATGAAGATGTAGAACTTTCAGCTCCTCCTGCACCATACCTGCCTAGATGCTTCAATATTTCTGTCTTAATGATAATGGAGTGAACCTCTGAACCTTTAAGCAAGCCTGAATTAAATGTTGCCCTTATAAGAGTTGACTTGGGAGCAGGTCGCCATCTTGGTCCGGGACCCGCCGAACTTAGGAAATTAGTCTGAACAGGTGAGAGGGTGCGCCAGAGAACCTGACAGCTTCTGGAACAGGCGGAAGCACAGAGGCACTGAGGCAGCACCCTTTGTGGGCCGGGGACAGCCAGCCACCGTTTGGACCGGAGGACAGGTGCCCGCCCGGCTGGGGAGGCGGCCTAAGCCACAGCAGCAGCGGTCGCCATCTTGGTCCGGGACCCGCTGAACTTAGGAAATTAGTCTGAACAGGTGAGAGGGTGCGCCAGAGAACCTGACAGCCTCTGGAACAGGCAGAAGCACAGAGGGGCTGAGGCAGCACCCTGTGTGGGCCGGGGACAGCCGGCCACCTTCCGGACCGGAGGACAGGTGCCCGCCCGGCTGGGGAGACGACCTAAGCCACAGCAGCAGCGGTCGCCATCTTGGTCCGGGACCCGCCGAACTTAGGAAATTAGTCTGAACAGGTGAGAGGGTGCGCCAGAGAACCTGACAGCTTCTGGAACAGGCAGAAGCACAGAGGCGCTGAGGCAGCACCCTGTGTGGGCCGGGGACAGCCGGCCACCTTCTGGACCGGAGGACAGGTGCCCACCTGGCTGGGGAGGCGGCCTAAGCCACAGCAGCAGCGGTCGCCATCTTGGTCCCGGGACTCCAAGGAACTTAGGAATTTAGTCTGCTTAGGTGAGAGTCTGTACCACCTGGGAACTGCCAAAGCAACACAGTGTCTGAGAAAGGTCCTGTTTTGGGCCTTCTTCTTCGGCCAGGAGGAGGTCCAAATACAAGATATCTGCGCACCTTCCCTGTAAGAGAGCTTGCCAGCAGAGAGTGCTCTGAGCACTGAAACTCAGAGGAGAGAATCTGTCTCCCAGGTCTGCTGATAGACAGTAACAGAATCACCAGAAGAACAATCTCTAAACAGAGTCAACTATAACTACTAACTCCAGAGATTACCAGATGGCGAAAGGTAAACGGAGGAATCTTACTAACAGGAACCAAGACCACTCACCATCACCAGAACCCAGCACACCCACTTCGCCCAGTCCAGGGAACCCCAACACACCTGAGAACCTAGACCTAGATTTAAAAGCATATCTCATGATGATGGTAGAGGACATCAAGAAGGACTTTAATAAATCACTTAAAGAAATACAGGAGAACACTGCTAAAGAGTTACAAGTCCTTAAAGAAAAACAGGAAAACACAATCAAACAGGTAGAAGTCCTTACAGAAAAAGAGGAAAAAACATACAAACAGGTGATGGAAATGAACAAAACCATACTAGACCTAAAAAGGGAAGTAGACACAATAAAGAAAACTCAAAGCGAGGCAACACTAGAGATAGAAACCCTAGGAAAGAAATCTGGAACCATAGATTTGAGCATCAGCAACAGAATACAAGAGATGGAAGAGAGAATCTCAGGTGCAGAAGATTCCATAGAGAACATCGGCACAACAATCAAAGAAAATGGAAAATGCAAAAAGATCCTAACTCAAAATATCCAGGAAATCCAGGACACAATAAGAAGACCAAACGTACGGATAATAGGAGTGGATGAGAATGAAGATTTTCAACTCAAAGGTCCAGCAAACATCTTCAACAAAATTATTGAAGAAAACTTCCCAAATCTAAAGAATGAGATGCATATGAACATACAAGAAGCCTACAGAACTCCAAATAGACTGGACCAGAAAAGAAATTCCTCCCGACACATAATAATCAGAACATCAAATGCACTAAATAAAGATAGAATACTAAAAGCAGTAAGGGAAAAAGGTCAAGTAACATATAAAGGCAAGCCTATCAGAATTACACCAGATTTTTCACCAGAGACTATGAAAGCCAGAAGAGCCTGGACAGATGTTATACAGACACTAAGAGAACACAAACTGCAGCCCAGGCTACTATACCCAGCCAAACTCTCAATTATCATAGAGGGAGAAACCAAAGTATTCCACGACAAAACCAAATTCACGCATTATCTCTCCACGAATCCAGCCCTTCAAAGGATAATAACAGAAAAAAACCAATACAAGAACGGGAACAACGCCCTAGAAAAAACAAGAAGGTAATCCCTCAACAAACCTAAAAGAAGACAGCCACAAGAACAGAATGCCACCTTTAACAACTAAAATAACAGGAAGCAACAATTACTTTTCCTTAATATCTCTTAACATCAATGGTCTCAACTCGCCAATAAAAAGACATAGACTAACAAACTGGCTACACAAACAAGACCCAACATTTTGCTGCTTACAGGAAACTCATCTCAGAGAAAAAGATAGACACTACCTCAGAATGAAAGGCTGGAAAACAATTTTCCAAGCAAATGGTATGAAGAAACAAGCAGGAGTAGCCATCCTAATATCTGATAAGATTGACTTCCAACCCAAAGTCATCAAAAAAGACAAGGAGGGACACTTCATTCTCATCAAAGGTAAAATCCTCCAAGAGGAACTCTCAATTCTGAATATCTATGCTCCAAATACAAGAGCAGCCACATTCACTAAAGAAACTTTAGTAAAGCTCAAAGCACACATTGCGCCTCACACAATAATAGTGGGAGACTTCAACACACCACTTTCACCAATGGACAGATCATGGAAACAGAAACTAAACAGGGACACACTGAAACTAACAGAAGTGATGAAACAAATGGATCTGACAGATATCTACAGAACATTTTATCCTAAAACAAAAGGATATACCTTCTTCTCAGCACCTCATGGTACCTTCTCCAAAATTGACCACATAATAGGTCACAAATCAGGCCTCAACAGATTCAAAAATATTGAAATTGTCCCATGTATCCTATCAGATCACCATGCACTAAGGCTGATCTTCAATAACAAAATAAATAACAGAAAGCCAACATTCACATGGAAACTGAACAACACTCTTCTCAATGATACCTTGGTCAAGGAAGGAATAAAGAAAGAAATTAAAGACTTTTTAGAGTTTAATGAAAATGAAGCCACAACGTACCCAAACCTTTGGGACACAATGAAAGCATTTCTAAGAGGGAAACTCATAGCTATGAGTGCCTTCAAGAAAAAACGGGAGAGAGCACATACTAGCAGCTTGACAACACATCTAAAAGCTCTAGAAAAAAAGGAAGCAAATTCACCCAAGAGGAGTAGACGGCAGGAAATAATCAAACTCAGGGGTGAAATCAACCAAGTGGAAACAAGAAGAACTATTCAAAGAATTAACCAAACGAGGAGTTGGTTCTTTGAGAAAATCAACAAGATAGATAAACCCTTAGCTAGACTCACTAAAGGGCACAGGGACAAAATCCTAATTAACAAAATCAGAAATGAAAAGGGAGACATAACAACAGATCCTGAAGAAATCCAAAACACCATCAGATCCTTCTACAAAAGGCTATACTCAACAAAACTGGAAAACCTGGACGAAATGGACAAATTTCTGGACAGATACCAGGTACCAAAGTTGAATCAGGATCAAGTTGACCTTCTAAACAGTCCCATATCCCCTAAAGAAATAGAAGCAGTTATTAATAGTCTCCCAGCCAAAAAAAGCCCAGGACCAGACGGGTTTAGTGCAGAGTTCTATCAGACCTTCAAAGAAGATCTAACTCCAGTTCTGCACAAACTTTTTCACAAGATAGAAGTAGAAGGTATTCTACCCAACTCATTTTATGAAGCCACTATTACTCTGATACCTAAACCACAGAAAGATCCAACAAAGATAGAGAACTTCAGACCAATTTCTCTTATGAACATCGATGCAAAAATTCTTAATAAAATTCTCGCTAACCGAATCCAAGAACACATTAAAGCAATCATCCATCCTGACCAAGTAGGTTTTATTCCAGGGATGCAGGGATGGTTTAATATACGAAAATCCATCAATGTAATCCATTATATAAACAAACTCAAAGACAAAAACCACATGATCATCTCGTTAGATGCAGAAAAAGCATTTGACAAGATCCAACACCCATTCATGATAAAAGTTCTGGAAAGATCAGGAATTCAAGGCCAATACCTAAACATGATAAAAGCAATCTACAGCAAACCAGTAGCCAACATCAAAGTAAATGGAGAGAAGCTGGAAGCAATCCCACTAAAATCAGGGACTAGACAAGGCTGCCCACTTTCTCCCTACCTTTTCAACATAGTACTTGAAGTATTAGCCAGAGCAATTCGACAACAAAAGGAGATCAAGGGGATACAAATTGGAAAAGAGGAAGTCAAAATATCACTTTTTGCAGATGATATGATAGTATATATAAGTGACCCTAAAAATTCCAACAGAGAACTCCTAAACCTGATAAACAGCTTCGGTGAAGTAGCTGGATATAAAATTAACTCAAACAAGTCAATGGCCTTTCTCTACACAAAGAATAAACAGGCTGAGAAAGAAATTAGGGAAACAACACCCTTCTCAATAGCCACAAATAATATAAAATATCTCGGCGTGACTCTAACGAAGGAAGTGAAAGATCTGTATGATAAAAACTTCAAGTCCCTGAAGAAAGAAATTAAAGAAGATCTCAGAAGATGGAAAGATCTCCCATGCTCATGGATTGGCAGGACCAACATTGTAAAAATGGCTATCTTGCCAAAAGCAATCTACAGATTCAATGCAATCCCCATTAAAATTCCAACTCAATTCTTCAACGAATTAGAAGGAGCAATTTGCAAATTCATCTGGAATAACAAAAAACCGAGGATAGCAAAAACTCTTCTCAAGGATAAAAGAACCTCTGGTGGAATCACCATGCCTGACCTAAAGCTTTACTACAGAGCAATTGTGATAAAAACTGCATGGTACTGGTATAGAGACAGACAAGTGGACCAATGGAATAGAATTGAAGACCCAGAAATGAACCCACACACCTATGGTCACTTGATCTTCGACAAGGGAGCCAAAACCATCCAGTGGAAGAAAGACAGCATTTTCAACAATTGGTGCTGGCACAACTGGTTGTTATCATGTAGAAGAATGCGAATCGATCCATACTTATCTCCTTGTACTAAGGTCAAATCTAAGTGGATCAAGGAACTTCACATAAAACCAGAGACACTGAAACTTATAGAGGAGAAAGTGGGGAAAAGCCTTGAAGATATGGGCACAGGGGAAAAATTCCTGAACAGAACAGCAATGGCTTGTGCTGTAAGATCGAGAATTGACAAATGGGACCTAATGAAACTCCAAAGTTTCTGCAAGGCAAAAGACACTGTCTATAAGACAAAAAGACCACCAACAGACTGGGAAAGGATCTTTACCTATCCTAAATCAGATAGGGGACTAATATCCAACATATATAAAGAACTCAAGAAGGTGGACCTCAGAAAATCAAATAACCCCCTTAAAAAATGGGGCTCAGAACTGAACAAAGAATTCTCACCTGAGGAATACCGAATGGCAGAGAAGCACCTGAAAAAATGTTCAACATCCTTAATCATCAGGGAAATGCAAATCAAAACAACCCTGAGATTCCACCTCACACCAGTGAGAATGGCTAAGATCAAAAATTCAGGTGACAGCAGATGCTGGCGAGGATGTGGAGAAAGAGGAACACTCCTCCATTGTTGGTGGGATTGCAGGCTTGTACAACCACTCTGGAAATCAGTCTGGCGGTTCCTCAGAAAATTGGACATAGTACTACCGGAGGATCCAGCAATACCTCTCCTGGGCATATATCCAGAAGAAGCCCCAACTGGTAAGAAGGACACATGCTCCACTATGTTCATAGCAGCCTTATTTATAATAGCCAGAAACTGGAAAGAACCCAGATGCCCCTCAACAGAGGAATGGATACAGAAAATGTGGTACATCTACACAATGGAGTACTACTCAGCTATTAAAAAGAATGAATTTATGAAATTCCTAGCCAAATGGATGGACCTGGAGAGCATCATCCTGAGTGAGGTAACACAATCACAAAGGAACTCACACAATATGTACTCACTGATAAGTGGATACTAGTCCAAAACCTAGGATACCCACGATATAAGATACAATTTCCTAAACACATGAAACTCAAGAAAAATGAAGACTGAAGTGTGGACACTATGCCCCTCCTTAGAAGTGGGAACAAAACACCCATGGAAGGAGTTACAGAAACAAAGTATGGAGCTGAGATGAAAGGATGGACCATGTAGAGACTGCCATATCCAGGGATCCACCCCATAATCAGCTTCCAAATGCTGACACCATTGCATACACTAGCAAGATTTTACTGAAAGGACCCAGATGTAGCTGTCTCTTGTGAGACTATGCCGGGGCCTAGCAAACACAGAAGTGGATGCTCACAGTCACCTAATGGATGGATCACAGGGCTCCCAATGGAGGAGCTAGAGAAAGTACCCAAGGAGCTAAAGGGATCTGCAACCCTATAGGTGGAACAACATTATGAACTAACCAGTACCCCTGAGCTCTTGACTCTAGCTGCATATGTATCAAAAGATGGCCTAATCGGCCATCACTGGAAAGAGAGGCCCATTGGACACGCAGACTTTGTGTGCCCCGGTACAGGGGAACGCCAGGGCCAAAGGGGGGGAGTGCGAGGGTAGGAGAGTGGGGGTGGGTGGGTAAGGGGGACTTTTGGTATAGCATTGGAAATGTAAATGAGCTAAATACCTAATAAAAAAAAAAAAAAAAAAAAAAGAGTTGACTTGGTCATGCTATCCTGTCTGTTCACAGCAGTAAAACCTTAACTAAGACAATGTGTTAATAAACCTACTGAAAACCCAGTAATTTGTAAACTAATTAAACAGATAACATTTTTCTTTATAATAAAAATTTAATTAAGAATAGGCTTTTTTCATACAATTTTACTAGTTAGAGATTTTTTTTCAAAACATTCCCAGATATTTCCACATCTAACCACTCAAATCAACACACTTCTGTGATCGCTTTCATTGAAGTAAAAGTTATATAAAAAGAGAAAGAAAGAAGAGGAATAAAATAAGATGAAATGAAATAAGATAAAAAATGCAGAATAAGAAAACAAACAAACAAACAAACAACCAGGAAAAAAAACTGAAAAAGGGCAAATTCATGCAAACACAGAGACTATAGTCACACCCAAAAAAATCTCCTAAATACACAAAATAAAAATTATAGTATACAGGAAAAGGCCAATAAGGTTTTTTAAATGACAAGAGAAAGAACTATGAGATTACATAAACATTAAAAACTATCCTTGAGTTCATTTGTGTTAGCCATCAACTTCTAGGCATGAAGTCTGGACTTAAATGTCGTTTGTATTGCCTGAGTGACTCTAGAGAAAATTGTATAGCTTAGCTATACAATAGTCCCTTAATCTATACCAAATCTCTTTGGTTATAAACACTGTATATTATTGAAGACTTAATATCTACCATCCATGTATAAGCAAATGCATATTTGTATTTGGGGTGTCTGCACTAGTTCAAACTTAACTTTTTTTAACTATGAATTTCCTGAGTATACTTTTTTCCCTTTAATTCATTAATTTTTTCATTTTAACCTCTGATTGAAGCACTCCTCCTCCCAGTCCTGCTCATAGAGCTCCTTAATCCATCTTCCCTCCCCTTCTCCTGTGATTAAGGGAAGGTGGCCCTGGATACCAACCCACCCTAGCACATCAAGTCACTAGGCCAGACAAGGTAGCCCAGTTAGGGAAACAGGATCCACAGGCAGGCAACAGAATCAGGGACAGCCCTGATTCCAGTTGTGGGGGACCCTCAGAAAGACCAAGCTGCATTTATGTTTTTAACAGCTGAGTAATAGTACCTTTTATAAATCTACCGTGTTTTATCTGTTCATTCATTGTTGAGCATCTACACTGTTTGAAATTTCTGAATATTATGAATTGAGCAGTAATGAATGTAGGTAAAAATGTATTTGTAGTTGTAGAATCTAGGAGCAGCACAACACGAGGAACTGTAGTAAAGATTTGTAGCATTAGGAAGTTTGGGAACTACTGACTTAAGGAAAGAAAGAGTGTGATAATAATTTTAAAGTGATGCTAATACCTTTGTTCATGGTACATCCACAGATTGCTGAGAACAGTTTTCTTGCTCTAAGTGGAGACACTAAATATCATAGTTTATAAAATTTATTTACACTCCATTCCTCTTGTGTTTATGTGGTTAAATAAATATGACATAGGCTTGACAGAGAGTATAATAAGCAGGACAATATTTAGGACACTAGAAAGATCCCAGTCTATTGACTTAATATTCATTTATTTCAAGAATTTGTCAAAAGTGTTTTTAAAGGAGAGATTAGAACAGTTTTTGGTGTCTAATACTAGTCTCTTGAATTGGACATGCTAGTAAAGATTTCTGTGTCAATTCCTTATATTAAAAACATAGTCTTAGCTTATTTCATGTATGAAATCAAATCTCAAAAGAAATCATTGAATGTGCCTTGAAACTGTATTTCTACTTCCTTGGAGCTTTGTAGCATCTGGTCAGCATCTTTTAAGTTACATCTTATATTTTTGATGTCACACTCTTTAGAGACAACATTCACATGGGTCCTGTGATCAACAGATATAGTTGGTTATTTCTGTGTCTCTGTAAGCATCTGAAGAAGAGACAAGTCTTTATAACATCCAATTGAGTTTGTACAGGACACAATAAGTTGAGAAGGTGCTGTGAGCCCATCACTAATACTAGACTTTTCACGGTGCACTGATGTCTTGCCAACCAAACTTAGAGAGGGTTTAACTGAGTACAAGAGGAGACTTCTTGTTCAGTACAATAATGTGATAATTTCATATATTTGCACAAATTATCCATGACTTCCCAAAACCCAATTTACAGATATTAACACACACAATTTTATTTCTATTTTGGAAATTAAGTTCATCTACTGAAGTGATTGTTTTTTGTTTTGTTCAAGTTAGTGACAGTAATGTAAATGATAACCAAGTAGTACAGGATCAAATTTATATATTATCTTGTTGATATTTGGTTGTGGGAATAGATTTTGGGAGTAGGACAATGCGTGTAAATTGTCAGAACTGAATCTAAAGTTGAATTTTGACAATTTGGTGGCCTAAGAAAAAGAGCAATATTTAAGCACATGTAGAAGACATGGTGCCATTATGTATTACCTCTAATGTTGCAGGTTAGTTATTCACATGTCCATGAACAAAGATCTATCATCATAGATCTTAACATATGGTATGGAAATTGTCCACTATCCATATATATTTAATATCTGTCTATATCTAGTATCTGTCTGTATCACCCAAAACAGGGCTCATTAGTGAGAGCATGAACAAATAGGCCAAGCTTACTTATAAGTTATTTGTAGAAATGTTCTTGCTAGCCATTCATAATGTCATTTCATTTTATCTAAGTCAACACTGCCATCCTCATTTAATTTCTATTAAATGCAAAACCAAACATAAATCAATTTCCTTTCAAAACTCAAAAATGAGCTTTCATAGGAGAAAGTCTAGTTTTCTAATTCTTATGCCATTTTTCCTTGTAGATAACATTTTTTCTTAAAGTTTTAAGTATCTTTAATGACTATTAGTAGAAAATTTTTTAGGATGCAGATATTTTAAAAATTACTGAGAATAATATCTGAAATATGCCATATTAAATAATTTATATGGGATGAATATTATTATAAGAGAAATTACTGAACTGTCAGTTGCATATTTGCAAAGCAGAGATAACCTTTGTTTCTTTTTGCACATGTCTCTTACACTCTCTTAAAAGTGGAAATTAACAAAAGAAAAAAATTTCATGTATTTAACAGTTGCTTTTTGCCTTATACCACTATTTATTTTGCTATTTTCTCTTTATATCTTTTGCCTATATTGTGCATGAACCAGAGTACCAGGTTTGTGAGTTTTGTAGCCATTACTATGCTGTGTTGCTTTATATTGCTTCCCACTTAACCTTATTCAGTTGGTGAAATTGCTGGGCAGTCCTATAAATTCACAGTACATTTTAAAGACTGAGGCTCTAATGACTCCTTAGAGCCTCTAGCCTATGTTATCTTAGCAACTTACATTGAAACTTATATTCAAACTCCATACACTTGGCTTGAATTTCTTGTTTCACAGGCTTTCAGTCCAGATCAGCACCTGCTGAAAGCTCCTGTGCTTCTGGAGTTCTCTGTGTCTCCTGCTTTTATTGGGTAGATCAAAATGTGGTTAAGCTACATGGGCTGCTTTTCACAGTAAAGATGTTTGATTGAAGAGTTTCCCTTAGGTTCTGCTTCTTGAACATCAGAATATTTAAGACAGTGACATTGGATAGCAACACATAGTAAAATATAAACATGTAATTGTTATATCAACAATCTACTATTTCATCAACAATCTAGTATTTACCTTTGCTGATTTTGCAAGCAAGAGATGTGGATAAGAGATTCCTGACCATTTTGATTCTGTGAGTCTAGCATTTTAGTTTGTAATTGTACACATAAAAATGTATTAAAAAGTACTTCTGTATTTTACCAAGTCATTTAAATTTACTACAATATAAACTGGCTATTGATTTGGTCTCACAGCTTTAGGAAATGGAATTATATGTAAATATAGGTTCATGCAATAAGTTGTAGGTTCATAATCATTTAGTATAGTGTGGCTTGACTCCACTATTTTTTTACACCAAAAAATATTTGTTACAAAAGGAGCTAGAGAAAGTACCCAAAGTGCTGAAGGGGTTTTCAGCCCTATTTTGGAAAATTGTTGAGCAGTCCTATAAATTTGCTGTACATTTTAAACAACAACATGAACTAACCAGTACCCCCAGAGCTCCTGGGGACTAAACCACCAACCAAAAAGTACACTTGGTGGGACTCATGACTCTGGGTGCATATGTAGCAGAGGATGCCCTAATTGGTCATCAGTGGGAGAATAGACCCTTATTCCTGTGAAGGTTCTTTGTCCCAGTATGGGGGAATGCCAGGGCCGGGAAGCATGAGTGCTTGGATTGGTGAGCAGTTGGAGGGGGGGCAGAAAGGGGGTTTACAGAGGGGAAACTAGGAAAGGGGATAACATTTGAAATGTAAATAAAGTATCTAATAAAAAATAAGCATTTATCTTTGTTATTATTAAAGTGTCCTGAAACATCTGGATCATTGTTGACAGTTTATTGTCATAATATGAAAGGGCTGTGAGAAATAAAACAATAATTTAATTGAGCAGTTGAAGCATTGAGGGGGTGAATCTGATAAATAATTACAAAATAGTTCATAGATAAAACAAGAAAATATTCTTAGTTTTAGTTCATTTCAAAATAATATTTTTGTTCTTGAATACATAAAATCAAATTTGCAAATATTTCTCTTTCAATTGAGCTTGTTTAGTTATATCATTTTACCTTAGTGTGTCTGTCAAAAATAAGGATCCAAGCTGGTAAGAAGTGGTGCATGAATTCAAGCTCAGTTTTAGATAGATAGATAGATAGATAGATAGATAGATAGATAGATAGATAGATAGAACGATCGATCGATCGATCGATCGATAGATAGATAGATAGATAGATAGATAGATAGATAGATAGATAGATAGATAGATAGGTAGGTAGGTAGGTAGGTAGATAGATAGATAGATAGATAGATAGATAGATAGATAGATATAGAGAGATAGAGAGATAGAAAGATAGAGAGATATTAGATATTTACATTTTAGATTTCAAATATTGTCCCCTTTCTTGATTTCCCTTTCAAAAAACCCCTATCCCATCACCCCTCCCCCTGTTCACCAACTCACACACATCCACTTACTGGCCCTAGCATTCCCCTATACTGGGGCATAGAGCCTTAACATGACCAACTATCTTTCCTCATATTGCTGACCAACTAGGCCGTCCTCTGCTACTTATGCAGCTGGATCTATGAGTCCCATCATGTGTACTTTTTGGTTGGGGGTTTAGTCCCTGGGAGATCTGGAGGTACTGGTTAGTTTATATTGTTGTTCCTCCTATGGGTCTGCTAACTCCTTCATCTCCTTGGGTCCTTTCTCTAAATATTTATGGGGGAGCCTGTGCTCAGTCCAATGGTAGACTATGAGGATCCACCTCTGTATTTGTCAGGCACTGGTGGAGACTCTCTGGAAACACCTATAACAGGGTTCGGTCAATAAGCACTTGTTGGTATCCACGAAAGTGTCTGGGTTTGGTGATTGTATATGGAATGTATCCCCAGGCTGGGCAGTCTCTGGAAGGTCATTCCTTCTGTTGCTGCTCAACATTTTGTCTCTGTTACACCCTTCATGGATATTTTGTTCCCTCTTCTAAGAAGGATTGAAGTATCAACACATTGGTCTTCCTTCTTGAGTTTTATGTGTTTTGTGAATTGTATCTTGGGTATTCTGAGCTTCTGGGCTAATATCCACTTATCAGTGAGTGCATATCATGTGTGTTCCTTTTGTAACTGGGTAACCTCACACAGGATGATATTTTCTAGTTAAATCCATTTGCATAAAACTGTCATAAATTCATTGTTTTAATCACTGAGTAGTACTCCATTGTGTAAATTTACAATTTCTTGATCCATTCCTCTGTTGAGGGACATCAGGGTTCTTTCCAGCTCCTGGCTATTATAAATAAGGCTGCTATGAACACAGTGGAGCATGTGTCCTTATTAAGTCTTGGAGCTTCTTCTGGGTATATTCCCAGTAGATATATTAGTGGGTCCTCAGGTAGTATTATGTCCAATTTTCTGAGGAACTGCCATACTGATTTCCAGAGTGATTGTGCCAGCTTGCAATCCAATCAGAAATGGAGGAGTCTTCCTTCTTTCTCCACTACCTCACGAGCATCTTCTGTCACCTGCATGTTTGATCTTAGCCATTCCGACTGGTGTAAGGTGGAATCTCAGGGTTGTTTTGATTTGCATTTCTCTGATGACTAAGGATGTGGAGCATGTTTTTAGGTGCTTCTCAGCCATTTGGTATTCCTCAGTTGAGAATTCTTGTTTAGCTCTTGGAGTCTAATTTCTTGAGTTCTTTATATTTATTGGATATTAGCTCTCTGTAGGATGTAGGACTGGTAAAGATCTTTTCCCAATTTGTTGGTTGTCTTTGTGTCATATTGACAGTGTCCTTTGCATTACAGAAGCTTTGAAATTTTATGATGTACCATTTGTTGATTCTTGATCTTAGAGCATAGGCTATTGGTGTTCTGTTCAGAATTTCCCACTGTGCCCATGAGCTCTAGTCTCTTCCCAAATTTTTTCTTCAATTAGTTTCAGTGTATCTAGTTTTATGTGGAGATTCTTGGTCCACTTGAATTTGAGCTTTGTACAAAGAGATAAGAATGGGTTAATTTGCATTCTTCCCCATGCTAACCGCCAGTTGAAGCAGCACCATTTTTTGAAAATGCTGCATTTTAACCACTGGATTGTTTTTGCTCCTTTTTCATAGATCAAGTGACCACAGGTAAGATACCTGTCTGTTTGATGCTTGCCTAACCTACAAAATAAGTTCCAGGATTGCTAATATTACAGCAAGAAAGCATGTCTTGAAAACCCAAACCCCAATTCAAAAAGAAGCATTCAAGCAAACAAATAAAAAACAGCCAAAATCAGAACTCAAAGAACTTAACAATTCATTGGTATTTTATCAGTTTTTCCACATGACCTTGTTTACCTTCCAAAATCACTTCCAGTATGCCATCTTACTCTTTGGTTGCATGCAACTATTCCTCAGATTTCTTTCTTTATCTGAGGTTTGTTTCCTGCTCTATAGTCATATTCCTATACTATTTTAAGGAAGATTAATCAATTGTGAGATGAAATGTTTTTTGCTTATAATTAGACTTATGCTACCTCTCTTTCTCAGATCCATAGGAGTTCACATGTCAGTGTATGAACTTGGGCTTAAGAAAGAATTATCAGGATAAGTGAGATGTATACTATAAATAGGTCTCTAGTTTGTCTTTCTAAAGTTAATGTCAAATAGTGTTGTTGCAGATACATTGCACACAGGATTGAGATAATTTGATTTGGATCAAACATGAAGGCCTCTTTTCAGCAGAATAGCTACCACAGTAACAAAAATACTACAGAGATTTCTAAGAGATATTAAACACTCAAGTGTTCTACATTATCAGAAGAACTAAATGTTTCTAAATGTAAAACAATTCCCACTCACATGTTGGCTGTAACTTTAGCCCTCTCAACAGTAGGGAAATCATGTCTGCTACTATACACCTAGCAGCATTCCAATGCTAGTATGTTTTGGACTTAAAAAGGAATCTACTACCTCTACTATGTTAGAATAGCAAGATTCTTTACTGAGTTCAAAGCCTTATCCTTACAACCACAGAGAAGTATTAAAATCACCCTTCATCAGAGATGCTTCTATTTGAGGAAATGAGATCATCACAAGTCACAAGTAGGTTCAAAAGAGGGACCAAGATATTTTCGGTATCCTAGCACCAGTAAATACATTTACATCACAGACCCTCCTTATACATCTAAGGGAACATCACAGCCTAGAGGGACAGAAAATTTTTAATTCTAATTCATTTCAGATACCACAAAGCAATTGTATTTTTCATAAAGAAAGAGGAAACTCTATTTATATTTATGTTTTACACATGTGGCAACCTGGGATAATGAATCTCATATCCTCTGATGTCAATAAGGAACTAAGAAGTTTCAGTAAGGATCTAATTTACCAATAAGAAAAACTGTGAAACCCCATGTTGACATAGTGCAATTCACAGAGGGTTCTATTCTGTAGGACAAAAATATTTTGTTTGGCTTGTTACAAAGAACAGTTCAGCTGTATAAACAAGGAAAAAGATGATGATCTCTATTAACACACAGTTCCTAGTTATGATTTTAATTTACTTTTGTATGGTTGGAAATACCACAATGCCAGCTAACACCATTATTTTGAGTTAGAAATATTAACATAAAGTATTATATGGGAAACATCCACATACATATCACCAATATACCATTTTCTATGAATCTTACAGACACTGTAATGCTTGAGGGAAACGAAGGCATTTGTATTGAATTTTAATTTTTAGAAAAAGAGTCATGTATATTGTTTCTCCGTTTGCACTCAAAGAAATCAGAAAGGAATTATTGAAGGGGCACAGTTCTCATGATTTTAATCTGTTTGGAAGGCTACAAATTTATTTTTTATTACACATAACCTTTTGACTTAGCATTATCTTTTGTTTCCATTATTTCCCCACTTTGATGACAACATTAAGTATATAGTACAGTTCTTTAATTTAAAACATTTAATGTGATGAATTCTCCATCCTGGGGACTGCTATTAACATACTTATAAGTACCATAGAATCCCTCACTGATCTATCAACACTCAATTGCTTTCTAATCCACATATCTAAAATCCATCCATAATCCTCCCTAAATATCAGCCTGGCCTTTCTCATCAATACCAAAATCCTGGTACCAACATATTTTAATTAGGGTTTCTCTCACTTCAATAAAACACTATGGCTAAACAATTCAAGGAAGGAAGGAACAAATTTGTTTGTTTTCATTTGCATATTGGTCTGGCTCATCTAAGGAAGTTAGAACAAAAACTAAAACAAGTTTAATTACTAACCTAGATTCCAGTCAAGACATTACAAATCACACATCATATTTTTCTTCCTATAAAAATGAATATCTCATATGTAGATAATACAATGGCTGCAACGGAGTAAAGCAGGCCAGGAAACTCAAAGAAGCTGATGTCCCTGAGTTTTATATTTGGTATGACAAAAGTGTCACTGTAATATTTTGATTAGTTATTTGATCCAGCTCTACAACTAAAGAGCCAAGTCACAAGGACAAAGTGTATATATGGCCTTAACATTGCATCAGCTTGAGGGGAAGGCACAAATGCATGCAGACATAGTATCAAGATATGGGAAGCACTCATCTAGATAAGTGCTTTGAAGAATAGATAACCATACAATCAAGTAATAAGACCAGTCGATGTTAACCAACTAAGTGGAAGCCATCGGAGATTTGAAGTTATTTGCTTCTTGGTGTGCTAAAGAATACATTAGATATGGAATAACAAATTGGTGTCACCAAAGCCTTTATACTATAAAATATTCTTCCCTTTGAGTGGATTTGAACATTTAGTAATGCTGCAACACTTTAATGAAATTTCTCCTTTTTTGGTAATGCCATTTAAAATTGGTTTCTTGATAACTATAATTTTGCCAAATTATGAATTATAAGGTATGTATCTGATATGCATCATATTTGATTTGTAATGTTGTAAGTGGTCACAACATACATCTTGTTATATGCTGCTTTGACATGTGCAGAGTAGGTATTAAACTTTTACTTGGTCTCTTTAGTCTGGAATGTCAATGTATTCTCACTCTTGGTAATACATAGATTAGTTATTTGATTCAGTATTTTATGCTACATGTTCACCTTCAGAAAAAGGTATCTATTAATTTGTGAGGAATATGTATAAGGCAGAGATGATTCTCGTGTATCCTTTAAATTTGAACTTAAAATGAGGTTAATTATTCCTAATAAACTCAATAACTAAATAAGGTTGTCCACGTTTTTGACTACTGCTCATTATAGGGATTGAAGCTTGAAACAATTAAGTGAGAAATGAATAAAACGAATACAAAGGAAAAGAAGAATTTAGAGGATCTCAATTTCCTGATATGATCCCCTAGGAAGGAGACCCTACAGTCTACATGCACATACAAGTGGCAATAATGAGATTCAGCATACTGAAAAGGGAAAGATCAAAAGTACATAAACTTGCAAGGAAGAGGGATGAGGGAATACAAGTAGGAATAGATGTTTGTGATTTTGAGAAAAACTAGTTTCACAAGTGTGAAAACTTCACACCAAATTGTGAGAAAAATGTCAAATTACTTATACAAAACTACCATCTTTAGTAACACAAATGATATCATGGATAATAGATATGCTGGAAGCAGTTTTGATAGACCACAAAAGGACAGCCAGTATGAAATCAGCCTTTGGCTTGTCAAAAATATCAACTAGAAATACCATCTGATCCAGTGTAAACATCCTTGACCATTTATCCAAAGAACATTGCATTCCTCTGTATCAATATTTGAACATCCATGTTTATTTCTGCCTTGTTCACAATAGTGAGGAAATAGAGTCTATGTAGATTCTCATCACCTGAGTTATACATAATAAAAATTGATACATGTACACAATGTGATATTACTAAAACGTAAAGAAAACTTAAGTAATGAAATTTGAAAGCAAATGGAAGAAATTTGAATAAATCATCCTGAATGAGCTTTCTCGGGCATAGAAAGATAAATGCAAAGGTTTGCATCTCATGTGTGGTCATAGGTTTGTGTATTATGTATGTTTAAATTAGAGCAAATGTGTAGGAAGTCAGCTCAATGCAAATGATATTGGTAGGTGATGCATTAATGAGGGTGGTATAGAAGAATATGTGTAAAATGAATTTGGAGAGGGATGGAGAGGAAACATCTCACTGTAGCAAGGTACAATCAAAGAAAGTTTAGGGAAAGAAGGGAAAGGCAAAAGGCTAATAAAATTCAGTGTGGATGAAATGATGTGGAATCCTCAAACCTTCTAATTGAATCTTCCCTTTCTACTTTGATCCTCTGATCCATCCTATTTTACCCAACAACATATCCATGCTCAATGCTCAACCATGATTATCTATCTATTTCTCCTTTCTAAGAAGATTCTTTGCTCTACTGTATTTTCTTACTCTTTGCCTAGCTACTCTGGGTCATAGAAATTATATATTATTGGAGAATTAATATCTGCCATCAACCTATATGCAAATATGTAACATGTTTATGATTTTACTTCTGGGGGGGGGGGGTCTGTGCTAGTTTATCCAGGATGATGTTTTAAGCTTGCTGCGATGAAAACCTATGATTAAAAAGAAATAAATTGAAGTGGAAAGTGTCTATTTGGTTTACAAATTTCATATTTCTTCTCATTATCTAAGGAAGTCAGGACAGGGACCAAAACAGGGCAGGAACTTTGAAATAGGATTTGATACAGCGGCCATGGTGCATGCTGCTTACTGGCTTCATTCACATATCTTGCTCAGGCTTTTGTCATATAGAACCAAGGACTACCGTCCCAGTAATGATGTGGCACCTACTGTGGCCTGAGCCCTCCCACATTGATAAGAGATTGAAAAAATACCTTACAGCTGAATCTTATGGAGGCATTTCTTCAACCTAGTCTCCTTCCTCTCTGATGACTAGCTTGTCTTCAGTTGAAACAAATGACAGCCAGTACACTGCTTAAGACAGAGATGGAATAAGCCAGCTAGTAGTGTATTGCTATGACAGACCTGACCATGTTGCTTAATGGCAGAAATGTGGACTTGGGTTGTTAGATTGCAAAAGCTGTTGAATGTTTTAAAAAAAGGCCTTCATCATCATTTACTCTACATTTTTCACTTCCTCATCAACTTTTTCCTCTTGCTCTTTATTTATTTATTTATTTTTTTTTTTTTTTGTAATTTTAGGTCTGGATATCAAAAGTCCATTGACAAGGAGTGTGAACTTACTGTATTCATTGTTGCTCTTAGGCATCAAATTAACTCTGGACTGTCAAGAAAGAAGATAGGTCATCTAAGTGGCTATTAGTATTGGTCACCCATTCAAACATGTTTTGATCTTGGGGGAAGTTACTAACCTTTATCATTTATCCCTCTGATATCCACAGTACATGATTTAAAACATCCTTGTGTTTGGCCTTGTCATCATTACATGTGGGGTTTCTTTCTGAGTTTGTATCAGAACCTAATGTTGGGATGTTTTCTTTATAACCACAAATGTCTGTAGTGGAAACCAAAATACATCCACTATCATTGGATCAAGTTACAAAAAGGTAGAGTGAAGAGAACACATGCTGAATCCCTGACTTCACATGGATCATTGTTATAACAAAGCATGTTCATCAAAAGAGACTGATCAGGCCCAGTGTACATGCATGACTCATTCACAGCTACATTAAGTACACTTAACATATTTATAGCCTAATTTCAGGGTTGTTCAATACACATATTTTACACATTTCCCATCAAATTTCCAGTTTTTTTTCTTTTTTTTTTTTTTTTTTTTTGGAGGGGGCAAAAGTAATTTCATCTCATGAGTAGACAGTTTCTTCCTTTTTTTTTAAGTTAGAAATAGAACTGTAAGAGAATAAATATTAGCACAAGTGTTTTTCATTATCAGTTTAACTTTGAATTAGGTGGTTTGTTGCATTCAAAAGTTTCTTAAGTTTCTTTATTGCTCCATAGTTTCAGTGTTTTGTCTAATACCAAAATACTTCAGCAGTATGGATAGTCTGTTATCTCTTATAATTAGATCTACCTACCTCAGTTTCTAAGTACGTGGAATTACATAGATCCGAGCAAAAGCATGGTATAAAGAGGTAAACTGCAGGATATAAGAGAAAAGAAGTGGGGTAATACAGAAAAATAAACTCTAAAGAGCATTGGTGAGAAGGTCTATTGCCACAGACCCTCTGGGCCCCTTTGTCTGTGTGGAATGGGTCTCTAGTCCTGGGTGGGCAAAGCATTGGATGAATGACAAACAGATGCACACAGGAGAGGTTATGTAGAATCTGAATGTAATTTGTCAAATAGAGCATCAAACTTGTTATACAGAAGACAATAAGGAAGTTGGATGACATACCTGCAAGGTACAAATGAGGTTACCGGATGCTTAATGACTCTTACACAAAACAGAGGAATGAAAACACAAAGACCGGAAGGAAGCTAGGTGTGAGGTCTTTACTCTCCTAGGGCAAGGGCTTTCACACCCAAGTCATGGTTCTAACTAGGGAGATCTGTTCTAGCTAACCATCTCATGAATAATGCAATACTAGAAAACCACAGCCCGATCTACTTCCTAAGCCATTGTAAATTCCTGTATATGGGATAGACTTGGCTTTTATTCTAAGTGAGAGTGTAGTACCAGAGGCTATTCTGAATGTCAGTGAATAGCAACATTCTTACTGAATTTCAAGCCCATGGTCTTGCTCAAGGACGTTCTAGGACTGTTGGAACACTGGCGAAAGCTTTAGCGATGTCAGAATTGAATCTTAAAATGCACTGATAATAGGACAATACTAAAAGAGAGCACATGGATCCATACACTAGACTAACGTGGGGATGGAAAATTAATGTATGGGTTAGAGAGAATGCCAGACTCCAGGAGCGAGTTTCTGTGAAATTCTTTTGCCTTGTGAGTTGCTTCCAAGCCTCTGCCTGTCAAGCTGACTCAACCTAAGAGCATGGCAGTCTATATCAAAAGAGACATGAAGACAATGAACAAATTACACAAAGTGCAGATTCAGTGACCACTGGCTGGGATCTGGTGAATGGTGAGGGAGGCTTCCATTCTGCTTTTATAGGCAAAGTGTCTCTGTCCAATGATGCCATTGTGACAAAAGAGAGAGAACCCTTGAAAACTTGTAGCCACAGATAGACCCAGAACAGGAGGTGACTACTTTCCCATCTTTACAGAAGTAGCCTCGAGTGCTGGCTGCTTGGCCCCTCCTTGTAATAAAAGTGAAGTAATTGGGTACTCCAGAGCTCATGTGGATTCTGCATTGGTCCAAAGGCCACATAAAATCACATTCTACTTTATAATGCAGTGTATCTGCACATTGATGCTGGTGTTTGGAATTGGTTTCTTGGGTTGGTAACTCAACTCCACTCACCCACTCCTGGATCCTGGTTTCTAAAACAAAGGTTTCCTGATAGATAATCAAAGAATCCTACTTTATTTTAGCTAGAATAATTCACTATTAATATAAGTTTAAGTATCTTTATATATTTATGAGTGTATGTATAGAAACAAACACCACCAGCCCATGTGTTGAAATATTCCCAATGGTCTAGGCATTCTCCTATTAATCACTAAATAATACAATAATTTATAGATGGATCTTGTGGAGGGATTAGATCATTTGATATTTCCTTTTTTTTCTTTTTTATTAGATATTTTCTTTATTTACATTTCAAATTCTATCCCAAATGTTCCCTATAGCCTCCCCACACCCTGCTCCCCTAACCACTGACTCCCAGTTCTTGGCCCTGATAATCCCCTGTACTTGGGCATATAAATTTTGCAAGAACTCTTTGCAAGGGGCCTCTCTTCCCAATGATGGCCAACTAAGCCACCTTCTGATACATATGAAGCTACAGACACAAGCTCTGGGGGTACTGGTTAGTTCATATTGTTGCTCTGCCTATAGAATTGCAGGCACCTTCAGCTCCTTGGGTACTTTCTCTAGCTACTCCATTGGGGGACCTGTGTTCCATCCTATAGATTACTGTGAGCACCCATTTCTGGATTTGCCAGGGACTGGCATAGCCTCACACAAGACAGCTATATCAGGGTCCTTTCAGCAAAATCTTGCTGGCATATGCAATAGAGTCTGGCTTTGGTGGCTGATTATGGAATGTATCCACGGATGGAGTAGTCTCTAGATGGTCCATCCTTTCGTCTTAGCTCCAAACATTGTCTCTGTAACTCATTCCATGTGTATTTTGCTCATTATTCTAAAGAGGAATGAAGTATCCACATGTTGGTCTTCCTTCTTCTTGATTTTCTTGTGTTTTGAAAATTTTATCTTGGGTATTCTAAGTTTCTGGGATAATATCCACTTATCAGTGAGTGCATATCTAGTGACTTATTTTGTGATTGGGTTACCTCACTAAGGATGATATCCTCCAGATCCATCCATTTACCCAAGAATTTCATAAATTCATTGTTTTTAATAGCTGATTACTAGACCGTTGTGCAAATGTACCACATTTTTTTTGTACAAATTCCTCTGTTGAGGGACATCTGAGTTCTTTCCAACTTGTGGCTGTTATAAGTCTGCTATGAACTTAGTGGAGCATGTGTCCATATTACCATTTGGAGCATCTTCTGGGTATATGCCCAGGAAAGGTATTACTGGATCTTCCAGTATTACAATGTACAATTTTCTGAGAAACTGCCAGACTGACTTCAAGAGTGGTTGTACAAGCTTGCAATCCCACCAGCAATGGAAGAGTGTTCCTCTTTTTCCACATCCTCACCAGCATCTGCTGTCACCTGAATTTTTATCTTAGCCATTTTGACTGGTGTGAGATGGAATCCCAGGGTTGTTTTGATTCACATTTCTCTGATGATTAAGGATGTTGAACATTTTTTCAGGTGATTCTCAGCCATTTGATATTCCTCAGTTGAGAATTCTATGTTTAGCTCTGCACCACATTTTTCAATGAGGTTATTGAATTTCTGGAGTCCAGCTTCTTGAGATCTATGTATATATTAGACATTAGTCCCCTATCAGATTTATGATAGGTAAAAATCCTTTCCCACACTATTGGTGGCCTTTTTCTCTTCTTGACAGTGTGTTTTGTCTTACAAAAGTTTGCAATCTTATGAGGTCCCATTTGTCAATTCTTGATCTTACAGCACAAGCCATTGCTGTGCTGTTTAGGACTTTTTCCCCTGTGCCCATATCTTTGAGGCTTTTCCCACTTTCTCCTCTATAGATTTTAGTGTCTCTAGTTTCATGTGGAAGTCTTTGATCTACTTAGACTTGAGCTTTGTACAAGGAGATAGGAATGAATCGATTCACATTATTCTACATGATAACCGCAAATTGTGCCAGCACCAATTGTTGAAAATGCTGTCATTTTTTCATGGGATGGTTTCAGCACCCTTGTCAAAGATCAAGTAACCATGGGTGTATGGGTTTATTTCAGGGTCTTCAATTCTATTCCATTGATCAGGCTGTCTGTCCTGTACCAGTGCCATGCAGTTTTTACCACAATTGCTCTGCAGTATATCTTGACATCAGGCATGGTGATTCCACCAGAGATTCTTTTATTGTTCAGAAGAGTTTTTGCTATCCTAGATATTTTATTATTACAGGTGATTATGCAAGTTTCCCTTTCTATCTTAGTGGAGAATTTAGTTGGAATTTTGATTGGGATTGCATTGAATCTGCAGACTGCTTTCAGTATGGTAGCCGTTTATACTATATTAATCCTGCCAATCCATGGGAAATCTTTCCATCTTCTGAGATCTTCTTCAATTTCTTTCTTCAGATACTTGAAGTTCTTATCATTCAGATCTTTCACTTCCTTAGTTAGAGTCACACCAAGGTATTTTATATTATTTGTCATTATTGTGAAGGGTTTTGTTTCCCTAATTTCTTTCTCAGTCCATTTATCCTGTTTGTAGAGAAAGGCAATTAATTTGTTTGAGTTACATTTATATCCAGCTCTTGCATTGAAGCTGTTTATCAGGTTTAGATATTTTTAGGGTAACTTATTCATACTATCATATCATCTGCAAATAGTGATATTTTGACCTCTTCCTTTCCAATTTGTATCCCCTTGATGTCCTTTGGTTATCTAATTGCTCTGGCTAGGACTCCAAGTACTATATTGTATAGGTAGGGAGAAAGTGGGCAGCCATGTCTAATCCCTGATTTTAGTGAGACTGCTTTGTGTTTCTCTCCATTTACTTTGATGTTGCCTACTAGTTTGTTGTATATTGCTTTTATTATGTTTTGGTATGGGCCTTGAATTCCTAAACTTTCTAAGGCTTTAATCATGAAGGGTTGTTGGACTTTGTGAAATGCTTTCTCAGCATCTAAGGAGATGATCATGTGGTTTTTGTCTTTGAGTTTGTTTATATAGTGGGATACGTTGATAGATTTCTGTATATTAAAACATCCCTGCATCCCTGGAACGAAGACTACTTGGTCATGATGGATGATCGTTTGGAATTTTTCTTCAATTCGGTTTGCAAGGATTTTATTGAGTATTTTTGCATTGATATTCATAAGGGAAATTGGTCTGAAGTTCTCTTTCTTTGTTGGATCTTTGTGTGGTTCAGGTATCAGAGTAATTGTGGCTTCATAGAATGAATTGGATAGAGTACCTTCTTTTAATATTTTGTGGAATAATTAGAGGAGAGTTGGAATTAGGTCTTCTTTGAAGGTCTGATAGAACTCTGCACTAAACCCATCTGGTCCTGGGCTGCTTTTTTTTTTTTTTTTTTTTTTTTTTTTTTTTTTTTTTTTTTGCCTCTGAGACTATTGATGACTGCTTCTCTTTCTTTAGGGAAAATGGGACTGTTTAGATCATTAATCTGATTCGATTTTACTTTGGTACCTGGTATCTGTCTATGAAGTTGCTCATTTCATCCTGGTTTTCCAGTTTTGTTGAGTATTGCCTTTCGTAGAGGTATCTTATGATGGTTTGGATTTTCTCAGGTTCTGTGGTTATGTCCCCTTTTTCAATTCTGATTTTGTTAATTAGAATACTGATACTCTGTCCTCTAGTTAGTCTAGCTAAGGGTTTTCCTATCTTGTTGATTTTCTCAAAGAACCAGCTCCTGGTTTGGTTGATTTTTTGAACAGTTCTTTTTGTTTCCACTGAGTTGATTTCAGCAGTGAGTTTCATTATTTCCTGCCTTCTACTCCTCTTGGATGAATTTGCTTTCTTTCATTCTAGAGCTTCTAGGTGTGCAGTCAGGTTGCTAGTGTATGCTCTCTAGCTTCTTTTTGGAGGCACTCAGTGCTATGAGTTATCCTCTTAGGACTGCCTTCATTGTGTCCCATAAGTCTGGGTATGTTGGGGATTCATTTTCATTAAAATCTAAAAGTCTTTCTTTTCTTTCTTTATTTATTTTCTCCTTGACCAAGGAATCATTGAGTAGAGTGTTGTTCAGTTTCCATGTGAATGTTTGCTTTCTATTATTTATGTTGTTACTGAAGATCAGCCTTATTCCATGGTGATCTGTTAGGATGCATGGTATATGTTCCATATTTGTGTATCAGATGAGGCCTGTTTTGTGACCAACTGTATGGTCAGTTTTGGAGGAGGTACCATGTGATGCTGAGAAGAAGGTATATCCTTTTATTGTAGGATAAAATATTCTGTATTTATTAAATCCATTTTTTCATAACTTCTGCTAGTTTCACTGTGTCTCCGTTTATTTTTTGTTTCTAGGATCTGTCCATGGTGAGAGTGGGGTATTGAAGTCTCCCACTGTTATTGTGTGAGGTACAATGTGTGCTTTGAACTTTAACTAAAGTTTCTTTAATAAATGTGGCTGCCCTTGTATTTGGAGCACAAATATTCAGCATTGAGAATTCATCTTGGTAGATTTTTACCTTTGATGTGTATAAAGTGCCCCTCTTTGTCTTTTTTGATAACTTTCAGATGGAAGTCATTTTTATTAAATATTAGAATGGCTACTCCAGCTTGGTTCTTCGGACCATTTGCTTGGAAAATTGTTTTCCAGCCTTTCACTCTGAGGTACTGTCTGTCTTTTTCCCCGAGGTAGGTTTCCTATAAGCAGCAAAATGTTGGGTCGCGTTTGTGTAGCAAGTCTTTTGTCTATGTCTTTTTATTTGAGGAATTGAGTCCTATGATGTTAAGAGAAATTAAAGAAAATTAACTTTTCCTTCCTGTTTTTTTGTTGTTAAAGTTGGGATCTGTTCTTGTGGCTGTCTTCATTTAGGTTTGTAGAAGGATTACTTTCTTGCTTTTTCTCGGGTGTAGTGTCTGTCCTTTGTTGGTGTTTTCCCATTATTATTCTTTGAAGGGCTGGATTCAAGGAAAGACATTGTGTGAATTTGGTTTTGTCATGGAATACTTTGGTTTCTCCATCTATGGTAATTGAGAGTTTTTCTGGTTATAGTAGCCTGGGCTAGCATTTGTGTTCTCTTAGTGTCTGTATAATATATGTGCAAGATCTTCTGGCTTCAATAGTCTCTGGTGAAAAGTCTGGTGTAATTCTAATAAGCCTGCCTTTATATTTTACTTGACCTTCTTCCCTTATGGCTTTTAATATTCTATCTTTATTTAATGCTTTCGTTTTTCTGATTATTATGTGTCAGGAGCAATTTTTTTCTGGTCCAGTCTATTTGGAGTTCTGTAGGCTTCTTGTATGTTCATGGGCATCTCTTTTTTAGGTTTGGGAAGTTTTCTTCTATGTTTTTGTTGAAGATATTTGCTAGCCCATTAAGTTGAAAATATTCATTCTCATCTACTCCTATTATCCATAGGTTTGGTCTTCTCATTTTGTCTCTGATTTCCTTTATGTTTTGAGTTACGATCTTTTTGCATTTTGCATTTTATTTGATTGCTGTGCCCTGTTGTCTATGGAATCGTATGCACCTGAGATTCTCTCTTCCATCTCTGGTATTCTGTTGCTGATGCTCGAATCTATGGTTCCTGAATTCTTTCATAGGATCTCTATCTCCAGTGTTGTCTCATTATGGTTTTCTTTATTGTTTCTACTTCCCCTTTTTGGTCTTGCATGGTTTTGTACAATTCCATCGCCTGTTTCATTGTGTTTTTCTGTAATTCTTTAAGGGATTTTTTTTGTTTCCTCTTTAACAAATTCTACCTATTTACAAGTGTTTTCCTGTAATTATTTAAGGACTTCTACCTGTTTAGCAGTGTTCTGCTGTATTTCGTTAAGTGAGTTATTAATGCCCTTCTTAAAGTCCTCTATCAGCATCATGAGATATGATTTTGATTCTAATTCTTGCTTTTCGGTTGTATTAGACTGGCTGAGGTGAAAGTGCTGGGTTCTGATGAAGGTGAACTCTCTTGGTTTCTTTTAGTAAGATTCTTACGTTTGCCTTTAGCCATCTGGTAATCTCTGGTGTTGTTATATATGTCTCTGGCTGGATTTTGTTCCTCCTGTGATTCTGTTAGCCTCTGTCAGCAGTTCTGGGAGTCCAGCTCTCTCCTAAGTCTCAGTGGTCAGAGTACTACCTCTGCAGGCAAGCTTTTCTCTTGCAGGGAACAGGCCTGTCCAAGAAGCTGTGTAGCTTCTGCTTGTCCCAGAAGCTGTAGCTTCTGCAGTCCACACTCTCACCTGGGCAGACTGGTCTTTGAGGGACCCGGGACACAGGATGGCTCCCTCACCTGCTCTGGCAGTCAGAGCCCTCCCAGGAGGACACCTCTCCTCTGACAGGGAAGGTGCCCAGATGTTTGTATGGGGAATTGCAGGCTGGTCTCCAGTCAAGCTGAGGTCTGAACCCTGATGGTCATAATTCACCTACATGGCACGGTAGGCCTTCCCTCATGCTCATAGAAATCCAGCCCCTGCCTAATGTACCACCTCCCAGAGCCCCTACAAGAGAAGCATGGTCAATAGTCATGTAAGCAATGGCCCAAGCTACTGACTTTCAGGTTAAACTCCTCCCCAGCTACCCAGCAACAGTGAAGACCATAAAAAGGGGTGCTCAGCCCCCCCTCACTCCTTTGTCCTCTCACCTCTCACTGCTCTCTCCTCTTTCCTTTCTCTTTGTCTTATTTCCTCTCCTTTCTCTTTCTTTCTTTCTTTCTTTCTTTCTTTCTTTCTTTCTTCCTTTCTTTCTCTCTATCCATTCTTCTTCTTCTTCTTCTTCTTCTACTTCTCTCTCTCTCTCTCTCTCTCTCTCTCTCTCTCTCTCTCTCTCTCCCCCCTACCTTCTTTCTTTCCTCTGCATTTCTATAATACAGTTTTTAATCCATAGAGAGTCTGCTCTGCCCTTCAAGTTCGGCTGTGTACTCTGGTCAGTGTTGGGAACCTCTCTTACCTTGTCCCTCTCTCCCATACCCCTGGGGCTACAGGGTGTGGCCCTGGGGCCCCCAGGTCAGGGGCTGTCCCTTCTCCACCTCTCACAGCATGGGTCAGAGGCTAAGATGCTCACAAGGGGCCTCCTGGAAAGCCTTCCAGCAGCCCCCTAATACCTGTGTCTGCTTGCCCAGAGCCCAGGAATTCTGACTGGAATTTGGGCCCCTTTTTCTTTCCTCCTCTTCCCCAGGGCTCTCCCCAGTGCCCACATTTTTTTTTTTTGTTTCCAGCATTTCTGGATCCTGAAACAGGGTATGTCCCAGAAGCTGTGTTGCTTCTGCAGTCCTCCTTTTTTCATATGGCACTACTAAGACTAGCCAATACAGGTTACCATTGTAAACACAACTATTTTATTTCATGTTATGATTCAATCCTAACACCCAAACAATTCCATGTCACACAGTCTTGTGCACCTGCCACAATAACTCTGAGTTTATTTGTGCATTAGTTCTGTATTGTAACAGAAAGCCTGGTTTGTTTGTCTTTTTTCATTTCCATTGGCACTTACAACCCTTCAGCCATCTCTGACATAGTTTCCTGAGTATGGACAAGAGGGATTTGATAAAGACATTGCATTTAAGCCTAAATGTTCCATTGTTTCTCACTCTTTGCAAATGGTCCAGCTGTGGGTTTAATTGTATCCACTTACTATAGGAAGACACTTTTCTTATGATGGCTGGGCAAGACACTAATCTATGTTTATAGGAGAACATGTCATCAAGAAATATTTTGTTGCTCTTCTCCTGTGGTAGAACATTTTTATTAGTTTTCCCACAAGGTTCCATGGCATATCTAATATCATGTTCTTGGCTACCAAACAGTCTTAGGCAAAATAACATACCATCTAGAGGTCCTTAAAATCAATGGGATAATTTTTTATTTATTCAACATGTTTACACAAGAGTATCTTGCAGTTAAGTCACCATTTTATGTCAAAGGGTTTGTAGCTGGGTTGCTGTTTACCTTTCTCATCCGGTAGAGAGTGGAGTGGTTATAGTCAGTAGTGGTTAAGTTTCAAAGCAAGCATCAGATTGAATTCTTCATGTTCAGGAAATATGTAGGTGTTGGCCTTAGCAATAAGGCCTTAACATTATTTGTTAAAAAAGTAATAGCTTTAGTTCTGGAAACCAGGTCTTTTAGCAGTTAATGTTGGGTAGCTTCAATGGATTTCAGGGACAAGACTTACTTTTGCAGGGCTAAAATTGCTTACTTTCTATAATATTTACTTTTCCTAACTCTTTGCTATTTTGTGGCCTGAAACAATTGGCTTCTGGAGAATAACACCTGTTGCTTAGCATCGGGAAATTAAGAAAGCAAATTAATTATTCTGGCTCTTTGTTGTCTTATTGCAGGCTACAAGAGTCTCAGAATTCTTTAAATTCTGTTGAGACAGAGAAAAAGGAAAAAAAATCATGCACTCAGAAAGACAAAGTACATAGGCAATACACACAGACAGACATACACTCACTCTGGTTGCGCATACTTACATACAACCTATACTTACATATGAATACATACATCCATTTGGTGAGTGGAGCATAAGCTCCACTGAGTAGAGCCGATTGAGCATGCACCATTGCAGAAAACAACAACAACAACAAACCAAAAATTAAAAAAAAAAAAAAAAAAAACAAACCTCACTTCTTCTGGGAAAAAAAGGAGCTCCAACCTTTATTGCTGCTGAAAGGAAAACCTCCACCATTCTATTATTGAAAGTAAGGAAATCTCCAGGTCTCTATTGTAAAAGCAAAAAACATTTGCTGAATGAAAGAACCTTCCCCTTTCTTCGTTCTTAGTTTCATTCTTTCTCAGGAGAATTGATCAGATGGTTTTCCAAGCATCTGTACATTCCATAAGTTCTTAGCAAGTTTAAGGTACTAATTCAAGTCATAAATTGATAAGAAGTTTCAGCAAAAATGTTCACATGTGTTTCCTTAATAATGCCTACAGCCAGACAGCGGTGGCACACGCGTTTAATCCCAGTACTATAGAAGCAGATTCTGAGCTCAAGACCAGCCTGTTCTACAGAGGGAATTCCAGGACAGCCAGGACTACACAGAGAAACCCTGTCAAAACAAAACAAAAACAAAACAAACAAACAAAAAAAACTGACTACATATCCTTGATCTGTTACTACCTACCACAGTTTTGTTAAGAGACATGTCACCTGCCTTGTGTCTCATTAGTTTTGAAGTTTTGTATACATAAACCAGTCAATATTTTATCTTGTGTCCTTATAGCTACAGTATATTATCCATGCATAGTTTATGACCTTTACTTACCAGATCATAGTCTCACAGCTAAGCAAGAAGGAATGTTTTCCCTGATCATGAATTGTTATCCTACATAATAAAGACAGGAAACATATATCAACAGCAAAAATAAATCCTGAGATGAGACCTCTGAAGTCCCTGAAATTCAGAGTCTTCCCATGACAGCCATGCAAAACGATGCCTTCGCCAGTAAAGTCCCTACCCTAGATGTCTCCTGAAATCTCCTTCCTTTGAATAAAGTAAAATAAATAAAGGATCTCACTATTGAGCATATTGTACAGCAAATCTTAGTCAATTGAAGACAACTGGAAGAGGCAGAAACAGAATAACTAACCTATAATAACTACTAAATTTAAAATAAAATCACATACTGAATTATTTTTAACAAAATTTATAATTGAATTTGAAAAGAAGTTAGTGAGTTCCTCTGCAGAGGAAATCTATATTTTGAAAATGGCTAATAGCAATAATCTATGAATGTAGCTTTTCCGTGTTTATAGAAGGCTGTGATTTGTTCCAGATATTCTGCAGATGTGCTATATCTGTTACCAGGACATCTCTGAAATGCTATAGGGTAGAGGAGTACAAATCTAATTACATGTGGCATAATATGGGGGTGTTAGATATGTTTTAATATCTTAAACCTGAGTCCCTATGGAAAGGACAGCTTCCTCTAAAACATTATATCTCTCTTTATCAGCCTTATCCTGAGTAATCAATGCTAACAAAATATTTTGGGTCAAGGAATTTACATGGTTAGCAAGCATATTTGTAGAATCAGAGACACAGCTAAAATTGCAACTGGTTTGATATAGCAGTTATGGATATAATGCCTAGAATGAGCTCAGCTATAAATCTTGAAGATAGTAAAAGGGAAATAGAAGCCTGTTCTAATGCAAATATAGCAGGAGCTTTACAGCAAGGCTATGAGAAATTAACAGGTAGCAAACAGGTAGCACAAACATAAGGTGGCTTTTATACAAAGAAAATACATTATAACTCATGGTGGAAAATATACAATTAGTCCAATAGCATCCTTATCAGAAATGTTATATTTATACTCATATTTAGTAATAATTATGTCCCCTGTATCTCCTGGGTATAGAACAACATAGAATTAGTCCAAATAAGTGCATCAGGAACAATGTCCTATGTGTCTTCTTTCTGTGGAGTATCTGACAAAGGTGAAGAGTCTGCAGATATTGATGTGGGTATGAAAGAAGTGGCAGGTGTGGAAGTCTCTGTCCTGGCACAGTCAATTGGTCTGGCATCTCTAGCACCCTGTGGAAACAAATAAACAGAACTTCTCCAGGAATAAAATATCTACACCTTATTATTATCCAGTTAGTGGGCCTTTTATCTTCTTAGATAGTTGAAATGTATTTAAAAGGGAGCATATATTTTGTTCTGTAAAATATAATGAGGAAATAAGTAATTATAATTTTATTTTGGAATTTAGGTGTCTACAACTTTAAGGTCTGATGGATGCATTCCATAAAAGCCTGTCCCAACACACTATAGGGTATGACAGTGAAATGTGAGATGCTAAATGACAATCAATCTTTTACTTTCTTTTTTTCTCCTTTTCTTTTTTAAAAACAGATTATTTTATTTATTTACATAAACAATATTGTTTCCATACCGGTTTTTCTTCCACAAACTGAATATTCTATATGTCCTGCCCCTGCTTCTGTGAGGGTGCTTCCCAACCCACCTACCAACTTCTGCCTCACCACCCTAGCATTCTCCTACACTGGGGCATCAAGCTTTCACAGGACCAAGGGCCTACCATTGATGCCAAATAAAGTAATCCTCTGCTACATATGCAGCTAGAGATATGGAACACTGAATGTGTATTCTTTTGTTGGTGGTTCAGTCCTTGGGAGTTCTGAGGTGTCTAATTGGTTGATATTGTTGTTCTTCCTATGGGGTTGCAAACCCCTTCATCTCCTTCAGTTCTTCCCCTAACTCCTTCATTGAGATCTCAGTGCTCAGTCCAAGGGTTGGATCCAAGCACCTGCATTTGTATTGGTCAGGCTCTGGCAGAGCCTCTCAGGAGACAGCTATACCAAGCTCCTGTCAGCAAGCTCTTCATGGTATCAGCAATAGGATCTGGATTTGGTGTCTGTAGATGGGATGAATCCCTAGGTGGCACAATCTCTGGTTAGCCTTTCCTTCAGTCTCTGTTCCACTCTTTGCCCGTGCATTTCCTTTTAGACAGGAGCAATTCTGGGTTAATATTTTTGAGATCAATGGGTAGATCCATCCTTTAACCAGGGATGTGCCTAAACTTTTGATACAATCTTTATAGGTACTATCTCCTTTGTGTTGGATATTTCAGCTAATGTCAGTGCTAACCGTTGGATATCATCTCTACGAGTTCTGTTGGATATTTCAGATAATGTCAATCCCAGTGGTTCCTGGTAACCTCTCCCTTCCCTGACATCTGGGACTTTCCAGTGGCTACCTCTAGTTCCCCAACTTGACTACTACTTGCCTCCGTTCAATTTCCTGACCCACTATACTTTCTCCCCGTCTCCTTCCCAATATATAACAAGGACACATGCTCCACAATATTCATAGCAGCCTTATTTATAATAGCCAGAAGCCGGAAAGAATCCAGATAAATAAGGAATAGATACAGAAAATGTGATACATTTACACAATGGAGTACTACTCAGCTATTTAAAAAACAAAAACAAAAAACAAAACAAAACAAAACAAAAAAACAATGACTTCATGAAATTCACCAGCAAATAGACAGTACTAGATAATGACTTCTTGTGAAGGTAACCCAGTCAAATAAAAACAAAACAAACAACAAAAACAATAACAACAACAACAAAACACACTGTATGTTCTCACTGATAAGTGGATATTAGGGAAAAAGCTCATAATACCCATGATACAACTCACAGACCCTATAAAGTTCAAAACGGAAGACCAAAGTGTGGATGCTTCAGTCCTAATTAGAAGGGGAAAATATTCAAGGAAAGAAATATGGAGACAAAGAGTATACACATGGAGGGACCCATGCCTCCAACCACATATGTAGAAGAGAATGTCCTTCTAGGACATAAATGGAAGGCAAGGCCTTTTGTCCTGTGAAGGTTCGATGTCCCAGTGTAGAAGACTGTCAGGGCAGTGAGGAGGGAGTGGGTGGGTGGGTAGAGAAACACTATCACTGAAGATGGGAGAGGGAGGATGAGATAGGGGGTTTCTGAAGTGGAAACCAGGAAAGGGGATCACAATTGAAATGTAAATAAATAAGATATCCAATAAAAAATTGAAGAGGTATTTTGCATCACTCCTGGGTGATTTTTAAACAACTTATGCTGAGAATCAAAATAACCTCAAATATTTTAGTATTATTACTGTAATCACTGCACATTGATAGAAGAATAGCCATTTCCACTACTTGTAATTATTGTTATATTCATGAGCTTTTACTGGTAGAGTCTAACCAGAAAGTCTATAACAGAAGGCACTAAAACCTATGTTGGAAGACACACTTGCATCTACACTGCCTTTTTAGCATGTCTATGCTGCCCACTCAACCTAATCTGCAAAGGTAAAGTGTACCCTATGATTATTGTTAGAGTTTCAGGCTCCAGGTTTCTCTAATTTTTACTTTCAGGCCACCAACAAGCTACATATTCATCATTAGCCACAGTCTTTGAGAACTGTCAGAGAACACTCTAGCTAAAGAAATGCCCAGAACTGAGTTCTACCAAAATGACTCTGGTTAAATTCAGCATGATTATTGATTTAGTTGCATTGGTTTCTTATTTCCTCAGGCCCTATGGCTAATGACCTAACGTTTTATTCCACCTCTATCTAAGTATATGTGTAAATACAGCTCTGTAAGTTATGAGCATGGTCTACATGTTATTACATAAAGTATTTCAACAAGTATACGAACAAATAAAATAGTTTTTATGGGCTTAATCTTTATTATTTATGTATAAAGAATATATGATAAAAGAAATAATTAACATTTCACTCTAACATTTAAAGCAAAACACACGATAAACAATTACATGCATTTATTGGATGTAATGTAAACTTAAAGACACTTATCCATTATTTGCTAGTCAAGGCAGACAGCTGATATTCCCATATATTTTTCATTATATTATAGTCAGGATCATTAATTTCCTTTTGTAGATTCAAATTTATTTGCAACAGGTTACTGTGAACTGTTATCTCATCACAGTGTGGTATATGACTAAAATTTATTCCTTATAGGTATTTTAGCATTAGCAACATTTCAATTCTCACTTAGATCCAAACTTGCCAGTCACTATTTTGTATTTTAATGAACTGAAATTTTAGCCTTCATACATCACAAAGAACATCTGATAATTTTGAATATAGAATCAGAGAGTAGTAGCACTGGGAAGAAATTCTTTAGCAACATAGCCACCACTATCTCATTGTGTAATGATAGTATAGTTATCGAAAGTCAAATAAACACTGAGTGGTTACATTCACACTGCCCAATGGTCAGAGTCCCAGACTCCGGAATGTATTATCAGTGTAATATGTAACATCTCACATGCATTGAAAATTGTTTTATATTTTCTGGTTCTTGACCGCATTTATGTCTGTGTAACATGTGCATGCTTATTGTCCACGGAGGCTAGATATGGATTCTATACCCTGATACTGGTGTTACAGGTGATTATAAGCTGCAATTTAGATGCTGGAAACTGAATCTAGCTCCTCTACAAGATCTTCCAGTGAATTTTAACTACTGAGCCGTCTGTCCAGCCCCAAGTATGTACAATTTATGCTACTGTAATCATAGGATTGATGCTTAGGGATACAAAAGAATATACTTTAAAAGTATATTCTAAATAACTTTAAAAGTCCCACAGTGTTTACATATTCTTAAAATTTCAATCTCTTTAAAATATCCATCCCTTTTAAAATCCAAAGTCTTTTTAAAATTAAAAGTCTCTTAACTGTGGGCTCCACTAAAACAGTTTCTTCCTTCAAGAGGGAAAATATCAGGGCACAGTCACAATCAAAAGCAAAAGTCAATCCCCAACTGTCCAATGTCTGGGATCCAACTCACGATCTTCTGGGCTCCTCCAAGGGCTTGGGTCACTTCTCCATCCATGCCCTTTGTAGCACATGTGTCATCCTCTAGGCTCCATATGCCTGTACTCCACTGCTGCTGCTGCTCTTGGTGGTCATCTCATGGTACTGGCATCTCCAAAACACTGCATGACCCCTTCAGTCCTGGGCCTTCAATTGCAACTGAGGCTGCACCTTCACCAATGGCCTTCCATGGCCTCTCACAGTGCCGAGCCTCAGCTGCTCTGCATGACCCCTTCATGCCTTCAAAACCAGTACCACCTGGGTGACCCTTACATATTACCAAGTCCCACTGCAGCAGGAGTATAACCTTGGCCATCTCTGGAACACAGCCTCTTTGTGCTTTCAGAAAACACTTCCCAGAAGATGTCACCTAAATGATGCTGGTCTCCTCTTAATCACCGCTAATTTCTTAGCTCCAGCTAACCAGCATCAATAGTCCCAGTAATGCAAAGTTTTTGCTTTGGTAGTTCTGGTATCTTGTTAATCACACCTGATTCTTCAGCTCCAGCTAACCAGAACTACAGAATCTTTTCACATCTCTAATGTGAGAGGGTCAATGCTAAATTTACTAGCTATGTCACATGGTAGTCTTGATTTTTATGCAGCTTTCAATTTCTTTATCAAATTGGGAAAAGTGGACTATTTAATCTCGAAAGAATAAAAAAACTCTAAAGTGTGGCTCAGTAGTAAATTCCTCTATGGCAAATAACAAATTTTGAGCTATGACTATATGAAAAAAGGTGAATTTAAATGATGAACAAATATTTTAAATACTTATTAAAAATATTTTCTAAAAGTGTCAATGTGGCTTCACAATGTGATAATTTTTGGATGAATTTTTATTAAATGAGAAATAGCCTAAATTGGACATGAGATTCTTTTTCATGTTCTTAATGAAAATAATAATAAAACCAAATCTCAGGAAAGAGATGGGAGATGGTGGTGCTTGGAAAATGACTGTATGTTTTCAATTATCAGTAGAGACAAAAAAAAAAGAATATTCCTTTCTTGTAATTTGATAAGAATATTCTTTTCTTTTTTTCCATTTTTTATTAGGTATTTAGCTCATTTACATTTCCAATGCTATACCAAACGTCCCCCATACCCACCCACCCCCACTCCCCTACCCACCCACTCCCCCTTTTTGGCCCTGGCGTTCCCCTGTACTGGGGCATACAAAGTTTGCGTGTCCAATGGGCCTCTCTTTCCAGTGATGGCCGATTAGGCCATCTTTTGATACATATGCAGCTAGAGTCAAGAGCTCCGAGGTACTGGTTGGTTCATAATGTTGTTCCACCTATAGGGTTGCAGATCCCTTTAGCTCCTTGGGTTCTTTCTCTAGCTCTTCCATTGGGAGCCCTGTGATCCATCCATTAGCTCATTGTGAGCATCCACTTCTGTGTTTGCTAGGCCACGGCATAGTCTCACAAGAGATAGCTACATCTGGGTCCTTTCAATAAGATCTTGCTAGGGTATGCAATGGTGTCAGCGTTTGAATGCTGATTATGGGGTGGATCCCTGGATATGGCAGTCTCTACATGGTCCATCCTTTCATCTCAGCTCCAAACTTTGTCTCTGTAACTACTTCCATGGGTGTTTTGTTCCCAATTCTAAGGAGGGGCATAGTGTCCACACTTCAGTCTTCATTCTTCTTGAGTTTCATGTGTTTAGCAAATTGTATCTTATATCTTGGGTATCCTAGGTTTGGGGCTAATATCCACTTATCACTGAGTACATATAGTGTGAGTTTCTTTGTGAATGTGTTACCTCACTCAGGATGATGCCCTCCAGGTCCATCCATTTGGATAGGAATTTCATAAATTCATTCTTTTTAATAGCTGAGTAGTACCCCATTGTGTAGATGTACCACATTTTCTGTATCCATTCCTCTGTTGAGGGATATCTGGGTTCTTTCCAGCTTCTGGCTATTATAAATGAGGCTCAAGATATAAGGTACAGAATATTCTTTTCTTATAATTTGATGCCAGCTAGAGGACATCAGCCAGGAGTTTTCAAACTTTATTAACGTAATAAATTTGATTTAGTAGCAATAAATACTTTGCTTCCGGGAGAAAATTGAGTGGTAGGAGGCCATAAACCAGAGGTTGTTTGTTGATTTTATTTGACCTGACATGAGTGGTATAAAGGTTGCTTTTGGCATTCAAGGTAGCAAAGATATCATTTAAAAGGCTATTAGGTTTTCTCATCAATTCCAGGACTTTGTAGCGTTGCTAGAGACATCTTGAGTATATTCTCCAGGACCTACTGTCTCACTTGATACTTTGGTGGCCAATCTTGTCACACATTTCTCTGAGAGGAATATGGCTGTTCTATGTGATTAAACTACTCAACAATTGGACTGAATTCTTTTATTTTGTCAACATTTAACAACAGTTGTCTACATTCTCTAGGTATTCTAATAAGTTGTTCTTGGTGTGAGAGAGAGCAAATTCCTTCTAGACCTCAGCTGTCTGAATTGCTTACAAGAGCAGACCAAAGCATTGTTTTGTATCTGTCCTGTAAGAGTAAAATGGTGAATGATTTCCTTGGGCATCTGCTATAATATTTAAATACACTAACTGTTGAGTTATGTTACTATGATGTATATGTAATGGCATGAGTCTGCCAGTCTTGGTGTAGAAGTAGAAGACATAGCATCTGTGAATATGGGTTCAACATAGAAATAGGGCATCTTAATTGTGTTTCTTTCTTTTCATTTCATTTCTTTTCTCTCCTTTCTTTTTTGTAGTAGTGGCAGTGTTAAAACTACAAGAAACTTGCATTTTAAACATATTTGCTAATTATTTATAATAGATCTAACTATTAGCTCTATTTACATAGAAGGGATATAGCAAAGACAATCATACAGTTATGAACACTAAGGTTTTACACATCCAATTGATTCACATTCCATTGAAAGAGGGAAACATGAGTTTGCAAATTCATAAAATGAAGAAGACTCCCTAGATCAGGGTGCTTTGGTGCCTGCTAGTGATCTGATTACCTTCCAATCCTGTTGCTGTGGGAATACAAGGTAAATTGGTAAGTAGATGTTTGGAAAAAGACTGAAATAACCACAAGTTACAGACCTTATTCATTCTCAAGAAGAAGGAAGATCAAAGTGTTGATGCTTCATTCCTACTTAGAAGGGGAAACAAAATAATCATGGGGAGTAGAGGGTGGGAGAGACAAGGGAAGAAGAGAGGAGATGTAAAGGAAAAAGTGGGGTAGGATCAGGTAAGGGAGGAGACAGGGAAGATATAGTGGGGTAGGATCAGGTAAGGGAGGAGAGAGGGAAGACAGAGGGTCAGGAAATTGAACAGATGGGTGTAGCAATGGGGGATGGGAAACTGGGATTAGCCACCAGAAAGTCTCAGATGCCAGGAAAGCAAGAGACTCCCAGGACACAACAGGGATGACATTAGCTGAAACACCCAACAAAGGGGAAAGAGAAACTATAGAGACCATATGGAAAAATTAGGCACAGCCCCTGGTTGAGAGATGGGGTCACCAACCCTTCTAAAGGAAATACAGGGACAAAGAGTAGAGCAGAAATTGAAGGAATGTCCATCCAGAGACTGCCACACCTGGGGATCCATCCCATATGCAGCAATAAAACCCATTCCCTATTGCTGATACCAAGAAGTGCTTGCTGACAGGAGCCTGATACAAATGTCTCTTGAAAGGCTCTGCCAGAGATACAGATCAATAGAGATACAGATGCTTGCAGCCAAGCATTGGACTGAGCACTAGAGCCTGAATAGGGGAATTAGGGCAAAGACTGAAGGAGCTGAAGATGTTTGCACAGTTTCAACCTACCATATCCTCCAGAACATCCAGGGACTAACCCATCAACCAAAGAGTCACAAGGAGGAACCCATGGCTCCAGCTGCATATGTAGCTGAGTATGGCCTTATTTGACATCAATAAGAGGGGAGGCCCTTGGTCTTGTGAAGTCTTGATGTTCCAGCACAACTGCATACTACCTGTTGCAGCACAGGCTGCATACTATCTGTGTTTTGAAGTGGGGAGCATTGTCATTTTCTTTTATCCTAGAAGTCTATAGGTTGCTTTCCACAGCATGGGATACCTTGGTTGCTAAGTAGTTCTAGGATTTGTTGCTTAAATGAACCCAAGGTCTGCAACCAGAGCTGATCCTGTGACATAGCTTTCCATACCCAAATAATGCCAGGAAAGAGCTGATCTCCCAGAAGTGTGGACATGCCTATGAGGACAGATAGGACCACCACTTCTGCTCAAAGGGACCCACTTGGAGCCCTCAGAACACAGGAACCAAGGAGCAGCCTGGGACAGAATCCTTCCTCTTTCAATCTGAACCTGGAACAGACTCTATGCCACACCTCTCCATAACCAATTTCCTCCTAGAGAAGTGGTCTCCCATAATAGTGACACACAAGCTTGCAGGAGGCACAAGCCACAGTCAGAGACAGCAAGACCAGCTAACACTAGATATATCCAGATGATAAGAGGCAAGATCAATAACATAAGCAACAGAAAACAAGTCTACATGGCATCATCAGAACCCACTCCTCCCACTACAGCAAGCCAAGGATTCCCAACAAAGCAGAAAAGCAAGACTGTGATTTAAAATTACATCTCATGATAATGATAGAGGACTTTAAGGTCATAAATAATTCCATTAAAGATATAAAGAAGAACACATGTAAACAGGTAGAAGTACTTAAAGAGAAAACCCAAAAATCCCTTAAAGAATTACAGGAAAACACAACAAACAGGTGAACTACACCACCCATGATTTGAAAATGGAAATAGAAACAATAACGAAATCATAAAGGGAGAGAGCCCTGGAAATTAAAAACCCAGGAAAGAGATCAGGAGTCATAGATGCAAGCATCACCAGAAGAACACAATAGATAGGCGAGAGAATCTCAGGTGCAGACGATACCATAGAAAACATTGACACAACAAAGAAAATGAAAAATGCACAAAGAACCTAACTCAAAACATCCAGGAAATCCAGGACACAATGAGAAGATCAAACCTACGGATACTAGGAGTAGATGGGAATGAAGGTTTTCAACTTAAAGGGCCACCAAATATCATCAACAAAATTATAGAAGAAAACCTCCCAAACCTAAAGAAAGAGATGCCCATGAACATACAAGAAGTCTACAGAACCCAAATAGACTAGACCAGAAAAGAAATTCCTCCTGAAAAATAATAACAAGAAAATAAAAACACTAAGTAAAGATAAAATAATAATAGCAATAAGGGAAAAAGGTCAAGTAACATATAAAGGCAGGCCTATCAGAATGTCAACAGACTTTTCACCATAGGCTATGAAAGCCAGATCCAGGACAGATGTTATACAGACACTAAGAGAACACAAATGAAAGCCCAGGCTACTAAACCCAGCCAAACTTTTAATTACCATACATGAAGAAACCAAAGTATTCCACTACAAAACCAAATTCACACATTATCTTTCCATGAATCCAGCCCTTCAAAGGATAATAACAACAACAACAACAAAAACCAATACAAGGACAGAAATCACGTCCTATAAAAAGCAAGAATGTAATCCTTCAACAAACCTAAAAAGACAGGCACAAGAACAGAATACCAACTCTAACAAAAAATAATAATAATAGGAAGTGACAATTACTTTTCCTTAATATCTCTTAATATCAATGGACTCAATTCCCCCAAAAAAGACATAGATTAACAGACTGGCTACACAAACAGGACACAACATTTTGCTGCTTACAGGAAACCCATCTCAGGGAAAAAGACAGACACTACATCAGAATGAAATGTTGGAAAACAATTTTCCAAGCAAATGGTCTGAAGAATCAAGCTGGAGTAGCCATTCTAATATCGAATAAAATCGACTTCCAACCCAAAGTTATCAAAAAAGAAAAGGAGGGACACTTCATACTCATCAAAGGTAAAATTTTCCAAGAGTAACTCTCAATTCTGAATACCTATGCTCCAAATACAAGGGCAGCCACATTCATTAAAGAAACTTTAGTAAAGCCCAAAGCACACATTGCTCATCACACAATAATAGTGGGAGACTTCAACATACCACTTTCATCAAAGGATAGATCATGGAAATAGAAACTGAACAGGGACACAGTGAAACTAAAAGAAGTTATGAAACAAATGGATTTAACAGATATGTACAGAACATTTTATCCTAAAACAAAAGGATATACCTTTTTTTCAACACCTCATGGTACCTTCTGCAAAATTGACCATATAACACGTCACAAAACAGGTCTCAACAGATACAAAAATAATGAAATTGTCCCATGCATCCTATCAGATCACCATGGACTAAGTCTGATCTTCAATAACAACATAAATAATAGAAAGACACCATTCAAGTGGAAACTGAACAACACTCATCTCAATGATTCCTTGGTCAAGGAAGGAATAAAGAAAGAAATTAAAGACTTTTTAGAGATTAACAAAAATGAAGCCATGCTAAAGAGTTGCATGTCCTTAAAGAAAAACAGGAAAACACATCCAAACAGGTGATGGAAATGAACAAAACCACACTAGACCTAAAAAGGGAAGTAGACACAAAAAAGAAAAACCAAAGTGAGGCAATGCTGGAGATAGAAAGACACGAGGAAAGCATTTCTAAGAGGAAAGCTCAAAACTCTGAGTGCCTCCTAAAAGAAACTAGAGAGAGCACACAATAACAGCTTGACAACACACCTAAAAGCTCTAGAACAAAAGGAAGCAAATTCACCAAAGAGGATTAGACAGCAGGAAATAATCAAACTCAGGGGTGAAATCAACCAAGTGGAAACAAGAAGAACTATTCAAAGAATCAACCAAAGGAGGAGCTGGTTCTTTGAGAAAATCAACAAGATAGATAAACCCTTAGCCAGACTCACTAGAGGGCACAGGGACAGCATCCTAGTTAACAAATCAGAAATGAAAAAGGAGACATAACAAGAGATCCTGAAGAAATCCAAAACACCATCAGATCTTTCTACAAAAGGCTATACTCAACAAACCTGGATAACCTGGATGAAATGGACAAGTTTCTAGACAGATACCAGGTACCAAAGTTAAATCAGAATCAGGTAATTAATCGAAACATTCCTATATCCCCTACAGAAATAGAAGCAGTCATTAATAGTCTCCCAACCAAAAAAGAAAAAAAAAGACCAAGACCAGATGGATTTAGTACAGAGTTCTATCAGACCTTCAAAGAAGATCTAATTCCAGTTCTTCATAAACTATTCCACAAAATTGAAGTCGAAGGTACTCTACCAATGCATTCTATGAAGCCACAATTAGTCTGATACCTAAACCACAGAAAGACCCAACAAAGATAGAGAACTTCAGACCAATTTCCCTTATGAATTTCTATGCAAAAATACTTAATAAAAATCTTGCTAACCAAATCCAAGACACATCAAGACATTCATCCAACCTGATCAAATATGTTTCATTCTAGGGATGCAAGGATGGTTAAATATAAGAAATCCATCAACGTAATCTACTATATAAACAAACTCAACAACAAATACTACATAATCATCTTGTTAGCTGCAGAGAAAGCATTTCACAAAATTCAGCACCCATTCATGATAAAAGTCTTGGAAAGATCAGGAATTTGAGGCCCATACATAAACATGATATAAGCAACCTACAGCAAACCAGTAGCCAACATCAAAGTAAATGGTGAGAAGCTGGAAACAATCCCTCTAAAATCAGGGACTAGACAAGGCTGCACACTTTCTCTATATCTATTCAAATTAGTATTTGAAATCCTAGCCAGAGCAATTCAACAACAGAAGGAGACGAAGGGATACAAACTGGAAAGGAAGAAGTCAAAATATCACTTTTTGCAAATGATATGACAGTATATATAAGTGTCCCTAAATTCCATCAGGGAATTCCTAAACCTGATGAACAGCTTCAGTGAAGTAGCTGGATATAAAATCAACTCAAACAAGTCAATGGCCTTTCTCTACACAAAGGATAAACAGGATGAGAAAAAAATTAGGGAAACAACACCCTTCACAATAGTCACAAATAATATAAATTCCTTGGCATGACTCTAACTAAGGAAGGGAAAGATCTGTAAGATAAGAACTTAAAGTCTCTGTAGAAAGAAATTAAAGAAGATCTAGAAGATGGAAAGATCTCCCATGCTCATGGATTGGCAGGATCAATATAGTAAAAATGGCTATCTTGCCAAAAGCAATCTACAGATTCAATGTAATCCCCATCGAAATTCCAACTTAATTCTTCAACAAATTAGAAAGGGCAATCTGCAAATTCATCTGGAATAAAAATAAAAAAAAAACCTAGAAGAGCAAAAACAATTCTCAATGATAACAGAACCTTTTGGTGGTATTACCATGCCTGACCTAAAGCTGTACTACAGAGCAGTTGTGATAAAAACTGGATGGTAACAGTATAGCAACAGACAAGTCGACCAATGGAATAGAATTGAAGACCCAGAAATGAACCCAGACACCTATAGTCACTTGATCTTTGATAAGGGAGCTAATAAAATCCAGAAAAAAAAAAGAGCATTTTCAATAAATGGTGCTGGCACAACTGGTGGTTATCATGTAAAAGAATGCGAATTGATCCATTCCTATCTCCTTGTACTAAGGTCAAATCTAAGTGGATCAAGGGCCTTCACATAAAACCAGAGACAGTCAAACCTATAAAGGAGAAAGTGGGGAAAAGCCTCGAAGATATGGGCACAGGGGAAGAATTCCTGAGTAGAACAGCAATGACTTGTGCTGTAAGATTGAGAATAGACAAATGGGACCTCATAAAATTGCAAAGCTTCTCTAAGGCAAAAGACACTGACAATAAGATAAAGGGACACCAACAGATTGTGAAAGGATCTTTACCTATGCTAAATCAGATAGGGGACTTATATCCAATGCATATATTAAGAACTCAAGAAGGTGGACTCCAGAAAATCAAATAATTCTCTCCTGAGGAATGCCGAATGGCTGAGAAGCACCTGAAAAAATGTTCAGCATCCTTAATCATCAGAGAAACGCAAATCAAAGCAACCCTAAGATTCCACCTCAAACCAATCAGAATGACTAAGATCAAAAATTCAGGTGACTGCAGATGATGGCGAGGATGTGGAGAAAGAGGAACACTCCTCCATTGTTGGTGGGATTGCAAGGTTGTACAACCGCTCTGGAAATCAGTCTGGCGGTTCCTCAAAAAATTGGACATAATACTACAGGAGGATCCAGCAATACCCCTCCTGGGCATATATCGAGAATATGTTCCAACTGGTAAGAAGGGCACATGCTCCACTATGTTCACAGCAGCCTCATTTATAATAGCCAGAAGATGGAAAGAACCCTGATATCCCTCAACAGAGGAATGGATACAGAAAATGTGGTACATTTACACAATGGAGTACTACACAACTATTAAAAAGAATGAATTTATGAAATTCCTACGCAAATGGATAGACCTGAAGGGCATCATCCTGACTGAGGTAATCCAATCACAAAATAACTCAAATAATATGTACTCACTGATAAGTGGATATTAGCCCAGAAACTTAGAATACCCAAGATACAAGATATAACTTGCAAAACACATGAATCTCAAGAAGAACGAAGACCAAAGTGTGTACACTTTGCCCCTTCTTAGAACTGGGAACAAAACACCCTTGTAAGGATTTACAGAGACAAATTTTGGAGCTGAGACAAAAGGATGGACCATCTAGAGACTGTCGTACCCAGGGATCCATCCCATAATTAGCCTCCAAACGCTGATACCATTGCATACACTAGCAAGATTTTTGCTGAAAGGACCCAGATATAGCTGTCTCTTGTGTGGCTATGATGGGGCCTAGCAAACACAGAAGTGGATGCTCACAATCAGCTATTGGATCGATAACAGGGTCCCCAATGGAGGAGGAGCTAGAGAAAGTACCCAGGGAGATAAAGAGGTCTGCAACCCTATAGGTGGAACAACAATATGAACTAACCAGTATCCCCTGGAGTTCGTGTCTCTAGCTGCAGATGTATCAGAAGATGGCCTAGTCGGCCATCATTTGAAGGAGAGTCCCCTGGTCTTGCAAACTTCATATGCCTCAGTACAGGGGAATGCCAGCTCCAAGTGGGAGTGGGTGGGTAGGGGAATGGGTGTGTAGGGGAGTGGGTGCAAGGGTATGGGGGACTTTTGGGATAGCATTGGAAATGTAAACGAAGAAAAAACCTAAAAAACATTTTTTAAAAAATAAGAAATATGACAATTTTCCAGGCATCTGCTCTGATAGGTTATTTATGTTCTTGTAGTCTACTGTGAATTTCCATGTTCCTTTGGGTTTCTTTTCTTATCAAATGAGGCTGTTGTAGTTAAAGCTTTATATTAGTTCTATAATATCTTCTTTTAATAACGTTTGTATGGTGTCCTTTACTTCCTCCATTCCTCCTTTTATGGGGTATTGTGGCGTGAAGGACGGTGGCATTTTTAGATAATTCTACCTGTGGAATTTTGACTGTGGCCAATAGTATCTTTGGTATTCTTTTATACCTAAAAAAATTTTGAAAATATTTTGTGTAATGTGGGTATTCCTATAATATTTGCTGTGGCACTGCACAAATCAAAATATAATTCATAATTTCTATCATATACTTGTAGTATTTGTTTAGTTATAGAGGTTCTGACTGCCTCCAACTCCCTCTACTTCTATGTAGCCTTTAATCTTGCCTGTATTCAGGATCTTTCCTTCACTACTATATATATTTGTATACTTTGACCACTTTGACCACTTTGGTGATGATGTCACATAGTATAATGGGTAGTACTAGTATGGGTTTTAGATATTGTGTTCCTGAGATTGAAAGAGATGTCCTTATCCTCTTAGGCTTTTCCTTGGTGGCATCTTGTTCATAGGTCTTGCCCCTACATTCAACCTTTGGTTGTTGAATCCTAGGTGAGAGGGCCCTTGGCCATTGGGTCCCCCTTGTCCTAAAAATGCTCTGCTAGGAGCTTGCCCAAACAAGAATCTTGTGGGATATCATGGTTGGCTTGGTCCTGAACTAATTGTGAGGTTGATATTCTGTCTTCCAGTCTTATATTTTTGAACTGTCTCTTTACTCTGTTATAGTTCTTACTTTCAATGGGTAGGGATACTACCTTCTCTGACTCTAAGTCTCTGTGTGATTTTAAGAAGTCTATGGCATCTGCCACAATTTTACATCCTTTGTACTGTCCTCTTATACCCTCTCTTTCTCATCGCCTTTTGGATCAGAGGTGGCATCGAGGCATCATTTCAACTTCAAGGCCAGGGTTTATTTAGACTAGGAGCATACCTGAATTTTGATAGCCTGGTAAATGGCCCATAATTTAAAGCACAGTCACTAGGTGGTGGTAAGAAACTGCTAAACAGCTCTAGAATATCTAAACTCTACTTCCCAGTAAATGGACTGCCTTTGAAATTGTAGCCACTAGATCGTGATAAGCGACTGCTAAACTCCAGCTGGTAGCCATGTGAAGTATATGCCAACTCTTGAGAATGGTAGTGATTTGGGCAGAAAGCAAATCATCCTAACAGCTTTTTATTTAATCATAAATACTAATAAGCAAATAAGTGGCAAAATGGGCAGGCACTCATTCACACACACACTCCTCACCAAGCTTTCTTGTTTGGCAGGCATGGCCTGGCTGAGGCAGTGCTCAGGGGAAAGAGACTCCATCCCTGTTTTTCAGATCAGATCCTATGGAGCTATGCAACTTAAGCTTGTGGTCTGAGCAGCAGGCATCAGCGGCAGTTTCATGTGACTTGTTCGTTGGGCCTCAGGATCTGAGCAATTTGCCATACCAGACCAGAGGTTTTTAAACTTCATTCAGCCAACTGTAACTAGAGTGTTTCATACATTATTTCCTGGCTTTTATCTTTTGCACACACACTACTGCTCTCTGTGGCCAGGTTTTCATAGTTATCTAGGGCCTCTGGCAGAGCACTGCCCCCCTGCAGGCTTGGGCAGCAGGAATGAGTTGTTATCACTTGCACCTACTCTCCATTGCTTGGTTTCCCAGGCTATCTTGGGCCTCGGGAGGCGCAGCCACTGCTGCAGTGGGCAGCTTTGCATTATCTAAGGAAAAATGCCTTCTGAGGCCATGTGTTCTTTACACTATTGTATTCTCTTAAAACATGATGGTAAGGCCCTATTGCTGAGGCAAACACCCACATATTAATAGGATATAGATCATTGCAGTTGTTGACTTGCTAGAGTCTTCATATCATAGGCCATTGTCTATATCATAGATTACTTTTTATAACCATAGAAAAGTGTCTTGCTCAGACCTCTTCAGAGCACTGTCCTTTTCTAGTAGATGGATACACAGAGGGATGCCTACAATTGGACCAGTTGCAGATAGTGAGAAAATTGAACCATTCAGTTGTAAATCAGATGTCTCTATCAAAGCTTTCTCATCAACCCACAATAGCAAACAATGTTGAGTTTGAAAGAACAAATGGAGATTCAACCAAAGAATCAAAGCTTTTTTTTTTCTCTACATAGCTAATACACATATGAAACCACACAGATTTTATCAACCTGCACATATTATGCACTGGTCTAAGCCGACTAGCATTCAAGCGCTGACCGGAGAAGTGAAAACATTCAGCAATCCCTATGTTGGAAGATATCTCCAACTGATACCCAGTCTAAAATTAAAAAAAAAAAATCCCAAGAATCCAACAGACACTGTAAACTACACTTAGGAGTAGGCTCGATGCCCAGCAGAAAATCACTAATACAAATGATCTAGTGATATTTTAGAGGTTGATTTTAAATCATAAAACTTTTTCTGGACATTTAAAAAATTGTATTTGACATTCCTTTTTCTATTATGGATTCCCCATTTTGTGTATTCACAGGATTTTCTTAGGTATTTTTTTTATCTGATGCATCATTTTTTTTCTATTTTATATTCTATACCTGAATTTCTATATTACATTTCCTAGATTCTATTGGTGATGCCAATAGCTATTGTTCCTGTTCTCTTCCCTAGGTTTTTCATCTTCTGTATTTGCTCATTTTGTGTTTATTTATTTATTTTTATTTATCTATTTATCTATCTATCTATCTACCTACCTATCTATCTATTTATTTATTTATTTATTTATTTATTTATTTATTTATTTATTTATTTATTTGAGACAGGGTTTCTCTGTAAAGCCCTGCCTGTCCTGGAACTCACTTTGTAGACCAGGCTGGCCTAGAACTCAGAAATCCACCTGCCTCTGCCTCCCGAGTGCTGGGATTAAATGTGTGTGCCACCATGCTCAGCTTGTGTTATATTTTTATTGCTTCCAGCTTCACTTCTTGTATAGTTTTTTTTTTCCTTCAGCTGTTTAATTGCATTTTCCTGTGTATCTTTCAGGGATTTATTTGTATCCTCTTTAAAATCCTCAAAATGTTTTATTATATTCCACTGTATTTCTTTAAGGGGTTTATTCATTTCTTGTTTAAAAAGCCTCTATTATTTTTAAGATTAGAATTAAAAGCATTTTCTTGTATTGTGTTGTATTATGATATTCAGAGCTTGGTAAATTAGGATAATGGTGTTTTGAAATTGTTACATAGCTCTATGTCTTGTTGATTGTGTTCTTCTGAAGGCTATAGATATCTCAATAACTTTGGTTCCTACATGCTCTTGTTAACTTCATATGCATCTGAGACCTCAGCAAGGAGGTAAAATGGGTAGAGGAATGGACTCTTACCTGTAGGTTCAGTATCCTCAAGTCTGATGAAGATAGGTAGCATGCTGAGGTTAGAACGGAGGTACAGAAGTGTTGTCAGAAAGTACAGGGCAGCTTGCTTATCTAAGAGGACTATGCCATAGGGAAAGTTGGGTGCAAAAAAGGAAGCTTACCTATCTAGTTCAGGATTCACAAGATTGATAAAGGAGGGCAGATGTTCGGTTTAGGTCCATGGAGTATATAATATTCTGCTTAGGACAGCTTGCTTGCTCCAGAGGACTAAGCAAGAATGATATATTGGTGGGGAAAGAGATGCTATTCTGTGTGCTTCTGGGTCAATTTCTATAACTTTTCCTGATTTTACCTTTCTGTAGTGCAAAGTGCACTCTTCAAAGTCATTTTACATATGTTTAACTATCCCAAATTCCAATATATCATTTTTAGTAAACTGGCATCCTTCACATTTACTCCAATGTGAACACAGATAATACAAAAGACATCACAACACATGAGAGACAAAGTTTGCCTTTATATATCTAGCCCTGGGGAAACACACTTAGGATAATGAATTTAAGTTCCTTCACTTGTGTAAAAATTGCATAACTTACCTTTAATTTGTAATAATATTGTATTATGTATATGTAAAACCTTTAATTACATTTTGATCAGGTGATAGCTAGATTGATTCTATGTCTTCATGATTGTGAAAACAGCAAGAATTAAGAATGATGTGCAAATATTGATACAGTTAGAGAACCCTTTGGATATTTGCACAAAGGTGATAGCACTGATAATCTCAAGATATTTTTGTTTGATATTTTTGACAATGAAAAATATGATTTCAATACTGTCTCTACATTTGCAGTCTCTCAATAGTGTTTCAGAGTTTGGCTGCTGATCTCCAGTGTATCTGGATCTAAGATCAAGAAATTGAGGATTCCTGTGGGTGAACTAGAGAAAGGAAGAAACTGAGGTGGAAGGCAATCTATAGGAAGACTAGAAGTCTCAACAAGTCTGCTTGCTTGAGATCTCTCAGACACTGAGCCACCAACCAGGCATTATAAACCAGCTGGTCCTAGGGCACTGACACATATACAGCAGAGGACTGCCTGGTCTGACCACAATAAAAAAAATGCACCTAAACATTTAGTGACTTGAAACCAGGGAATAAAGAGGCCTAATGGGGAATGGGGTGTGTTGGGTGGGGACATCCTCTTGGAGACAGGGAGTACAGGAGGTGGAAAGGGATCGTAAACTGTTGGATAGCAGAACAGGAGGGGGAAAATGATTAGACTAAAAAAAGATGAAAGATAATAAAAAAATTAAATATTTCTACTGCCAATATACCTAATAATAATGATAGTCTTTTCTGTCATTTGTGTTACTAAGGATGGTAAAGTAGGATGAAATAATTTCTCTCTTTTTTAGTTTAAATTTTCATACATCCACAGTTTTTCTCAAAGCCACTCAAGACTATGCTTACTTCTCCCATTCCTTACCTATTCCCTCATCACTTTCCCTTAAAAATTCATGTGGTTGTGATCTTTCCTTTCTAAAGGGCTTAATAGACTTAATGACACTTTATGTTTATGTGCATAGGACACAGACATATTTATGTGCTTTAAAAATCCTGTGGCATAGTCTTTATAGTCTCTATCCTAGAGAACTCATATCTAGAATTTGACATCTGTAAATTCACCTCTTCCTTTGCATGCCTTTTACTCCATTTTACATAATTATTTTAAACTTTAATCCATATAATGAACATAGTACAGAAATATTACAACCCAGTCATTTTTATGAACTTCATAGGAATATGTAATTTAATCTCCAGTTCAAATTTAAGGGATGGATGAGAATGATGATTTTGATGTACATAAACACCACAGATTTATAAATATCTTTCTGAAAGTACAAATGTAGCATAAAATACTTATATCAGAGTAGACTGAATTTGATTTGAGTACATAAGGATAATGAGTAAAACCAAATTCTGTGAACTCATCAAAATATCCATTGCTCTTAAACCTTGTTTGTATTCCTAAATATTCTTGCAACCCTGTTTCAATATGCACAAGTTCCACATCTTCTTACTATGGCTACAAGGTTTTGTGCCTTCTCCTGAAGCTGATGCAATCCTGAAGCTAGAGATAGAGGTTGTCCTATGACTTGGCTCTTCAGTGGAGCATCTATGCCAAATAACTAAAGTAAATATCTGTCAACATATCAAATAGCATGTCAAGGACATCAGCTTCTTCGAGCCTCTTGACTTCTTTAATCAATTTGTAGCCATCTTATAATCTATCTATAAAGTATGTATTTACATAGGAAAGAAAAATAATTGATGTGCGATTTGTATTGTTTTATCTAGAAGCTAGGCTACTAAATAACTTGGTGAAAAGAAACAACTGGTTTAAAAAAAAAAAGTTTGTTTTAGTTTCTGTCCTGACTTCCATACATACTGAACAGCAATATGAAATTATAAATCTACTAGTCAAACCTGTTCTTTCCTTCTTTTTTTATATTTTTTCATGGTAATAATCCTAAATAAACGAACCAAAAAGGAGGTAAATGTTCCAAGTAATGCCATAAATTTAAAGACAGACATCCTGTTAGAGGACCAACATAGACATCAAGCTACACAATCATAACATATGTCCAGTGGATCTAACTCAGACACATGTATACTCCATTAATATTTTCATTTAGTCCCTTTGAATTCCAATGAACCATTAATATTAGATTTTTTAGGCTATTTTGTTTTATTGTCTCCTTGATCATCCAGGTCTTACAATTCTTTTTTTCCTTGTTTTCAGATTCTGCAAGAAACCATGGACATTCCTTGTAAAGGACTCTGAAATGCAAATTCCAATACAAGGAAGGTAACTATAACCAAGAAAACACAAAAAATTAGTCAGTTAACAGCTCACCCCAAAGGAAAAAATCTCTCTCCCTCCCACCTTTCTCTCCCTGTCTCTCTCTCTCTCTCTCTCACACACACACACAGAGTTTCATATGTGCACATACACACACATATCTCTTCCACCACAAAAATGACATGAACTAACAATCATCAGTCTTTAATATCTCTTAATACTAACAGATTCAATTCCTTCAAAAAAATAGAAAGAAAAAAGAAGACACACATACAGACTGGATAAATATACTAGATCCAGCATTTTTCTGCATAGAAAAATCACACTTCAGCAATAAAGATAGAAACTACCTCAAATTAAATGGCTAAAAAAAAAAAAAAAAAAAAAATCCAAGCAAATGGTCTCAAAAAACGAGCTGGAGTAGCCATTCTAATATCTAATAAAATGAACTTTCAACCAAAATAAACATAAGAGATGGGGAAGCACACCTTATAGTCATCAAAGAAAAAATTCACCAAGATGAAGTTTGAATTTTGAACAGCCATGATCCAATTTCAAGGGCACACCCCGAAAAAAAAAAAAAACCAACAACAACAACAACAAAAACAACAGAAACTTTTCTAAAGCTCAAAAGACACATTGATCCTCACACAATAACAGTGGGAAACTTCAGAACCCAAATCTAACCAATGGACAGGTGATTGAAACAGACATAGACCAGAGACACAGTGAAATTAACAGAATTTATAAACCAAATACATTTGACAGATATTTACAGAAAATTTTACCCCAAAACAAAAGAATGTATCTTCTTTCATCATCTCTTGAAACCTTCTCCAAAATTGACCATATAATCAAACACAAAACAAGTCTCTACAGATAAAGGAAGACTGAGAAAATCCCATGCATTCTTTCAGATCACCATGACCTAAGAGTGGACTCGAATAACAGCAAAACCAACAGAAAGCCCACATACTCATAGAAACTAAAAAACTATCTAATCAGTGATGACTTAGTCAGGGAAGAAATAAAGAAGTATTTTTTAGAATCCAATGAAAATGAGGTCCAGCATACCTAAACTAATGAGACACAATGAAAGTAGTGTTCAGAGGAAATTTCATAGGACTATGTCCCTTCAAAAGGAAATTAGGCAGATCCTATATTAGCAATTTGACAGCATACCTGGAAGCTCTACAACAAAAAAGAAGTAAACACAGAAAATAAGTAAATGGTAGGAGATAGCCAAACTATAAATCAGTGTATGTGAAACAAAATGCAATGTACTTTGTAACAAGCTTAATGGAATAATATTGTCCTAAATGAGAGAACCATCTATGAATTGAATTAACTATTTCCAAAGAGGACTTCAAATTGAATGGTCAATTAACTCTTCTCTCAAACTTCTATTTTTTTCACCAGCCATACTTTCTAAAATACACACTGGAATCAGAGGTTACAGAAATATATATGCTATTGTCCTGGGTTGTTACATAAGTAAAGCCTAAAAATAAATAGAGGATTACTTTCTTTACAAAAAATGCAGTTGCCCTATGGTATCTTAATGGAATTATAATATCCAAACACACATTAGCCTTGGAATGTTGTTTAGCTTTTTAGTACCAGATATAATTGTCCTCCTGTTGATAAGTTTAAAGGTAAACTGGACATATGTTGGCCACCACCATGAGTGCGAAGTATTTGACACTTATGAATATTTAGTCCTTCTGTTAACTATCTTTAATTTACAAATCCTGTTGTAGCTAAGAAGGACTATTGAGAGTTTAAATTCCCTTAAAAATTTGTGCTCTATTTTCTGATATTATGATATCTAAAGTATAGGAATTAGGAAGCTTTCGTGTTTAATCCAAGTAAAATTTCTGAATCTTATGTGTGAGGAGTCTTCAAAAATTCTATTTGATATTTAACTTCAGAAAGACAAACTAGAGACACAGGTATGGTCTATATATTCTGTGGAGTTTAACTGATAATTTATCCATCTAAAAGCTATTTTATGCCTGGTAAAAGGATGTTCATTAGTCTATTGTAGTTTGCAAGTATTATACCAAGTGGTATAAGTTCATTTGAGACAAGTGCACACACACACACACACACACACACACACACACACAGTAAATTATTGTTTATGTACATATAAATATAGAAATATATATGAATACACTTATATGCTTATGTGCATAATTATAGCCAATATAAAACATATTTTGATGCTGTTTGAACAACCTTTGAGTCATTGTCCTTTTGTCTCCGTTTTTATTTACTCCCCCCCTCCAAACCCTAGTAAAACCCCATTTTTTTTTTGTATTTTCTTCTCTGTTGCTTGGTTTTGCCCTTCTTATCAGTTTTATCCTTCTGCTCCCCTCGTAAGCTCAAGTCCATACCCTGATACATGTAGGCTAGGGTCCTGGGAAACAGATAAATTATGGGTCTAATAATAAGCTAAAAACATGACTATTCCAAATTGTGAGATGATCTTCCAAGTAGTAGTGATATATGCAAGTACAGCACGAAGAAAAGAACCTCAGACCAATAGAGCCATTTGTGGAATATTTGTAGGCACCTGAAGAATATGATGCATTACTGGGATTGATTCTAGAAGATAAAACATGACTTGTTTTAGTAGAATTAAGGCTGCATATAAATAGCATTTACATATATCTATGTAATCTCTTATCAACAAGAACATAAAAAAGGAAGCAGAAGTTTTAAGTAACTTTTTCCCTATGAACAACAAAAATAATTCACACAAGAGTCCTACATTTGAAACATGAGTTATCTCAAAGAATCTTGAAAAATTATTTTAATTAGGTATTTTCCTCATTTATATTTCCAATGCTATCCTAAAAATCCGCCATACACTCCCCCTATTCTCCTACCCACCCACTCCCACTTCTTGGCCCTGGTGTTCCCCTGTACTGAGGAATATAAAGTTTACATCACCAATGGGCCTCTCTCTCCACTCATGGGCGACTAGGTCATCTTCTGATACATATGCAGCTAGAGACACGAGCTCCGGGGGGGGGGGGTACTGGTTAGTTCATATTTTTGTTCCACCTATAGGGTTACAGATTCCTTTAGCTCCTTGGGTACTTTCTCTAGCTCTTCCATTGAGGGCCCTGTGATCTATCCAATAGCTGACTGTGAGCATCCACTTCTGTGTTTGCTAGGAACGGATCTCTACATATCCTAAATCATATAGGGGACTAATATCCATATATATAAAGAACTCAAGAAGGTGGACTCCAGAAAATCAAATAACCCCATTAAAAATGGGGCTCAGAGCTAAACAAAGAATTTTCACCTGAGGAATACCGAATGGCTGAGAAGCACCTGGAAAAATGTTGTTAATACTTAATCATAAGGGAAATGCAAATCAAAACAACCCTGGTATTCCATCTCATAACAGTCAAAGAATCTTTTTAATGTGTGGGATGAATACTTATTAGTCCTGGTTTTGTGTAACCCAATGGTTTGTTTTTGTTTTGACATTCTTGAGAGATCTCTCAAACAATGACATAATATTTTATTTAATTTTGTGTGAGATTTTGAAAACAGTTAAAGTCTTTGAAATAACTTTGTAAAATATTTATGCTTGGGAAAAAAGTATAGAACAAATTCTTCAACATTAGAGAAAAACTATTTATGTTTAATATATAACTATTTTTGCTCAAAAGAGATCATCTTCATAATTAAAATTTTAGCATTACAATATAGTGAAAAGGTCCATAGTAATAATTATAGTGATTATTATTATAATTTTAAAGTTTAAAATTTAAAATAAAACATTTTTTCTTTATAGGAATTCTTTGATTCTGCATTTTTTTTACCTACCTGTGTGACTATATTTCACATTACAAATAAAGAAAATTCCATTCAAAAAAATTAAAATTTTTCTGTTTTATCTATGAAATAATTTGGAATTCATAATAAGATAATTCCAATAAGCTTCAGCTGCTCAATTAAATTATTCTTTCAATAGTTATATTTCTTTTCTTTCCTTTTCTTTTTCTTTCTTTTTTCTTTAGAAAATAACCTGTTCTTGTCTGAAAATCCTGCAGGGAAGAGACTGAGGTAAAGAACATCCAGTGACAGGCCAAAATTGGGACAGAGCTCAAGATGAAGCCTCAAGGACTAAAAATATTACTGATGTCATTATGGTATCACAGAAGAGCCTATCATGATTGCTGTCAGTTAGATGCCATAAGAAGCTAAACGAGTCAGATGCAGGTAATTATACGCAAACAATGGACAGAAGCTGATGACCTCTGTGGTTGAATTAGGGAAAATCTAGAAGAAGATGGGGAACAGGGCAACCCTATAAGAACACCAGCAGTGTCAACTAACCTGGGCACCTGAGAACTCTCAGACACTGATCCACCAACCAGGCAGGATACACCAGCTGATATGACGTCCCCAACACGTCTACAGCAGAGGATTGCTAGGTATTGACTTAATCAGAGAAGATTCACTTAACCCTCAAGAGATTGGAGGCCCCAAGGAGTTTGGAGCCCTTTGTGGAGTGTGGCTGGGAGGATGGCGACATCCTGTTGAGGATGGGCGAATGAGGTATGGGACTGTGAAAAGTCAGAGTGTAGACCAAGACGGGGATAAAGCCTGGAGTGTGAAAAATAATTAAATAAAATAATAAATAAATAAAGGAAGAAAGAAAGAAATAATTTAATTACACGTAAAAAATGAAAAAAAAACTGTTAAATATGAACCACAAATATCAAGACTATTTAGTAATGCCAAGAATAAATACAAAAAGAACTTGAGTGATAGCTCCTCACCCAGTCCCACAACACACAGAACAAACTTTACTCCCAGGTGCTCTAACATGCCCAGGATCACAGGTGAGGAGGGCACAACATCTGCTCCAAGATCTTGAGTAACTGGAAGCCCTCAGGACCCAGGGGTGCAAGCACCCGTTAGCAGCCTGTGGAACAGATTCCTTCAGGTCTGAGCTTGTGTGCTGAGCAAACCTTTGGCACTGGCTCTGCACCCAGTCCCAAAACACCCAGAGGAAGTTCAACTTCCAGGTGCTCTAACATGCCCAAGATGACAGCTGTTCTTACATGTCCAGGATCCCTGTTCTACAATACCCAGAGGAAGCTTGACTCCCAGAAGCAGACACATTAGGATCTCAGGATCTTGGTTACACCAGGATTTCAGGATTCCAGAGGCAGCTTGACTGCCAGGAGCTCTGTAAACCCAGGATCTCAGCCTCACAGAATCTCAGGGTCAGAGGATCACAGAGACAGCTGGACTCTGAGGAGTTCTGACACAACCAGGGATCACAGGAGTGACACACTCCAGTTAGAGACAACGGGGCAGGTAGCAGCAGAGATAACAAGATGGCAAGAGGGAAGGAAATGAACATAAGCAAGATAAAGCAAGGCTACTTGGAATCACTAGAACTCAGTTGTCTCACCACAACTAATTCTGGATTCTGCATCACACCACAAAAGCAAGATTGGTTTTAAAATCAATTATCATGAAGATGATAGAGGACTTAAATAGGACATAAATAACTCCCTTAAAGAAATACAGAAGCACACGGGTAAATGGTTAAAGGCCCTTAAAGAGTAAAAACAAAAATCCCTTAAAGAATTACAGGAAAAAACAACCGAACATTTGAAGGAATTGAACAAAACCATGCAAGATCTAAAAAAGAAATAGAAACAAAAAAGAAGTCGAAAAGGGAGAAAATCCTGGAGATAGAAAACCTAGGAATTAAACCATGGCTCCTAGATGGAAGCATCCCCAACAGTATAAAGAGATAGAAGACAGAATCTCAGGTGTAAAAGATACCATAGAAAACATTGGCACAAAAGTCAAAGAAATTGCTAAAAGCAAAAGGCTCCTAATCCAAAACATACAGTAAATACAGGACAATATGAGGAGACAAAACATGTAGATAATAGGGATAGAAGAGAGGTAAGATTCCAAACATAAAGAGCCAGTACATATTTTCAACAAAATTTTAGAAGAAAACTTCAATAACCCAAAGAAAGAGATGCCAATGAAAATACAATCCTATAGAACTCCAAAAAGACTGCACCAGAAGATAAATTCCTTCCATTGTATAACAATCAAAACACCAAATGGCCAAAATAAAGAAAGAATATTAATAGCAGTAAGGGAAAAATATCTAGTAACATACAAAGTGCAGAATTTTCAGAACTACACCAGAGACTATAAAAGACCAGAGACTATAAAAGCCAGAAGATCCTGGTCAGATGTCTTACACACGCTAGGGGAACATAAATGCTAGCCCAGGTTATTATACCCAGCAAAACTCTCAATTCACACAGATGAAGAAACCAAGATATTCCATGAAAAATCCAAATTTACACAATATCTTTCACCAAATACAGGTCTACAAAGGATAATAGATGGACACAGAACTCTTAAACACTGTTGATAGACTGCACAAGCACAGCAACTTTTGACATCAGTCCTTGAGTTTTCAAAAATATCAAAATAGGAATACCCTGTGATCCACTGTCAGCACCTTTGGCCAAATACATCAAGGTCTTTTTAGTCCTCTGCATTAATATTTGCACATCTATGTTTATTTCTGCCTTGTTCATAATAGGCATGAAATAGAATCAATCTAGGTGTCCATCAACTGAATAAGACATAAAAATATGATTCATGAACACCATAAGAACTTACTAAAACATAGAAGTTAACTTGCATAATTTTCAGGAAAAAAAAGGAAGGTGAATAAACTATTATGAGAGATGATTTCTAGGCATAGAAGACATAGAAATGTAAATGCAGATTTTCCTTTCTCGTGTTATGATGATACATTTATGCAGTTTCTGTGTTTAAAATAGAGTACATATGGAGGAAGCCAGTTTAATGTAAGTTGGTAGAGAATGTAATAATAAATCTGGGATAGTAGAACACATGTAAAGTGAGTTTGGAGATGGTACATCTCACTTCAGAAAAGTACAATCAGGAAAAGATAGAGTTGAAGAAAGGGAAGAAACATGGTCAGTTAAATATAGGGTATGTGAAAATGATATGGTCTCTGCCCCTTAGGAGACCCCATTGTCTGAAGGCCTCCCAGAAGATATGCTGCACCCAGTTCAACAGATGCAAAAGTTTAAAGGCCTGTTAGATCTGCTCTGCCCAAGGCAACAGGAAAGGAGCATTCCAAATAAGTGTAGCAGCTAGAATCATCTTAGGTGGCTAATAGAATTGAGATACAACCACTCCACTCAAACTCAACCCCCTCCAGCCTGTGCCTTCTCCCAGGGCAGGCAATCAATGTTTCTGTCCCTCAGAAGACCTCCACAATCTAAAGGCCTTCCAGCAGTTACATTGCACCCAGGGCAACACATAAAGGGCCATCCCAAATAATGACAGCAGTTGGAACAACTGTGGAGTCAACAAATTCAGGATTCATCCCCTCTGCTGGAATTCCATCTCCCTTACAGCCTGTGGCTTCCTCTGGGGCAGATATACAATGTGTCTGCACATCTCTGGATACCACAGTCTGAAAACTTACCTAGTGTTATGCTGCACACAGTGCAATAGACGACCCAATGTCAATGCCTTCTGAGAGACCTGCTGCAACCAGAGCAGTAGATCATTGACATATATGCACCTTTGGAGACTTGCAGCATGAAGGTCTTCCTAAATATCTACTTTATCCAGGGCCACAGCTCTCCCAGGATACCTGAAACAACCCAGGGTCATAAGAGATAGCCTCCAGAGAGATACACTCAGGCCTTTTAACTATCCCATCCCGTGGGATTCAGTTATTTGTGGGTGCGAGAGTGACCGCAAACCTGGAAGGAGATGGGAGGAAGAAAAAAAGAAATAGGAGACCAAGAAGATTGTACCTATCAAGGTCTCGTTTATTATGCTGAGGTGCCTTCTTTTTAAAGCATACATCGAGGGGAATATGGTAGGGGGACGAGTGAGAATTATACAAAGAACAAAGAAGTGGGCATATGCTGACATGGGGGCCGAAGTCAGGCACCAGGCATCGAGCACTTTGCATCTTATCTCCGGAACATCGATCCTCCTTGACAGCCTTGGGTGTCAGGCTGGGCTCAGGCGTAACCAATGTCCTTGGATGTCATGGGAACTTAGGAAGAGATAGGGAAGAGGGGACTATAATTCAGCCTTTACAGCCTAGGTGCCAGGAAGGGAATAGGGAGGAGGGGATGATAACCACCTCTTAGCACGGGGCCATTTGTCCTGTTAGAGAGATTGTCAAGGGCTCACTTTCTCATGGGATGGTCTCTGACACTTAACACCAGAAATAACCAGATGGCCAAAAACTAGTGAAAGCCAATAAGCAACAGAAGCCAATATACTATGATACCATCAGAACCCAGTTCTCCTACCACAGCAAGCCCTGGATACCCAAAACATGCCTGAAAAATATAATGTTGACCTAAAATTCTATCTCATGAAGATAATAGAGTCCTTTAAGGAAGATATGAATAACTCACTGGAAGAAACACAATAAAATACAGGCAAATAGGTAAAAGCACTTAAAGAGGAAACATGTGAGTCCCTTTTAAAAATACAGGGAAACAGAATTAAATAGGTGAACTGAAAGTAAAATCAATACAGAATGTACAAAGGGAGACAACCTGGAAACGGAAAACCTAGAAAAGAGGTCAGCAGCTACAGATATAAGCATTATAAGCATCAACAATAGAATACAAGAGATAGAAAAGATAATCTCAGACATGTAACAAACTTTAGAAGATATTGACATAAAGGAACAAAAAACATACAAAACAAAAAAATATCCTAACCCAAAACAAGTAGGAATTTCAGGCCACAAGGAATAGAACAAAACTAAGAATAATAGGAATAGCAGAGCACAAATATTCCTGCCTCAAAGGAACAGAAAATGTCTTCAACAAAATCATAGAAGATAACTTTCCCAACAAAAAGAAAGAGATGGCCATAAATGTACAAACAAAACAAAACAAAACAAAATAATACCTGAAGATCACAGAAACTAAACAGAGACAGAGTGAAACTAACAGAAGTTATGAAACAAATGGATTTAACAAATGTCTACAGAAAATTTTATGCTAAAACAAATGAATTCATCTTCTTCTCAGCACCTCATGGTACCTTCTCAAAAAATGACCATATAATTGGTCACAAAACAGGCCTCAACAGATAAAATATATATATATATATATTGAAATAATCCCTTGCTTCCTACCAGATCACCACAGACTAAGGCTGATGTTCAATAACTACATAAATAACAGAAAGCCAACATATACATGGAAGCTGAACAACACTCTACTCAATAATAACTTGATGAAGGAAGAAATAAATAAATTAAAGACTCTTTAAAATATAATGAAAAAGAGGCCACAACATATCCAAAATTATGGGACACAATGAAAGTAGTTCTATAAGGAAAAATTATAGCTCTGAATTCCTCCAAAAGGAACTGGAGAGAGCATACACTATTACCTTGACAGCAAACCTGAACGATGTAGACAAAAAGCAAATTCACCCATGAATAGTAGATGAAAGGAAATGATCAAAATCAGGGCTGAAATCAACCATGTGGGAACAAAAAGAACTCTACAAAGAATCAACCAAACCAGAAGCTGGTTCTTTGAGAAAAGCAACAAAATTGATAAACCTTAGCCAGACTAACTAGAGGGCACAAAAACAGTATCCTAATTAACAAAATTAGAAATGAAATGGGAGAAATAGAGCACTGAACCACAAGACCCGCCACAGGATCTTAAGACCTCTGGTGAGTGGATCACAGCTGCTGTTCCAATCCAATCTCATGGGACCTGAGACTGCATTAGTTAGGGAAGCAGAAAACCCGGCCTGATTAGGGGCACAAGTCCCTTCCAGTCCCACCAGCACTGGGGTTGCTAGGGCGCAGAGTCATCTGAAACCCTCCAGCGACCCACAAGACCCACCACGGGACCTTAAGACCTCTGGTGAGTGGAAAACTGCTGCTGCTCCAATCCAATCATGTGGAACCTCAAACTCCATTAATTAGGGAAGCAGAAAACCTGGCCTCATCAGGGGCACAAGTCCCTTCTGGTTCCTTCCGGTCCCACCAGCACCGACCCACAAGACCCAGCTTCTGCTCCAATCCAATTGTGCGGGACCTGAGACTGCATTAATTAGGGAAGCAGAAAACCCAGCCTGATCAGGGGCACAAGTCCCTTCCAGTCCTGACAGCACATGGGTAGCTAGGGCACAGAGTCGGCTGACACCTGCAAGCTACCCACAAGACCCACCATGGAGTCTTAAGACCTCTGGTAAGTGGAACACAGCTGCTGCTCCAATCCAATTACGAGGGACCTCAGACTGCATTAATTAGGGAAGCAGAAAACCCGACCTGAGCAGGGGCACAAGTCCCTTCTGGTCCATGCCAGCACAGGGTTACCTTGGGCGTGGAGTCTACTGACACCTGTAAGGTATACACAGGACCCTCCATGGGATCTTAAGACCTCTGTGAGTGGATCACAACTTCTGCCAGGAGGCAGGCTCGAACACAAGATATCTGGGCACCTTCACTGAAAGAGGAGAGCCTACCTGCAGAGAGTACTCTGAACACTGAAACTCCGGAGACAGCTAGTCTCCCAGGTCTGCTGATAGAGGCTAACATAAACACTTGAGGAACAAGATCTAACCTGAGACAACTACAACAACTAACTCCAGAGATCACCAGATGGCAAAAGAATCTTACTTACAGAAACCAAGACCACTCACCATCATCTGAACGCAGCACTCTCACCCCACCCAGTCCTGGGCACCCCAACACACCCAAAAAACTAGACTCAGATTTAAAAGCATACCTCATGATTTTGGTAGAGGACCTCAAAAGGGACTTTAATAACTCATTTAAAGAAATACAGGAGAACACTTTTAAACAGGTAGAAGACCTTAAAGAGGAAGCACAAAAATCCCTTAAAGTATTGCAAGAAAACACGACCAAACAGGCGATTGAGTTGAATAAAACCATCCAAGACCTAAAAAGGTACGTAGACACTATAAAGAAAACCAAAATTGAGGCAACGCTGGAGATAGAAAACCTAGGAAAGAAATCTGGAACTATAGATGCAAGCATCAGCAACAGAAAAAAAGAGATGGAAGAGAGAATCTCAGGTGCAGAAGATTCCATAGAGAACATCGGCACAATCAAAGAAAATACAAAATGCAAAATGATCCTAACTCAAAACATCCAGGAAATCCAGGACACAATGAGAAGACCAAACCTATGGATAATAGGAGTTGATGAGAATGAAGATTTTCAACTTAAGGACTAGCAAATATCTTCAACAAAATTATAGAAGAAAACTTCCCAAAACTAAAGAGATGCCTAGTAGGCCATCACTTGAAAAAGAGGCCCATTGGACATGCAAACTTTATATGCCCTAGTACAGGGGAACGCCAGGACCAAAAAGTGAGAGTGGGTGAGTAGGGGAGTTGAGGGGGGGGAGGGTATGGGGAATTTTGGTATAGCATTGGAAATGTAAATGAGAAAAATACCTAATAAAAATATTTTTAAAAAAAGGAAAAAAAGAAAAACAGCGAAACTGAAACTTATAGAGGAGAAAGTGGTGAAGAGCCTGAAACATATGGATGGGTACTGGGGAAATATTCCTGAAAAGTACATCAATGGCTTGTACTATAAGATCAAGAATTGACAAATGGGACCTCAGAACATTGCAAAGCTTTTTTAAGGAAAAGGTAACTGTCAATAAGACAAAAAGGCAAACAACAGATTGGGAAAAGATCTTCACCAATACTACGTCTGATAGAGTGCTAATATCCGAAATATAAAAAGGACTAAAGAAGATAGACACCAGAAAACCAAATAACCTTAATATAAATGGGATACAGAGCTAAACAAAGAATGTTCAACTGAGGAATAACAAATAACTGAAAACCACCTTTAAAAATGTTCAACATCCCTAGTCATCAGGGAAATACAAATCAAAACAACCTTGAAATTCCACCTCACTCTAGTCACAATTGCTAAGATAAAAAACTCATGGTGAAAGAGGTACACTCCTGCATTGCTGGTGGGATTACAAGCTAGTACATCCACTCTGGAAATCAATTTGGTGGATCATCAGAAAATTGGATATTGTACTACCAGAAGATCCATAATACCACTCTTAGGCACCCAGAATATCCTCCAACATTTAATAGGGACACATTCTCCACTATGTTAATTGCAACTTCATTTATAATAGCCAGAAGCTGAAAAGAACCCAGATTTCCCTCAACAGGAGAATGGATACAGAAAATGTGGTACATTTAAACAATGGAGTACTATTCAGCTATTTAAAACAATGCATTTTCGAAATTCTTAGGCAAAAGGATACATTTGGAAGATAACATGCTGAGTGACGTAACCCAATCACAAAAGAGAACACATGAAATGTACTCACTGGTAAGTGCATGTTAGCCCAGAATTTCAGAATACTCAAGATACTATACATAAAACACAAGAAACTCAAGAAGAAAGTATGGATTCCTCCATCATTCTTAGAAGGGGAAACAAAATAACAATGGAAGCAGTTACAGATACAAAGTGTGGAGCAGAGACTAAAGGAATGATGATCAATAGACTGACCTACCTGGGGATCCATCTCATATACAATCACCAAACTCAGACTCTATTGAGGATGCCAACAAGAGCTCACTGACCAGACCCTGATATAGTTGTCTCTTGAGAGGCTCTGCTAGTGCCTGACAAATACAGAAGTGAATGTTCACCTCCATCCATTGGATAGAACACAGGGTCCCCAATGAATGAGCTAGGGAAAGGACCCAAAGAGTTGAGGGGGTTTGCAGACCCATAGGAGAAACAACAATATGAACTAACCAGTACTCCCCAGGCTCCCTGGGACTAAAACACCAACCAAAGAAAACACATGATGGGACTCACTCCTCTAGATGCATATGGAGCAGAAATGGGAGTCATCAATGGGAGGAACAGCACTGGGTTCTGTGTAGGTTCCCTGCCCCATTATAGGAGAGTTCATCTATAACTCACCTCCATTCTTCTTCTCTCATTGCTATCCCATTTTCACACCAAATGCCATTGCAAATGTATGTGCTTACTCTTCTTCCTTTTTAAAACTTCTGAATTCACATAGAGAACTTGTAGGTACATGGGCATAAGGCATAGGCATACTTATCTGCTTTAAAAATCCTGTGGAATGGTGCTTATGGTTTCCTTCCTAGAGAATCATATCAGCAAATATAATTCTTTATATTCTTCTCCCTCTTTGTATTCCATTTAGCCCATTTTTACTTCAATGTTCCAAAATTCAATCCTTTTATTGAACAAAAGTCAAGATAGTGAGCAACCTTGTGTTGGTGATAAACTTATTATGGATACTTAATTTCATCTTTAGTTCAAATGTAAAGCCAATTTGATAATTATATTTGCTATATACATAAACATCTCACATTAATACATACCATTATTCTGAAGATTTAAATGTTATATAAAATACCCATGTTGAAATAATTTGAGAGAATATGAGTACCTTAGAGGATGAAGTAAAACCAAGGCTAAGAATATATTGACACACCAGATCAACAAGTCAGAATTTAAAAGCAACTCTGTAACTGCCAAAGCATCAAATCTTAATGTGTTGTTTGTGTGAGTTGTAATCATTTAGACATCACATATGAAACATACTGATATATATATATATATATATATATATATATATATATATATTCATAACAGTGGTAAATTTTATATAAGAAAACAATAAATTAAGAATAGACTTCACAAATGTTTGAATTAAAGTGTTACATAATAAAGAATGTTGAGACTTACACACTTAAATGGAATAATATTTAGCAGTAAATATGCCTTGTACCTATAAATCTGTCATCAACATACTTAGTGTATTCATAAGCACACCAAGAAAGAACTACAACTATTCTATGGCTGTCACTTAGTTCATTAATAACCACTGGTCTTACTGCTTTCCTGTAATGCCAACTACTCTCCCAAGCACTAGTCTATATCCACGCTTCTCACACTTCTAAACCATTGCTGCCATGTTCTGTGCATTCCTGTAAATCTAATGACATCATGAGACCAAATATCGACTTTATCCTTATCACTTGGCTCTTCCCTGAATAAGGTGAATCAAATAATACCTAATCTTAATATCATGGTGACACTTTTTATTATTATGTGAAATATCAGACTCAAGAGCATAAGTTTCTTTGAACTTCTTGTCCTCCTTAACCCATTTGAAGCCACTGTGTAACCTATATTGGTTACATCCATTTATATGGAGAAGACCAAAACTGGCATGTGATATTTAATGCTTTGTCTGGAAGCTAATTCAGGAGCTACATTTCAAATACAATACATGTGTTTGCCTGAGATCGCCTATTATCATATGACCTCAGTCATCTGTGGAATAAGAATGAGCTGTGATTACCTAGATCAAGAATTCATAAAGGGAAACTATTTTTTCTTGGATATGCACTGCAGGTCAGCAGGAGCTAAGAAATTAGTTGTGATTAAGAAGAGACTGGCTTAAGTGAGGTGAAATCTGGGAACTGTTTCCTGAGGGTCAACACACAGCCACCTTGTTCCAGAGGTAACCAAGCTTGTACCTTACACTGGCAGTATTACTGAGAGTAGTAGTCTTGAAGGCATCCACAGATCCTAATGACCAGCTGAGACTTGGGACTAGGATGGCTAGCAGACATCATTTGTACAGGTGTAGTATTACTGGCAGTTCAATCCCATAGACTGAAAGGGTCAGGAAAAAATGTTATGGCTTGACATCATGAAGGCATGATGGATTGTAGGTGAAAGTACAGACCAAATAGAGAAAATACCCCACTGCATTAGAGATGCCAGTAACAAGGAATGACCACTAAGACCACTAACTTTAGTAGACTGTAGACAGCCAGAGCCTAGAAGACAAAATATATGTGCTCCAAAGATTTGAACTAGAAAAGCAATTGATGCTACTTTGAGGACCCCAGAAGACCCAGATAATTTGGACTTAAGTTATTTATACTATTGGAGCATGGTTCTGCCTTGTATGCATTAGGGCTGTACCCTGCTTCTTCCGTTTTGGTTAACATAGTGAAGTTATTTTGAATTTCTATATTAACCTATAGCTGAAAAACTGAACATTTAAAAGAGATGATTTTTATTTTAGAGAAAGAATGTATATTTCTATTTTATGTTTTTACATACAGACCACATTTTTGCCTTCTCTCCTTCCAGTCCAATGCTCCCTCCATTTGCACTACCATTCACTCTTCATTTCATGTTCAGAAAAGCCTGGCCTAGATTAGCATCAACAGTCCTTGGTATACCAACTTTTAGTAAGACTAAGCAATGTCCTAATTTCTTTCTCAGCACATTCATCATTTGTATGTAGGAAAGCTACTGATTTTTTGCAGACTTATTTTCATATTCAGTCACATTTCTAAGGGTGTTTATCAGTTGTAGGAGTTCCCAGGTAGAATTTTAGGGTCACTTGTACATACTATCATTTTGTCTGTGAAAGCAATATGATGACTTCTTCCTTTCTTAGTTGTAACCCTTTGATCCACTTTAGTTGTCTCAATGATCTAGGTAAAATACCAAATATTTTATTGAATAGAATGGCAGAAAGGACAGAGGCATGTGTTGTCACTGAAGTACTTTCATTTTTTTCTCCATTTACTATAACTTTGTCTATCACATTGCATTTTATGCCTTTAGTGTGTTTAGATGTTTGCCTTGTATCCCTAATCTTTCAAAAATTTTGTCCGGAATCGGTTTTGGGTATTATCAAAAGGCATATTAACCATGTCATGAGATGATCATGCCATTTTTTCTTGCTCTCAGTATGTTCAGTTACATTGACTGATGTTCATATTTTGAACCATCCCTAATTTTCTGAGTTGAGTCTTTATTGTTCTGATTGAATAATATTTGTGATTGATTCTCTGACTCAGTCTGCAACTATTTTATTGAGTATTTTAAAACCAAGCTACATAAAGGAAGTTATTTTGAAATCCTTTCTTGGTTGAGTCTGTGTGACTTGCTTACTAGAGTTATAATGGTCTAATGAAATGAACTTGGCAGTGGTACTGCTGTTTCTCTCTTGTGGAATATTACAAAGAATTTTGGTATTACCTCTCCTTTGAAAGTCTCATGAATTCTTCACTAAAACAGTTTGGGCCTGAAATTCTTCTACTTGGGAGAATTTCAAGGACTGTTACAATTTCACTATGTATCATAGGCCTATTCATATTGTTTACTTGACCTTGTTTTAACTTTGATAAGACAATCATTCATCTTTAAGATTTTCTAATTTTGTTGTGTACAGGTCTTTATAGTAATACTTAATGATTCTTTGGATTTCCCTAGTGTCTGTTGTTATGCCCTCTTTTCAAATCTGATTTAGTCATTTGGATATTCTCTCTAATTCTCTCTCTCTCTCTCTCTCTCTCTCTGTCTCTCTGTCTGTCTGTCTGTCTCTCTCTCTCTCTCTCTGTCTCTCTCTGTGTTTTGTTAGTTTGGCTAAAGGATTATTTATCTTGTTGACTTTCTCCAGGAAGACTGATTTCATTCAGTCTTTATATTGTTCTCTTTCTTTTTAATTTTATGAATTTTAGTCCTGAGGTTGAATATTTTCTGATATCTATTATTCTTAGTTTTTGTTGTTTTGTTTTGTTTTTTTTTAGCTTTGTACCCCATTTTTAATTAGGTATTTATTTCATTTACATTTTCAATGCTATCCCAAAAGTCCCCCACATCCACCCCCACACCCACCCACTCCCACCTCTTGGCTCTGGAGTTCCCCTCTACTGAGGCATATGAGGTCTGCATGATCAATGAGCCTCTCTTTCCACAGATGGCCGACCAGGCCATCTTCTGATACATATGCAGGTAGAGACATGAGCTCTGGGGCATTACTGGCTAGTTTATATTGTTGTTCTACCTATAGGGTTGCAGATCCTTGGGTACTTTCTCTAGCTCCTCCATTAGGGGCCCTGTGATGCATCCAAGAGCTGACTGTGAGTATCTACTTCTGTGTTTGCTAGGCCCCGGCCTAGTCTCACAAGAGACAGCTCTATCTGGGTCCTTTGAGCAAAATCTTGCTAGTGTATGCACTGATATCAGCGTTTGGAGGCTGATTATGGGATGGATCTCCGGGTATGGAAGTCTCTAGTTGGTCCTTCCTTTCGTCTCGGCTCCAAACTCTGTCTCTGTAGCTCTTTCCATGGGTGCCTTGCTCCCAATTCCAAGAAGGGGCAAGTATCCACAACTTGGTCTTCCTTCTTCTCGAGCTTCATGTGTTTCGCAAATTGTATCTTATATCTTGGGTATTCTAAGTTCCTGGGCCAATATCCACTTATCAGTGAATACATATCATGTGAGTTATTTTGTGATTGAGTTACCTCAGTCAGGATGATGCCCTCCAGGTCCATCCATTTGCCTAGGAATTTCATAAATTCATTCTTTTTAATAGCTGAGTAGTACTCCATTATGTAAATGTACCACATTTTCTGTATCCACTCCTCTGTTGAGGGGCATCTGGGTTATATCCAGCTTCTGGCTATTATAAATAAGGTTGCTATGAACATAGTGGAGCATGTTTTGATTATATTTGTTCTAAAGCTTTTTAGTGACTAGAGCTGATCTCACTAAGTTTTATGAGGGCACTTTTAGTTATTAGCTTTCCTTGTTGCACTGCTCCATTTTTTCCAAATATTTAGATATGTTGTACATTCATTTTTATTGAATTTTAGAAAATCTTTAATTTTTTTGTTTCTTACCTGACACAGTTGTCATTGAGTAGAGACTTTATAGTTTCTGTAAGTTTATAGGTTTTCTATTATTGTTGATCAACTTTAATCCATTTTGTTGTAATAGGATGTAGGGAGTTGTTTTGATTTTCTTGTACCTATTGGGATTTATTTTGTAACCATGTACATGTTCAGTTTTGGATAATAATCCATGAAGTGCTGAGAAGAAGCTATATTCTTCTGAGTTTGGGTGTAAAGTTCTGTAGATATACCTTTTATAGTTTAGATTCATAATATATCACAGTTCTATTATTTGTCTATTTATGTTATGTTTTGATGACCAGACAATTTGTGGTGGTAGGATGGTGAAGTCTCCCTTTATTTATGTGTATATCTATGTGTTAAGTTTTAGTTATATGTCGTTTACAAATGTGGCTGCAATTTCATTTGAATCACAGATATTGAGAATTGAGATATCATCTTAGTGTTATTTTTTCTTCTTTTATGAATATGGAGTGTCCTGTTCTGACAAAACTCTTCTGATTAACTTTGGCTTTTGTTTATTTATTTAGATAATACAAAGGCTACTTCAGCTTTCTTTCTGGATCTGTTTCCTCAAAAAATCTCTTTCTATTCCTTTACTCTTGATAATACCTCTCTTTGTTGCTGAGGTGTGTATCTTTTCTTATTCTTTCTCTTTTCCTTTCTTTCTCTGTTCCTTTCTTTCTTTCTTTCTTTCTTTCTTCATTTTTTTTTTGGTTTTTTTATTTATTTATATTTCAATTGTTAGCCCTCTTGCCTCCAGAAATTCCTTATCTCCTCCCCCTTGTTCCCTGCTTCTTTTATGCAACAGGATGGTTGATGCTTTGGCGAAATCCATTCTTTTAGAGTTTATGATTTTTGGAGAGAGTTGACTCCATACATGTTAAGAAATACAAAGGACCAATGATTGTTTATTCTTGTAGAAATTGTTGTGGTAGTGTGTATGTATCTCTTTCTCACTCTCTCTTCTCTCTCTCTCTCTCTCTCTCTCTCTCTCTCTCTCTCTCTCTCTCTCTCTCTGTGTGTGTGTTGTGTGTGTATACAATCATGGACATTCATTATTTTTTACTTTTGATTTTGCCCTTGTTATAGCATTTATTTCCAGATTTTTCTTGGTTGTGGTTCAGTTCCTGACATTGGGATTTTTCTTCTATCTTCAGTAGGTTTTGGATTTGTGGATAGACAAGGTTTAAGTTTTAACTTGTCATGCAATATATTATTTTCTATATTGATACTGATGGGGGCATAAGTTTTGAGATGTGGAACAATTGGAGAGTGGACCAGAAGGGGGGTAAATCCTGGACTATAATAAGAGATTAAGAATAAATAAATGAATGAATGAATAACTGCAAAAATGTAATAGAAAGTGTAATGATTAAGTTAAAATCAGTGAGGTTCAGAAGATGATTCAATACATAAAATGACTGTCACACAAGCATGAATCTATATTTGGACAACTAGTAACCATGTGAAAAGTAAGTCAGGTTGTGGTGCCTATTTCCACTGAATTGGGAGTATGATAAAGGAAAATCCAATAACTTGTAGACTATCAAGTCCAGCAATCGATAAGCTCTGATTTTCATGAGAGTTCCTATCTTTACAAACACGAAGGAAAGCAGCTTCTGCCCTTGAATAAGACAAGAAAACAACTGTTTGGTCAAAAATTAGTGGTGCATGTTAGCCTGCTATTATTGAACTGGAAAATAGTGAGCCATACTTGTTTTTAGGTAAAAGAAAAAAGATTTGTGCAATCCAGACTGTGTGAGCTACACTGAAGAGTTAGAAGAACCTTTGTAATTTATCCTACTAATAAAACTTGTTTTGTTCTGTATTTATTTGGTGAAAAGACACAGCATATTTTCATTTTTTCTCATATATTCCTATTTTCCTTCCTGGCATTAAATAGCTTGTGAATGTCAATGGTAAGTATTTAAATTAGCTGTACTGGGCTTGCCCTTTGCACCTGAGAAACCTTGCAGGACTCCAAGAGCATCCTGCTTCCTGGTGAAAGCATGACATACCCCTCTATAATCAACTTGGAAATGCTCCTCTACAATTTCCTACTAGTCTATTTTGCTGGAAAAGTATGATCCACATAGAGTACATCCAGCAGAGAGACTCCAAAACTTCCAGCTTGGAACATTCTTCCAGTGGCACATGAACTTAAGATGGAGGATTTCAATGTGTTGTTAGCAACACCTTTATGAATAAAATGGCCATATTACAGGTGTTCAATATGACATATAGTGAACATCACATGTTTACCTTATGTTTTATATTATTTTAAATTCACAGTTATAAAGTAGAAATAAATATAAGTTTTTGTTTGTTGGTTCTTACAACATGAGGAACTTTAGTAAAAGGTTATATCAGCAAAAAGGTAAGAATCACTGTGTTAAGGAAAGAAAGGTTAGGCTATTCCTTTTTTTTTTCTTTTTTCTTTTCTTTTTTTTTTACATATTTCCTTAATTACATTTCCAATGCTATCCCAAAAGTCCACCCCCCCACTCCCCTACCCACCCATTCCCATTTTTTAGCCCTGGCATTCCCCTGTACTGGGGCATATAAAGTTTGCCTATCCAATGGGCATCTCTTTCCAGTGATGGCCAACTAGGCCATCTTTGATACATATGCAGCTAGAGTCGAGAGCTCCGGGGTCCTGGTTAGTTCATAATGTTGCACATACAGGGTTGCAGATCTCTTTAGCTCCTTGGATACTTTATCTAGCTCCTCCATCGTGGGCCCTGTGATCCATCCAATAGTTGACTGTGAGCATCCACTTCTGTGTTTGCTAGGCCCCGGCCTAGTCTCACAAGAGACAGCTAGATCACGGTCCTTGCAACAAACGCTTGCTAGTGTACGCAATGGAGTCATCGTTCGGAGGCTAATTATGGGTTGGATCCTGCTTATTCATTGCTTTATGCTACATCCACAGCTTATTCAGAACACTTTTGTCCTTGCCTCTATGTGGAGACACTAATTTTCTTAGCATATTCAATTTATTTACAGTCTCTAATTGCCATGTTTTTGTGTGGTTAAGTAAATAGGATATAGACTTGACAGAGAATATTAAAAAGTGCACTGCATTTAGGATACAATGATGTTCCTAGTTTATTTTGAAAAAAATAGTGTTCTCAATAATTTAAATTATATGAAAAAGAGTCTTTGAATGAGAGATTTAATTTTGTCAATGATGCCTAACACAAGTCCCTTGTTTATGCTATGCTAATGAAGCTCCCTCAGCACCATTACTTGAATTAAATAAATAGTGCTTCTATGTTCATGGCAATGCATAAGTTCCTCGAGAATTGAATGGCATCCAAATTGCTTTCAAACATTAGATGTTCTAAGTTGGAGTCACAATTAAGATTTGCTGTATTTTGGCAGACATTTGTTTCTTCCAGAGCCTCCTGATAAGCAGAAATGGTGAGATCTTTCTGAGTCTGTTTTATAACGTGATGTAGAGATAAATTTTGATAGCAAGGTTTATGGTAAGAAAAAAACAAAGAAACAAAGAAACAAAGAAAGAAAACGTACCCAAATGTATTTATACAGAATGAAAGATGATGAGAAGAGGTTGTGAAATAAAAATTAATCCTAGACCACCATGGTGCACTATTCTCATGTCACCCAGAGGGTTACAGAAGGTTTATCTCAAGCGATAACTCAAAAGGTGTTCCTTACTCAGTACTTTAACAAGATTACTTCACATACTTTGAGAAAAATTTCCAGGGCTTATCAACACCCACTTTTCTGATCTTTATCACATATAAAAATGTTGCAATCTATTTGATAAGCGTAACCACAAATAACATATAAAACATTCTGAGTTACACTAGGTCATCGCACACTCCTTTCCTATAACTTTCAGAGGAAAAATATTCATTATTCTAATTGGTGGACCATTTAATAGTGATTTGCAAGTAAGGCTTTTGTTTCCTTGGACACATTAGCCTAAACATTTCCTTACTATTTATCATGTACAGATGAGAAAATACATCGCCTTTAATAGAAATAATCCATAAACTAAAGAACTTGACTGGTGCATACTTGCAAAGGTTAGAGAATTTCTAGATCATTGTGCATATATCTAGTAGTTAACTTCCAAAGGAAAATGTAGAGTCAATTGTTCCAGTGGCAAATTTTGAAAGTTGCTTTTCACTGAGTACTATCTTTTATTTTGCTCTTCATTGTTTATATCTTTTGACTAAGAAATGAAACAAGGAACCAGAATTGCCATTCTAAGATAAAAATTTGAAAATACCTTTGATAGGGAATTCCATGAAGATTTATTGGATGTTATTCCTTTGTTATATTCTAACAAGTTATTGGTTTTCCCCTTTATTAATAAAATATAAATACAATTATTGGGGAACATATATATTATATTTAAGCTTACTCACTCAATTATTTGAGAGAGTAGATGTTTCTTCACCAAAGCATACATCCTTTTGCATCCTTCTAAGGAAACTTGGGTTGGGATGCGTTGGACTGACTGCTGTTACACATTAAAAGACTCAGCATGAAAATTGTAGGACTGGCCTCTTCTTTGTAAACTGTATGTTCATTCACCATCTTCGAATTATTTTTAAAAAGTAAATAATTTTATCAAATTGTTACCTGGCACAATGGCAATGGAGAGGCATTATATGTGAAAAAAACCATAACAGGCTTGTATGTTTTATACCGTATCCTCGTTTTCTGTAATCAAACATACAGACACACTCCTTTCTGTTCCCTATCTCCTTTCTGTTGCCATTTATGAACGAATAAACTTTGAGTCAAAAACCTTTCCACAGATCTTCAATGTATTTATCCTTTACTTAAACTTTCTTAGACATCAATATTTACCAAGAACATAAAGACATTCCTGGATATCATGGGTCTTCATCTATTCATTGATGATATATTCAACAGTGATGGCTTTTAATCTCCTACTTGGTGAACCAATGTCAACTGCTACATCCACTCCAGTAATGACAAGTGTGACATGCCCCGAAAACCTGGGTGCTGTCCTGAGGTGAAAAGTTCATGGAAACTTAGTCTCCTGGAATATTGGCATCCTGTATAAAGAATGCTCCAATGTCCTTGCTTTAGTTGGTAAACAGATCTGTGTTCTTTCCATTAATATTGCTTTATTATAAGTGCTCCTAAGGATTGATATTTTGACATATAGCTAAGTTAGATTCTAGACAATCCTTGATCTAACATTGGGCATGGATAACTAAGTCACTGCTGTACACAGAAATTTACCATTATCTAAGAAGAAGCAAGTTTGTGACCTAAAGGGGAACCAGAGTAGATACTTAGAACTATAGATAGCTGAGTTACACCCATACACAAAGAATTATTTACAATGGCCTAGGGGGAAGGTGGACTATACAATAGACTAGAGTAGGAACTATGGCAAGGGCACAAAGCCCTTGCCCCTGGCTTCTAAGATTAAGTGGACCTTAGGTGGAGCTGTTTTTGATCCCAGTTGTTAACATTGAGTTTTATCCCATTTGGTTCCTGCCAGCTTTTCCGTGTTTGCACTCCTCTCTTTTGTGTAAGAATCCAGTAAGCTCTTTGTACCTTGCCATCGAGTCTCTCTGTCAGTTCCCACTGACTCCTTGTCCACCTGCACCAGAGACTCCTTCCAGGCAGACAAGGGACCAAGAGGGTCTGCAGCAGTCAACATCTTGTGCAGAGGGCTCCCAAGGGTAGAGTTTCTTCAATCAGGACTCAGGGAATGCACAGCAACAGTGAGCCAGGGCACAGTTTATTGAATGTTTTAACATCTTTTATAGACAAGCAGAATAAATATTTCCCACAGCTTCTAATTATCAACCGCTTCTGTTTCTCAAAAAATAATTTATCTAGATTCAAGGTGACCCATACCTCCTTGAAGACTTAGAAATCTGTCTGAGGTCAATTTCTTTGATGTGTTCCTTCTTTTAATTAAAACCAAATATTTTTCACATGAGAAAATAATCATGAAAGCTACATCCTCAGGCATGCATCTTAAGATGTATTTGACAGAACAAGTAATTGGCAGAACACCAGCATTCTGTGCTGAGAAAATATGCTTACTAGGTTTCTCAGTATCCTGATATTCACAAAACCTCCTCAAGTCACCTTGGACCTAGAAGACTGTCACCTCATGCCATTTCTTTACAATGCAGTCAACAGTGAATGACAAGCAGGAGTTTCAATTCAGTGTCATAGTCCTACCCTGAATTGCTTGACTCATAGATCATCAGTTCAGGTCAGCTCCTGTTGTAATATCCTGTACTTCTGAGATTCTCTGAGTCTCCTCTTTTCATTCAGTAGATAGGTGTAGTGCAATAAAATTTCCTCAGCATTGCTTTAATTGTTTCGTGCAATTTTGGGTAAGTTGTTGATTGATTTTTATTGATTTCTGAAATTCTTTATTATTTTTTTATTTATACTCGGAATAGTGGTCATTGAAAGGTTCTGTTTTCATAAGTTTGTAGGCTTCTATTATTTTGGTTGTTGTTGAAGTCCAGCTTTAATCAATGGTGTTCTTATAATATGCTAGAGTTTTTGTTTGTTTGTTTGTTTGTTTGCTTTTTCAATGACCTTTTGTCTGTTGAGGCATGCTTTGTAAATGAGTACATGGTCAATTTTGAAAAAAGTTTCCATGAGGTGCTGAGAAGAAGGTTTGTTTCACGAAAATATTCTCATAATATTTAGGTCCGTTTGTGTAATAATATCTGTTAGTTCCATAAGTTTTATGTTAAATTTTGTTTGGAATGACTTTTAATTGGTGGAATGAGGTTTTTGGAGTCTCCCACTATTAACATCTGGTTCAATGTGGGATGTAAACTGTAGTAATACTTCAGTTACAAATGTGAGTGTGCTTTTACTTGAAGTGTAAGTATTCAGAATTGACATGCTATCTTAGTGGATTTTTCTTCTGCTGAATATGATGTGTCTTTGCTCAACTCTTTTGTATAATTCTTGTTGAATATCTATTCTGTTAAATATTGCAGTGGCTACTCTATCATCTTTTGTGTATTTGTTGGCTTGGAACATCATTTTATAGCCCTTTACTCTGAGGTAGCCTCTATTTTTGATATTGAAGTGATTTTTGTTTGCTTTGCTTTGCTTTGCTTTGCTTTGCTTTGCTTTGCTTTGCTTTGCTTTGCTTTGCTTTGTTTTGTTTTGTTTTGTTTTGTTTTTGCATGCAGCAGAGTGATGGATCATGTTTTACATACAGCCCTTCTACTAGAGGGTGTCTTTTCACTGAGAAATTGTTTACATTGATGCTGAGAGGTATTAATGACCAATGATTTTTAATTACTCCAATTTTGATAGTGTTGTTAGTAGTACGTGAGTGTGTGTGTGTGTGTGTGTGTGTGTGTGTGTGTGTGTTTATATGTGTGCATGATAGCCTTCATTTTAATTGATAGTGAGAAATTATTTTCTGTGTTTTCTTGAGTGTAGTTACCCTCCGTGGGCTGGAACTTTTCTTCTAGTATTTTCTGTAAGTCTATATTTATGTATTGTTTTACTCAATTGACAATCTGGAATGATAACCTATATCTTACTGTAACTTCTGAGGCCAGTGAAAATTTAGTACACCTATAAGGGAAGGTTTGATGCATTCTTTCCACAAACTTATTTCAACTCACAGATTGTTCTGGATTATAAGATGAAATTTACTCTCTGTAGCTTGTTACATAGAACAGTGAAGCTGTATAAACAAGGAAGAAGACAATGAGTGTTGTTACCACACAGTACCTTAGTTAGGAATTTGATTTTCTTTAGCAAGGTTGTATAAAATGAAATGCCACCCAACACAATTATTTTAGACTCATAATAAAACCAATGACTATATGAAATAGTTTTCATCTTGATCTAAAATTTGTCATATTCTATGACTCTTCAAAATAGTGTATTTTTAAGAAGAGGACGGTATTTCAATTGAAATTTAATTTGTAGAAAAAGAGTCAAGTACACCATTTCACAATTTGAACTTCTAAATTTTAGTTTGTTTACAAATAAGGCACGAAGTACTCATTTGAGAATCATACCTCTCATGATTTTAAAAATTTGAAAGACTTATAATTTTTTATTCACATTTATCCATAATAATTTATTCAGCATTATCTTGTATTCTCCTTTAGTAAAATCATTAAGTAAATAGTATACTTCTTTTATTATTTTTTAAACGTGTTTATTACCTTTATTTGGAAGAATGACTATATGAAATCATGATCAGAAAAATTGCTGTATATCTGAGAAAAATTTGCATCTGGAGTGTTAATGAAGAATAAGACATAATTTGTATTCCTATATTGCATTAGTAGAATGGGTGGATTCACATTTTTTGCATACCCCATCAGAATTTATTGTTTGTATACAACTTCTAGGGTTAATTGGTTTCATAAACCACAATCCTAATCAGGCTCGATTTGGACCATATATCGTACCTTAATTATGAATTCTATTACTGAAATGAAACAAAATTACAGAAAAAAAGCAAGTCATGGAGGATAGGAATTATTTGACTTAGAATATCATTTGCTGTACACTATCCAAGGATGTCAGGACAAGACTGCAGATAAGGCCGGATGTCGGAGGCAGGTGCTAATGCGGAAGCATGGAAGGATGTTTTTTAGTGATGTGCTTCTCTTGGCTCCTTCAGTCTCATTTCCTATATAACCACAGCAAACTTCCCTGGAATTGAAGAGCCTGGAAATGGACTGTTACTCTCCCATTAATCTAGTAAATATGTAAAGTATTTGCAGATGGAAATTTTGGAGGCATTGTCTTACATGAGGTTTCTTTCTATCAGAAACCAATAGTTTGTGTAACAGGTTAACATAGGCTTAGTGAATGCTACTTGCTCATTGTTAATTTTGCATACAAAGTAATTTCTGTTAAACCTTGATGTTCATATCTTATTTACCCTCCAAATCCCATATTATTTCAGACACTAAGAAACTAATAATTAGCAGATGATCTTCCTGAGTTGGGCTAACTTGGATTAAAAATCCATGGTAGATTTGATCCAGTAGGTAAGCCTGAGAAGAAATTTATAATAAAAAAAATTCCTACTATTAATATGTTTATAATTGAATGTTTATGACAGTCACTGGATGTTAGCCGACCCTTTTGATCAGATCTCTGCAGATCATCTAAGATGCACTATTTTGTAGTGATGCTTTGTAGTCAAATAAATGACTTCTTAATACTTAATGATGATCCTATAAGATTTCTAAAATTCAAAGTAATTATTAAGCTCTTTTAGTAACAGTGCTATTAAATCACTCATGATACTAAATTCTTAACGATAACTCTTGCCATTTTTAGTGTCTTGAGTTAAGTCCATCTCTAACTTAGACCATATTCAAAGGGATTGTAAAACCATTAACCAATGTCATAAAAAGTGAACTAATTATTCATTATAGGTGATATGACAAAAGACCAAATATTGGCTGGCTTTATCTATACTAAACTTAACTAATGACCTAGTTCGTGTTTTTTTGTTTGGTTGTTTTTTGTTGTTGTTGTTGTTGTTGTTTTTTTTTTGTTTTTTGTTTTTTTAACTTTAATTGGCAGGAGATGAATGTTCAGGCAGATATGTACCCCCTGGAGATATGCATGTAAACATTACTCTTTATGGTAAACTTCTCATTTAATTTATGATTTGAATTCATGTGTAAAATTGTAATGAATGTTTTCCCATATGATCATGTATTTTGAAAGATATGTTAAGTTCTGAACACAAAGAGATTAAGTACACAAGTGATTCTCCTTGTCCCACACTTCTTAGCATTTGTTCTCCTTATCCCCCTCTACTTGTCACTCCTTGTCCTCCTTATCCAATTTTTCTCAGACCCCTTATCCCCCCTTTCTTCCAAGCCATTTCCTCCTTTTTCTTAGAGAGCTTCCACAGGTAACTTCATAAAAGAAATAATCATGAGAATTACTTTTCAAAGTATCCTATTTTCTTATTTCAACTTCAACTAGCTGAAATTTGGAGCTGTTATAGCTGCACAATTCCCAGGGAGATGGAACAAAGGCTGCTTTACTTAAACTCCTGATGTTTTAGGAAGAAGTGCAGAACAGTTTCTCAAAGGAAATCGGTAGTCAGGTGAGCTGTTGAAATACAATGACTTAAAATTGAGATAGGTAAATGTTCTATTATTATACAGTGACCCTACATTTTTTGTGAGACTAAATCTTACCTCTACTGATGCTTTTCCCTCTCTGATGCTTCAAGAGAAAACCAAGAACAAGAAAGAAAAGCAATCAGGGCTGAAACCCCAAATATTAAAAGTATAAGTGGCTGTAAAAATCCCTTTTGTTTTTACCAGTTCAAGCATATTAAAATTATGGTCTCTTACTGAACTAAAAAAAAATAAAATAAAATGACAAGAACAACATGAGACCCATCCTATAGGCAATCAACAATGACTGACACTATTAAGGATATTCTATTATACTTACACACAAACCAGAATGGTTGCCTTCTGGGGGTCTCCACCTAAGGGCTGAATCAAATAGATACAGACATCCAAAACCACCAGTCAAAGAGCATAAACTAGACATAGGACTCTCTGTAAATGTGTACCTCATTCTTCATGTAGGCCTGAACAACTATAGCATGGGATATCCCTCAAAGACAAAATGTCATCTGCCCATAGAATATGTTCCTATAGCTGAGCTGTCTTGTCTGGCCTCAGTAGGAAAGGATGTCAATAAACTACCAGAAAATTGATGTGTCATGATAGAGGAATGCCCATGGGTACCACCCTCTCACAGGAGAATGACACTAGGGATGAGTGTAGAGCGAGCATGAACTGGAGAAGGCAGTGAGAGGGATGTAAAGTGAATAAAAATAGAAAATAATTAAAAATAATGGTCTCTGTATTGCTGGTAACGGAGCAAATGAGTACAGCCAGTACAGAAATCAATGTAGCAATTTCTCCAAAAATTAGGGATTTACCTACTTCAAGACCCACGTATACCAATTTTTTGGCATATACCCAAAGGATATATCTACCAAAGCATAGGACACTTGTTCATGTTTGTTCACAGCAGTTTTATGCATAAAGCAGAAACTCAAAACAATCTAGATGTATGCCAACTGAAGAATGGATAAAAGTCATTAATCCAATGAGGTATTACTCAGTTATTAAAAACAATAACATCATACAATTGGCATAGAACTAGATGGGAGCAGAAAGGAGAATTCCATGATTTAGCTCAACCGAGAAAGACAGACATGATATATACTTACTTATACTTGAAAATATGAGAAATTTAGGATAACCTTGTTCCAGTATATAGACCCAAAGAAGTTAAGAACACATAGGTAACAAGTAGGAAACATAAATAGATCACTTAGAAAGGGAAACAGAATAGACATTACGGTTGAATGGAGACAGGGGACTGAAAGAGGGTAGAGAGTAGGGATAGGAAACAGGAGTATTTAGGTGTTGTGGATGATGGAGGGAACAAGTACTGGGGAACACAACTAGAATCTGGGTGCCATATCTGAGAAGATCAAAACACTAGCGCAATGGAAATATCCAGAAATCAATGACTAGCTAATATTCTTGGCAATGGAGGATACGAAATCTCACCTGGTCATCTCATATAACTAACCATGCAGGACATCCTAGAGATAGATGAAGACACTATCGGAGTCACAGAACCTGTGACCTACAACTTTTGATGCTATTAGATGTGCTCTGATAAAAATGGCATAGAAATTTGTGAAAATAAACTAATGACTGGTCCATATTGAGACACATGCCATGAGTTGGAGCCTACCCATGACACTGCCTGGTGAGACCACAGACAGAAGTTGGATAAACCAGAGACTTATTATAGAACCAAACATCAATGGCTCAAAAGGAATAGGAATAATGAAATCATTCTAGTTGTTCTGCTATACAGTTATATTCTGTTTAGTGCCTTAGCAAATTGACATGAGAGATACTTAACCCAGAAAATGTTGAAAAGAGTTTCAGAGACCCTAAGCAGATGCTGACCACAAAATATTTGTCAGAGTTTGTAGAATCTGCAAAATCCAGGGAGAAGATATTGTAACACCCAAATAGGTCAAGGAAACCACAAGAAACAGCCCATAGAATCTAATACCCTTTGTTGATTAGAACTCAGAAAGATTAAATTATCAGACAACATGTATTTGTCTGACCTAGATCCCGTGCAAATATGTAAAAGTTGTGTAGAATGATGATGTTGTGTGACTTCTACAAGGGAGCAGCGGCTATCTGTGATTCTCTTACATTATTTGGTATCTTTCCACAGTTTTTTTTTTTTTTACCATCTCTAGACTTAAAAGGAGAGGAGGAACATAATCATGCTTCAAGTTTATATACTGTGACTGGTTGACAGAAACCTATAGTGGTCTATTCTGAAAAGAAATGTAGGAGCAATGTTGGTGGAAGAAGAGATTGGGTTGAACTAGATGGAGATGTGGGTGAGGCAAAACTACGATTTGGTTGCAAAGTAAATAAAATAAAACACATTAAAATAAAATAAATACATTCATTTTAGAAATCAAAAGTATCTTTTAAAAGTTCAAAATCTTTCGCCTATGGCAGAGTCACAATGCAATCCAAGGATAACCATGGTCCATCACTAACAAGTTACTCAGTGTTTAATTATTTGGAATTCATTCATGTTAATCTTGGCTTCTCCAAGTAACTTGAATCATTTTTTACAGCTCTACAATTTTCAACACATTCAGTTTCTCTTCTTGGCTCTGGCTGGCTTTATTGCACTGTTAATACTTTTCTTGATGGTCCTCAGATGATAATGTCATCTCTACAACTGTGAGGTTTTTTTTCCTTCACCTGAGCTAGACTTTAAATAAGAGCCCATCAAAGTCTGTCTTGAAGTTCTAATTTTCAACACCTTAGCATCACCCTATAGTCTTGGGTTTCAAAAGAGAATGAAGTTAAAACTACATCAATGTCCTTTCTTTGCCTTTAGTCTCAAGAAACAGCTTCTTAACATTCCATTTTCATGCATTCAAGACTAACACTGTTTGGGTGACTCATACAGTACAAGTTTTGGCTACCAGTTTCAGTGAAAAACCCTGGTTATCACTAGAATAAGGCTTCGATGTGCTGACTCTCAAAAACACTTCATAGAAGATTGCACCTCAGTGATGCTGCTCTCTACTTAATCACAGATAATTGCTCAGCTTGAGCTGACCAGCATTGTGTATTCCAGAAAAGCAAAGGACATCTTTTAGTACTTCTTGTATCTTCTTAATCAGAAGTGCTTCTTTAGAACCAAATAACTTAATGACAAAATCTTAAATCTAAATATACAATGGCCTACAGAGACTAAAACTTTGCTATGAAACTTCATAAGCCATGCCTCAACACTCTACACTGATCTTAACAGTCTGATGATTCAAAATTCTACAGAATACTCCATTGATCCCTCAGTATTCAATTACATTCTTTCCTCAAATTTCTAAATCCTTTCATAATCCTTCCTAAAACACAGTCTCCTCTATCAACGCAATTGCCCAGAAACTTGGGACCAATTTGTTTTAGTTAGGGTCTTGTTTCCTGCAATAAAATATTATTGGAAAAAATATAAAGTTGAAAAAATGTTGGTTTGGTTTGTGATGGTATATTTCTGTTCATCATCTGAAGGAAGAATGGCAGAAACCTGCAGGCAAGAACTGATGAAGAAGCCATAGAAGGGGTGCTGCTTACTGGGGTTCACTGACTTGCTGAACCAGGTATTTTACCAAATGTAAGAACATTAGCCCAAGTGGGCAACCACCCAGGAAGTTATTAGCGATTTTATTTAACAATTACAAATTTTGTTTTCAGACAAATCATTGGAGACTGGTTTCCTATTTTTCATATAATTCTGGTGTTAGTGTGAAATAGCATAAGTGACTGCTGGCAAGCACATGTGGACTTTTGGTTTAGTTACTAACCTAGCTTCCAGACAAGACATTACATTAAATCATATTTCAATGTTTGGCTTTGTTATATAAATGGATATGGTATATTTGGGTTGTATAATAGCTACCAAGGGTTTATGGGAGACAAGAACTCAAAGAACATGATGTATTTGATATAATGACAATAAGTATCACTGTAATATTTAGATCAGGTATTGTTTGATTCAAGTGTTGCTCAGAAGAGCCAAGTTAAAAAGACAAAGTCTGAATCTGGCCTCAGTATTGCATCACCTTCAATCAGAGTGGCTTTGTGTACATTGAAGAAGTAGAATAGGTGGGTTCATATTTGCCTATGTACAATATCAGAATTTATTTATTAGTAACACATTTCCAAGACAATTTAATTTATAGACCACAATGAAAAGCAGTCTCAATTGGAAGTATAGGAAGCATTTAATTTAGGGCTTCTAGTGGTGAAACTCCATGGTCCAACAACACAAGTCATGCATGAAAGCTATTTATTTGCTTCTACTTCCATTAACTGTACATCATCAAAGGAAGGCCAGACAGGGAATCAAACAGAGAATGGGCCTGAAAGCAGGAGCTGATGCAAAGGCATGGAGGGATGCTGATTACTAGCTTTCTTCTCCTATATTGCTCAGGCTGATTTCTTATGCAACCTAAGATGATCTCTCTGAACACTAGGCTGTGAGTCCTCTCAAGGCATCTTTTAAGAAAAATATTTAAAGATGGATATTTTGGAGGCATTTTATCAAACAACTTTCCTTCATTTCAGATAAGCCTAATTTGTCAGGTTGAGATATGTCTAGTCAGAAAAAAACAAACAACAACAACCAAAAAAAAAACAAATAACAAAAAAAAAAAAAAAAAAAAAAACAAGAAAAAACTGATCCTTTACCCACTCCATCAAATCATCCTCCTCACTCCTCATGGAATGGTGGCAGAGGAGGGTGAACTTGTGTAGTATGCAATAGGGACATTAAAGTAGATACGGGACTTGCTAGACACTACAGGGCTGATTGTAACACCCTCATAAGCACACAAGCCACAAAGTCTAAGTCAGAAGATTTCATAACGGTGAGATATAAATTTCAAACGTTCAGTAATCCCTAATGTAGAAGATATTTCCAGTTGGTAACAATTCCAAAATGAAGAGTTTTCCCCAAGAGTTTCACACAATATACAAACTACAATTAATATCAGGCTCTATGTCCAGAAGTAGATGGCTAGCCCAAGTGCACCTAGTGATATATTTGGAGGTTTATTGTATCTCATAACAATTTCTGTGATCATTTTTTAAAGAAAATGTTTAGTTTGACTTATGCTTTCAGATTTTCTGTATATATGGGATATTCTTAGGCAAAAATATGTCTATATGTTTGTATTAGCTTTTAGTACTTTCACTCTTCTTTATATGATTATTTTATAGTTTTACATTTTTGAGATTTTTTTATTTAATGTATCTATGTTACTTTATATACTTTGTATCGTTGGAAGTTGTATTATGTGCATGCCTCTGCTTGTACATGTTAGACTTTATGTGTGTGTGAGAGAGAAAGAGAGAGAGACAAAGAGAGACACACAGAGATAGACAGAGACAGAGAGAGAGGCAGAGACAGAGAGACAAAGAGAGACACAGAGAGAGACAGAGACAGAGACAGAGAGAGAATTTTCTATTGGGTTCACTGTGAGCTGACAGATATCTTGTGTGTGTGTCTGTGTGTGTGTGTGTGTGTGTGTGTGTGTGTGTGTGTGTGTGTGTTTAAGTAAAAGTAGTTAGTTTTAAATAAAATTTCTAAGGATAAATTTTTTTTATTTTTATTAGGTATTTTCCTCATTTACACTTCCAAAGCTATCCCGAAAGTCCCCCATACCAACCCCCGACTCCCCTACCCACCCACTCCCCCTTTTTGGCCCTGGGGTTCCCCTGTACTGGGGCATATAAAGTTTGCAAATCCAATGGACCTCTATTTCCAGTGATGCCCGACTAGGCCATCTTTTGATACATATGCAGCTAGAGAAAAGAGCTCCAGGGTACTGGTTAATTCATATTGTTGTTCCACCTGTAGGATTGCAGTTCCCTTTAGCTCCTTGGGTACTTTCTCTAGCTCCTCAATTGGGGGCCCTGTGATCCATCCAATAGCTGACTGTGAGCATCCACTTCTGTGTTTGCTAGGCCCCGGCATAGTCTCACAAGAGACAGCCATATCTGGGTCCTTTCAGCAAAATCTTGCTAGTGTATGCAATGGTGTCAGCATTTGGAAGCTGATTATGGGATGGATCCATGGAGATGGCAATCACTAGATGGTCCATCCTTTCAACACAGCTCCAAATTTTGTCTCTGTAACTCCTTCCATGGGTGATTTGTTCCCATTTCTAAGAAGGGGCAAAGTGTCCACACTTTGGACTTCGTTCTTCTTGAGTTTCATGCATTTATCAAATTGTATCTTATATCCTGGGTATCCTACGTTTCTGGGCTAATATCCACTTATCAGTGAGTATATATTGTGTGAGTTCCTTTGTGATTGGGTTACCTCACTCAGGATGATGCCCTCCAGTTTCATCCATTTGCCTAGGAATTTCATAAATTCATTCTTTTTAATAGCTGAGTAGTACTCCATTGTGTAAATGTACCACATTTTCTGTATCCATTCCTCTGCTGAGGGGCATCTGGGTTCTTTTCAGCTTCTGGCTATTATAAATAAGGCTGCTATGAACATAGTGGAGCATGTGTGCTTCTTACCGGTTGGGACATCTTCTGGATATATGCCCAGGAGAGGTGTTGCTGGATCCTCCAGTAGTACAGTGTCCAATTTTCTGAGGAACCGCCAGACTGATTTCAAGAGTGCTTGTACAAGATTGCAATTCCACAAACAATGTAGGAGTGTTCCTCTTTCTCCATATCCTCGCCAGCATTTGCTGTCACATGAATTTTTCATCTTAGCCATTCTGACTGGTGTGAGGTGGAATCTCAGGGTTGTTTTGATTTGCATTTCCTTGATGATTAAGTATGTTGAACATTTTTTCAGGTGCTTCTCTGCCATTCAGTATTCCTCAGGTGAGAATTCTTTTTTCAGTTCTGAGCCCCATTTTTAATGGGGTTATTCGATTTTCTGGAGTCCACCTTCTTGAGTTCTTTATATATATTGGATATTACTCCCCTAATTGATTTGGGATAGGTAAAGATCCTTTCCCAATCTGTTGGTGGTCTTTTTGTCTTATTGACGGTGTCTTTTGCCTTGCAGAAGCTTTGCAGTTTCATGAGGTCCCATTTGTCAGTCCTCGATCTTACAGCACAAGCCATTGCTGTTCTATTCAGGAATTTTTTCCCTGTGCCCAAATCTTCGAGACTTTTCCCCACTTTCTCCTCTATAAGTTTCATTGTCTCTGGTTTTATGTGAAGTTCCTTGATCCACTTAGATTTGACCTTAGTACAAGGAGATAAGTATGGATCGATTTGAATTCTTCTACATGATAACAACCAGTTGTGCCAGCACCATTTGTTGAAAATGCTGTCTTTCTTCCACTGGATGGTTTTAGCTCCCTTGTCGAAGATCAAGTGACCATAGGTGTGTGGGTTCATTTCTGGGTCTTCAATTCTATTCCATTGGTCTACTTGTCTATCACTTTACCAGTACCATGTAGATTTTATAACAATTGCTCTGTAGTAAAGCTTTAGGTCAGGCATGGTGATTCCACCAGAGGTTCTTTTATCCTTGATAAGAGCTTTTGCTATCCTAGGTTTTTTGTTATTCCAGATGAATTTGCAGATTGCTCTTTCTAGTTCGTTGAAGAATTGAGTTGGAATTTTGATGGGGATTGCATTGAATCTGTAGATTGCTTTTGGCAAGATAGCCATTTTTACAATGTTGATCCTGCCAATCCATTAGCATGGGAGATCTTTCCATCTTCTGAGATCTTCTTTAATTTCTTTCTTCAGGGACTTGAAGTTTTTATCATATAGATCTTTCACTTCCTTAGTTAGAGTCACGCCAAAGTGTTGTTTCCCTAATTTCTTTCTTAGCATGTTTATCTTTTGTGTACAGAAATTCCATTAACTTGTTTGAGTTAATTTTATATCCAGCTACTTCATTGAAGCTGTTTATCAGGCTTCGGATTTCTCTGGTGGAATTTTTAGGGTCACTTATATATACTATCATATCATCTGCAAAAAGTGATATTTTCACTTCTTCCTTTCCAATTTGTATCCCCTTGATCTCCTTTTGTTGTGTAATTGCTCTGGCTAGGACTTCAAGTATAATGTTGAATAGGTAGGGAGAAAGTGATCAGCTTTGTCTAGTCCCTGATTTAATGGAACTGCTTCCAGCTTCTCAACATTTACTTTGATGTTGGCTACTGGTTTGCTGTAGATTGCTTTTATCATGGTTAGGTATGGGCCTTGAATTCCTGATCTTTCCAAGACTTTTATCATGAATGGTTGTTGGATTTTGTCAAATATTTCTCAGCATCTAAAGAGATGATCATGTAGTTTTTGTCTTGAGTTTGTTTATATACTGGATTACATTGATGGATTGCCGTATACTGAACTATCCCTGCATCCCTGGGATGAAACCTACTTGGTCAGGATGGATGATTGTTTTGATGTGTTCTTGGATTCGGTTAGCAAGAACTTTACTGAGGATTTTTGCATCAATATTCATAAGGGAAATTCGTCTAAAGTTCTCTATCTTTGTTAGGTCTTTTTGTGGTTTAGGTATCAAAGTAATTGTGGCTTCATAGAATGAGTTGGGTAGAGTACCTTCTGTTGCTATTTTGTGGAATAGTTTGTGAAGAACTGTGATTAGATCTTCTTTGAAGGTCTGATAGAACTCTGCACTAAACCCATCTGGTCCTGGGCTTTTTTTGGTTGGGAGACTATTAATGACTGCTTCTATTTCTTTGGGGGATATAGGGCTGTTTAGATCATTAACCTGATCTTGATTCAACTTTGGTACCAGGTATCTGTCTAGAAACTTGTTCATTTCATCCAGGTTCTCCAGTTTTGTTGAGTATAGCCTTTTGTAGAAGGATCTGATGTTGTTTTGGATTTCTTCAGGATCTGTTGTTATGTCTCCCTTTTCATTTCTGATTTTGTTAATTAGAGTGTTTTCCCTGTGCCCTCTAGTGAGTCTGGCTAAAAGTTTGTCTATCTTGTTGATTTTCTCAAAGAACCAGCTCCTCGTTTGGTTGATTTTTTGAATAGTTCTTCTTGTTTCCACTTGGTTGTTTTTGCCCCTGAGTTTGATTATTTCCTGCTGTGTACTTCGCTTGGGTGAATTTGCTTCCTTTTGTTCTAGAGCTTTTAGGTGTTTTGTCAAGCTGCTAATGTGTGGTCTCTCTAGTTTCTTTTTGGAGGCACTCAGAGCTATGAGTTTTCCTCTTAGAAATGCTTTCATTGTGTCCCGTAAGTTTGGGTATGTTGTGGCTTCATTTTCATTAAACTCCAAAAAGTCCTTACTTTCTTTCTTTATTCCTTCCTTGACTAAGGTATCATTAAGAAGAGTGTTGTTCAGTTTCCACGTGAATGTGACAAATTATGTGGTCAATTTTGGAGAAGGTACCATGAGGTGCTGAGAATAAGGTATATCCTTTTGTTTTAGGATAAAATTTTCTGTAGATATCTGTCAGATCCATTTGTTTCATAACTTCTGTTAGTTTCACTGTGTCCCTGTTTAGTTTCTGTTTCCATGATCTGTCCATTGGTGAAAGTGGTGTTTTGAAGTCTCCCACTATTATTGTGTGATTGTGCAATGTGTGCTTTGAGCTTTACTAAAGTTTCTTTAATGAATGTGGGTGCTTTGTATTTGGAGCAAAGATTTTCAGAATTGATAGTTCCTCTTGGAGGACTTTACCATTGATGAGTATGAAGTGCCCCTCCTTCTCTTTTTTGATGACTTTGGGTTGGAATTCAATTTTATTAGATATTAGAATGGCTACTCCAGCTTGTTTCTTCATATCATTAGCTTGGAAAATTGTTTTCCAGCCTTTCATTCTGAGGTAGTGTCTATCTTTTTCTCTGAGATGAGTTTCCTGTAATCAGCAAAATGTTGGGTCTTGTTGTGTAGCCAGTTTGTTAGTCTGTCTTTTTATTGGTGAGTTGAGTCCATTGATATTAAGAGATATTAAGGAAAAGTAATTGTTGCTTCCTGTTATTTTTGTTGTTAAAGTTGGCATTCTGTTCTTGTGGCTGTCTTCTTTTAGGTTTGTTGAGGGATTCCCTTCTTGCTTTCTCTAGGGTGTTGTTCTTGTCCTTGTATTTTTTTTTTCTGTTATTATCCTTTGAAAGGCTGGATTCGTGGAAAAATAATGTGTGAATTTGGTTTACTTGTGGAGTACTTTGGTTTCTCCATCTATGGTAATTGAGAGTTTGGCTGGTTATAGTAGCCTGGGCTGGAATTTGTGTTCTCTTAAAGTCTGTATAACATCTGTCCAGGCTCTTCTGGCTTTCATAGTCTCTGATGAAAAACCTGGTGTAATTCTGATAGGCTTGCCTTTGTGTGTTGCTTGACTTTTTCCCTTACTGCTTTTAGTATTCTATCTTTATATAGTGCATTTGTTGTTCTGATTATTATGTGTCGGGAGAAGTTTCTTTTCTGGTCCAGTATATTTGGAGTTCTGTAGGCTTCTTGTATGTTCATGCGCATCTCTTTCTTTAGATTTGGGAAGTTTTCTTCTATAATTTTGTGGAAGATATTTGCTGGTCCTTTGAGTTGAAAATCTTCATTCTCATCCACTCCTATTATCCGTAGGTTTGGTCTTCTCATTGTGTCCTGGATTTCCTGGATGTTTTGAGTTAGGATCTTATTGCATTTTCCATTTTCTTTGATTGTTGTGCCAATGTTCTCTATGGAATCTTCTGCACCTGAGATTCTCTCTTCCATCTCTTGTATTCTGTTGCCGATGCTCACATCTATGGTTCCAGATTTCTTTTCTATGGTTTCTATCCCCAGCGTTGCCTCACTTTGGGTTTCTTTATCGTGTCTACTTCTCTTTTTAGGTCTAGTACGGTTTTGTTTATTTTCATCACCTGTTTGGATGTGTTTTCCTGTTTTTCTTTAAGGACTTGTAACTCTTTAGCAGTGTTCTCCTGTATTTCTTTAAGTGAGTTATTAAAGTCCTTCTTGATGTCCTCTACCATCATCATGAGATATGCTTTTAAGTCCGGGTCTAGCTTTTCGGGTGTGTTGGGGTGCCCTGGACTTGGTGAAGTGGGAATTCTGGGTTCTGATGATGGTGAGTGATCTTGGTTTCTGTTAGTAAGAATCTTATGTTTACCTTTCACCATCTGGTAATCTCTGGAGTTAGTTGTTATAGTTGTCTCTGTTTAGAGATTGTTCCTCTGGTGATTCTGTTACCCTCTATTAGCAGACCTGGGAGATTAGATCTCTCTTCTGAGTTTCAGTGGTCAGAGCAGTCTCTGCAGGCAAGCTCACCTCTTACAGGGAAGGTGCACTGTTATTTGGTGTTTGGACCTCCTTTTGGCCGAAGATAAAGGGCCAAAACAGGACGTTTCCCAGAAGTTGTGTTGCTTTGGCCTGTCCCAGAAGCTGTTAATTTCAGTAGTCCACACTCTCACCTGTGCAGACTACTTTCTGCGAAGTCCTGGAACCAAATGGCTCCCGTTGATCCTGAGGCTAGGGCTTCCCGGGCCGGGTGGACACCTGACCTCTGGCCAGGAAGGTGGCCGGATGTCTGGACCCTGAAAATGGCGCTGCCTCAGAAGCTCTGTGGCTCTCGCCTCTCCCAGAAGCTGTTAGCTTCTGTAGTCCACACTCTCTCCTATGCAGGCTGCTTTCTGCCGAGTCTGGAAACCAAGGTGGCTCCCGCCAATCCTGAGTTAAAATCCTAGGTGTCTTGTGTGTTCTTGAGTGTAATTATCTTCTTTGTGTTGGAATTTTCATTCCAGTGTCTTCTACAGAGCTGTATCCCTGGTTTCTTGAAGAATCTGCAAAATAGGGGTAGAAAGGATTATAAGAGCTGGAAAGTCAAGGACAATACAAGAAAACAGCATACAGAATCTTATATCCATGGTTCATGGTACTAAATGAAAATAGTCAGGGAGTATGCATGTGACTGTGCTAGGTTTATTGGGTATATGTTGTATAGCTTTATGTGTTTGTTGGGCTTCTAACAAGGAGAAGGCTCTGTATCTAACTCTGTTGCACTCTTGGGGAACTTTCCTCTTCTTTGATTGGCTTATTTAGCATCAATGGAATGATAAACAGAAAGGGAGAAAAAAAAAAAAAAGAAGAGGGAACTGTTTTAATGAATTGCTTTACAATCCCATATTGCTGCTCGTTATGTAATGAAATCAGAATATGATGTGAAATAGCTGTTTTTTTTTAAACAGGTTATTTTCCCTCCAAGTTATTTACTACCCTAGATTCTAAATAAAACATTACAAATCACACATCAATTATTTTTATTTACTATGTAAATGCATGTTTTATAGATAGATTATAAAATGGCATCAAATGGATTAAGGAAGTCAAGAAGCTCAAAGAAACTGATATCCTAGAATATGATATTTTATATGTTGAAAAATATTTAGTTTAGTTATTTGTCATAGATGTTCCACTATAGAGCCAAGTTACAAGAACAACATCTCTCTTTGGATTTAAGATTGAATCAGCTTCATGGGAATGCACATAACCTTGCAGCCATAGTGAAGAGATGTGGAATTTGTACATATAGAAACAGTCTTGGGAGAATATTTAGGAATACAATCAAGCCTTAAGAGCAATTGATGTTAACCTACAAAGTGGAAGCCACAGACTATTTGGAGTTCTTTGGCTCTTGGTTGGCTAATGAATTCTTTATGCAATTTGATGACAGATTCCTTGGGCCAAGGCTATTATAGTGTAAAATATTCTTGCTGTAAGAAGGTACTTTTCAACTTTCCTAGTGCTTCCACACTTTAATACAATTCCTCATGTTATCATGACCATTCTTAATTTTTGTTGCTACTGTGAATCTATAATTTTGTCACTGTTATGAATCATAATATAAATGTCTGAAGTTCTGGATATGTGTTATATGATACATGAAGTGCTCACAGCTCAGCACAGAATAGATGTTAAACTTTATTTGGTCTTGTTTACCCTATAAGTTGATGAGTTCACAGTATTTAGTTTTACTAATTCCTCTCATGTACTCAAATTCACTCTACTCTCATATGTGTATTTTAAGCTACATTGTACTCTCAGAAAAAGGTATTTATAAACCTGTCATCTTAATGTAAAAAGCAAGCATCATCACTATTCTTCTTTTATATTTGAACGGCAGATAAAGTTACATATTCCAATTAAGTTCACAAAAGGAACTAGGTTGTAACTTTTCTGTACTGTGTTCATTATAGGGATTAAAGTTTAAAATAAGTATGTAAAGAAGAGTAAAAGGCATACAGAGGAAGAGGAGGCTTTACAGAATGTCTATTGGCAGATGTGATTTCTCTAGGGCACAGAACATAAAGACTGTGCCACAGGATTTTTAAAGCATATCAATATGATTGTGCCCTATGCATATGCACATATAGGTCACTCTATGTGGATTCAGGTTTTTAAAAAGGAAAGATTGTAACTACATGAGTTTTCAATGAAAATCGATGAGGGGATAAGTCAGTAATGTAAGAAGTAGGAAGAGCCTTGAGTGGCTTTGAGAAAAACTGTGTATGGATAAAATTTAAACTAAAAAATTGAGAAAAATATTTCATCCTCCTTTAGCCAAAATTACCATAATCAGTAAAACAAATGACAGAAAAAATATCATTATTATTAGTTAAATTGGCAGCACATGATTTTTTTCTATTGTTTAATAATCTTTAATCATTTTTTACAGTCCAGATATTTTTACCCTCTAGTTCTGCCATCCAACATTTCCCCATCCCAATCCTCATCAGACCCCATACTCGCATCTCCAAGAGGATGTCCCCACCCACCACAGCCCATAACAAACCTGGGTTCTCTGTTCCCTGGTGACTCAAGTCCTTCAAGGTTTAGGTGCATCTTTTATCATCAAGGCCAGACCAGGCAATTCTCTGTTGTTTATATGTTGGTGGTCACACATCAGCTGGTGTATGCTGCCTCATTGGTAGCTCAGTGTCTGAGCGATCTCAGGGTCCAGGTTTGTGGACAATTCTTGTCTTTCTATGGATTTCACTCCTCAACTTCTTCCTGACTTTTTCTAGTTCAATCAAAAGGATCCCCAACATGTTGATCTTAGAGTCTGATACATTGAAAATCAGCAGCAGAACTATTAGTCACTGTTGAAAGACTGCAAATATAAAAACATTTTGGAAATCATATTTTTGGTTGTCAACAATATAAAACTAAAATATATAATGAGATCATCAGTGTTATCATCTTTGGGCAAATAACCAAAGGACTCGCTATCTTTATCTATTTTGCACTTAATGCTTCCTTTTTGCTTTGTTCACAATATTGAGGAAAAATAAATAAATCTAAATGTCTACCACCTGAATAATAGATAATTAATTAAAGGTTTTACATGTGCATACTGCAGTATTACTAAAAGAAAGAAAAATTAAGTTATGAAATTTGTACACAAATGGAAGTAATTTAAATAAATTATCCTGTATGAGCTTTTCCTGGCATAGATTGTAAAGACAACTTTCTTTCTCATGTTTTTTTTTTGTATTATCTGTGTTTAGCTTATAGTAAATGAGGATGATGGTGCTTGGGTTCTAAGAAGTCTTGATACCCCAATATAGAGGAATGCTACTGATATGAGAGAATGAGTAGGTGGGTAAGGTAGCACCTTCATAGAAACAGGGTAAAGGTGAAGGGTAAGGGTGAATAGTATAGGGGGTTTTCAGAGGGGAAACCCTGAGAGGGGATAATATTTGAACTGTAAATATGCAATAAAAAATACTACATTGTATAAATGTACCGTGTTTTATTTGTTCTTGATTTATGTACATTTAAGAAGTTCTAGTTTCTTGCTATTATGAGTAATGATCCTAGGAATTTAGTTGAGCAATAGTCATAGCAGTGCAATGAGGTTTCCTTTGCATATATGCTCAGTAGTGGCATAGGTGGGTGCTGAATTAATTGAATAAAGCAAAGTGGCAGTTTTCTGGTGCCTGTCCCAAATGGTATACATTATAGAATGACACAGAGACACACACATACTTTATATATTGAGATATGACTTAAATAAGACAATAGTTGGGGCACATCATAACTTTTGTGTAGTTAATCCACCTCCCACTGATAATCCTGAGTTATCACTTAATAAATTCTAATTCTAACTTGGCTGATCTGGATCCAGATGGTTGCCCAAGTGGGCAGTCCTCTGGGCCATGCTCTCCTAACCTCCATTACACTGTGGTCATGCCTCTCTGGCATGCATGCTTCTCAGGTTTGACATCTCTTCTCTCCTGCACACACTCCTGTCATGACAGCTCTCCTTATTTTTCTTAGTCTCAAGCCCAGAATCCTAAAATCCCATCTCCAACTGACCTGCCAAGCTATTGGATGCCTTCATTTTTAATTCCAGTCAAAGCCAATTATGGACAGGGTCCCACAGTGTCTTAAATGTAGAAAGTCATGAAAGCAGTTCTGGAGACAAAAATTAACCTTAGAATACAAGTAACATTAGGCCAAGCCCACTACAGATGTGTCTTGATGTAGACAGATTTTTTTTCCATTTTCTGTGAAATCACCTTATTGTATCAAAGTGTCTGCACCTATTTGTACTCTCTCTTTTTATTAGATATTTTCTTCAGTTACATTTCAAATGTTATCCAGAAAGGCCCCTATACCCTCCCCACACCCTGCTCCCCAACCCACCCACTCCTGCTCCCTGCCCCTGGCATTCTCCTGAACTGGGGTATATAATCTTCAGAAGACCAAGGGCCTTTCATCCCATTGATAGCCTACTAGGCCATCCTCTGCTACATATGCAAGTGGAGACACAAGCTACTCTCACCAGGAATAAAGAGGCCAGAATTTTAATTTGATTTATCTGGTAAAAATATACTATGGTACTTAAAAATTATTATTTTTTCTTTGTTTTTTGTTTGTTTTAGGCTTTTTGTTAAATATCTTATTTATTTATATTTCAAATGTTAGTGCCATTACTGGTTTTGCCTCAAGAGCCCCCTATTTCATCCTCACTCTCCTGTTTCTGTTAGGGTGCTCCTTCACCCACACACTCCCATTTACCTACCCAGGCATTTCCCTACACTTGAGCATGGAGCATTCTGAGAGATTTGATGAATCAATAATAAAAAAAAAAGAAAGGTATGGTTAAATAGCAGTGTATTTTTTGTCAAGTGGACAAGGGGTTTATTTGGGTGCCTTATCTTATGTCATACATACTACGATTATCTGCAATGAAGGAACCTCACTTGAACAAATGCCTCCATAATATCCATCTGTAAATAATTTTCTTTTTAAGTCACTGATGTGTGAGTGTTCATCTCACTGTGAGGAGTTCCATCAATGGGTTGGTCATCTTACCTTACATAAGTAATCCGGGTGAATAATACAATGGAAACATGTGAGTAGCCAGCATGACTCCATGGCTTTTCATGAGCTCCAGCCTTCAGGTACATTCTGTTTCATTTTCTGTATGACCTTCCTCTTACAATGTTTAATGAATGCAAGTATAAGCAAATATACCCTTTCATTTCTGACTTGACTCTTTATGCCATAGAGACTGCTTGCCATTATGGCCTACAGAATTAATTTGCTTGGGAATTTGTTTCTAATCAACATACTGTGATATTGTAGATGTACAAAGTTGGATCCACCTATTTTACTGACTCAATATACATATAAATTGGGTCTTTCTTCCTCAATTATGATCCAGATGTAAATTCTTCCCAGAATATTCAAAAAGATATAGATAAGCTTGATTTACAAATCTCCAGAATGTTTAGTAATGAAGTTATTCTTCCAAAAAAAGTATTCATCAACTTATATAGTTTTAATTAAAAAACTAGAATATATGATTAATGCTTTAATTGAAGAAAGAAAACTAATGGAAATAAAAGTTAATGCTTGATCAAATATTATTGTCTAATAGTAAATAAAATAAAATTTCCATCTTTGTAGATCACTATATAGGTGTAATTCACATATTCCTTTATTTAATCTTTCTGAGTCAACAATAATTGAGTTGGATGATGTTGCAGTGTTTTCAGTCATACAAGGTGAAATCACATTCATAACAAAGAAACTCTGTGTTAAGAGATTCTCTTCTTCCTTGTTTATACAGCTGCACTGTTCCTCACTTCAAGACAAATGGATTAGTTTCCTTCTAAAGAACAGAACCTCTGTGAATTGAATTAACCGGAGAGTTTAAAATGTTCATTACTGTACAAGTAACCCCTTATTGAAACTTCCAAGTGCTTATTCATGAAACCCATCCTTATGAAATTCACACTGGCATCAGAGGTTACAGTAGATAAATATTATTATCCCAGGTTTTAGGTAAATAAAACATAAAAATAACTATAGGATTCTATTTTCTTATTTTTTACCTTTTAATTCATTATTTTGTTTATTTATATCTGAAATCTTCTCCCCTCCAAGTATCCTATCACAGAATTCTTTCCCTTGTCTTTCTCCCTACCCTTTTACATCTGAGATGTGCCCCCTTAAGGCATCTATCTCCTTGGAGCATCAGAGGTGCAGCCTTTCTCTTTGACACCAGACAAGGTAGTTCTGTACTACACAGGTTTTGGGGGCCTAGAACCAACCCATGTGTGCTCTTTATTGGTGACTCAGGCTCTGAGAGCTTCCATGGGTCTAGGTTAGTTGACACAATTGTTCTTCCTATCAGGCTGCCATCCTCTTCCATTCTTTCAGTCCTTTCCCTACCTCTCCATAGGGGTTCTTGTCCTCAGACCAATGCTCTGCTCTGAGTATCTGCATCTATCTCAGCCAGTTGCTGGTAGAGCCTCTCAGAAGGCAGCCAGACTAGGATCCTGTTTGCAAACAGAGCATAGTATTTTTGTAAATTATTGGACAAGTAGAAACATTTTGCTCTCAGGATAATTGTATTTCAAAGAAGCTATTATATCCAGTAGGAATTTTAAATACCCTCTAAAGCATGCACAGTTTTTTGTTTTGTTTTGTTTTTTGTTTGTTTGTTTGTTTGTTTGTTTTTGGCACAGTGGAAGCAAGACTGAAGGCTAAAGGCTTTCAAGTTCCAAATCTAATTATATGAATCATGTGCCTAAGTGTTAGGTGCATTTAATATTACTAACACACATTCAAACTCAGAAAGATAAATAAACAATATAGGTACAGTGTATATTATAAATATAGTGTAGTGGTCACTTACAATAATTTCATGGGCCCTTAATTCAGAAGGCTTTTAATTCTTCTTACTAGGGTTGCTGCTAGTTTATACTTATTTGGGAACATTGTTTAACCAAATGCCATAACTTAATTTAAAATGATAGACAGACAGATACATACAAACAGACACACACACACACACACACACACACACACTGTATATTTGTCTGTATTTACATACAGATATATATGCATACACATACACTTATATGAATTGTGAATGACTACTTAAATACAAAATGATTCCTTTCTGCTGTTTCAGTAAAATTGTGTGTGTTTTTTATACTTTGTCCTATTGTCTCTATTTTCATTTTGCTTCTCTCAGACCTGACAAGAAACAATCTCCCTGATTTTTGTTGCTCTTGTTTGTTTCCTACTTCTTATCTGCTTTATCCCCTCCCCCCGCCCCCTTAAGGTGATCCCTTACTCGGATCTATGATTTTAGTTACTTGGTAATGAGAGGTAATGGGTGCCTAATTATGAGCTAAAAACATGCAACTCCCAAATTGTGGAATTTCCTAAAAAAGTATTGGAGTATGAGGTTATTGAATGAAACAGAACTTTGGAGAAGTAACGAACTCTGAGAAACTACTGTAGGCAAACAGAGACTGAGGTAGGATACAGGAACTGATTCTAGGAAAGGTGACATGATCAAACACTCATAAAATATAAATGAAATGTTAAATAATTTGAGATCTGGTGTTGGATCTTTATTATCATTGTGTTTTCTTGCTTGCTTGGTTTGGTTTGGGGTTTTAATTTTTAAGACAGGATTTCTCTGTGTAGCATTAGGTTTTTCTGGAACTTACTATGAAGACCATGCAGGTATCTAACTCACAAGGATCTACCCAAATTTTTCTCCCCAAGCTGGGCTTAAATTCATCTATACCAGTAACTTCATTAGATCATTATTATTAACAAAATGCTATTCTAAAATGACATCATAAAAGCAAACAAGTTGACATGGTAAGAAAAATCCTTGCAATGTTGATGTAAAGTGTTGGCAAATTCCCCTGCAAATCAAAGAATAGTCTAGAATTAAATTGGTATTTTGACATGAATCAAAGCAAAGAATATTTTCCTGTTCTATCTATGAAGTAATTTTTAATTCTCTATCAAGTAATTAATATGTGCATCAACTGTTCAATTAAATTACTCCTTTATGCTGTTATATTTTTACAGATCTTACCTATTATGACAAAAACTTCCAGATATTAGTCATGTGTATCAGGTACCAAGATTCTTTAATCATGTCAAGAAGAGGTAATTATTACTTTTAACAAATATGTATTGCTATAAAAATAGTTGAAACAAGCCATACTGCAATATTCTCACAAATTTTAAGTTTATTATACAAATTTATGTTTATATATTATTCTATGTCATAAATAATGTGAGATCAGAGTTAAAGCAAAATCAGTATACTATTTACACAGTCTTATAATCCCTAAGAAATAGAAGCTGTCATTAAAAGTCTCCCAAGAAAAAAAAAGAGCAGGGTCAAATGGTTTTAACACAGCATTTTACCCCATTTTCAAACAAAAGCTAATACCAATTCTTCTCAGAATATCCACAAAATAGAAACAGAGATAACAGTTTCAAACTCATGCTATGAGGCCACTGTTACACTGATACCTAATCCACATAAGGATTCAACAACAACAACAACAACAAAAAGAGAATCAGTTTCTGTTATTAATATTTATGCAAACTATTCAATAAATCCACAAAACAAAATATTTCAAAAATCCACAAAAACATTAGCCACCATGATCAAGTGGACTTCTAAGTATTACAGGGATAGTTTACTATACAAATATTCACCAATGTAATACACACATATAGACACTGAAAGAAGAGGACATATCACATGGTCATTTCACTAGATGCAGAAGAAGTCTTTGGGAAAATCTTACACCCATTCATGATAAAATTATTGGAGAGATTAGGAATCCAAGGTCTCTATATAAGCACAATAAAACCAGTATACAGCAAGTCAATAGTTAATATTAAATTAAATAGAGAAAAAGTTAAAGAAATTTCACTGAAATGAGTGATAAGAGAAGTCTTCCCTCTCTCTCCAGATCTATTCAATATAGTATTTTAATTTCTCACTAGAGCAATAAATCAGCTAAAGAAGAACAATGTGATACAATTGGAAAGGAAGTATTGCTATTTGCAGATGATATGATAGTATATACAAACAACCCCCAAATTTATGCCAGAGAACTCCAAGAGAAAAGAAACATTTTTAGCAAAGTATTTAGATTCAAAATTAACTCAAATAAATTAGTAACCCTCTTTTATATAAATGATAGATGAGATGAGAAAGAAATTAGGGAGACAAGATCCTTTACAATAGCTTCAAATAACATAAAATATCTTAGTGTAACTCTAATAAAGCAAATGAAAGAACAGTATAACAAGAACTTGAAGTCTATAAAGAAAGAAACAGAAGAAAAAAATCAGAAGATGAAACTATTAGCCATGCTCATGGATCAGTATGATTAACACATTAAAAATGGCAATCTTAGTAAAGCAGTTTACCAATTCCCAAAGCAATCAACACAATTACCATAAAATTTCCAACACAATGCTCTACAGAATTTGAAAGAAAAAAATTATCTTCTTGTTGAAAATGAGAGAAACGAAACAAACAAAAAGAAACAAAGACAAGAAAGATAAGGTAATCATGTTTAATAAAGGAACTTCTGGATATAGTACAATCTCTCAGCTCAAGCTGTACTACAGAGAAATAGAAACAAATATTCCATGGAATTGCTACAGAAACAGGCAGATTGATCACTGTAGTTGAATCAAAGATCAAGAAATAAAGCTGCACACCTATGTACATTTGATTTTTGACAAAAAGACAAAACCTTACAACAGGAAAAAATATATTCAACAAATGGTACTACTCTAATTTTAGATCTACCTGTAGAAGACTGCAAATAGATCCATGTTTCTTGCCCTGCACAAAATGCACGACCAAGGGTATCAAAAACTTCAACAAAAAGCCAGATACTTTCAATCCCATAAAAAAGGAAATTTGAGAATAGCATTTAATGCATTGATACAAGAGACTATTTCCTGAAAACCCACACACACACACACACACACACACACACACACACACAAATGGCTCAGGCTCTAATATCAACAATTGTAAATTGAAACCTCATGGTTAAAAAGTTACTTTTAGGCAAAGAGTATTGCCAATTGGACAAAACAAAAACAGACACACTGGGAAAAGCTTCCCTAAATTTACATCTTAAAGAAAATTAACTTTGAAAATTAATAGAGAACTCAAGTTATATACCTAATAAAAACCATATGCCCCAATAAGAAAATTGAGAATAGAGCTAAACAGAGTGATTTCAACAGAGTAATTATTAGTGGCCGAAGAATCACTTACATACTTACAAAATGACCCTGAGATTCCATCTTACAATTCTCAGAAAATCTAAGATGAAAAACTCAAGTGACAGCACATGCTGGTAAGGATATGGAACAGAGACAACACTCCTCCGTTGCTGGTGGGAGCCCAAACAAATACAACCATTTAGGAAATAAATATAGTGTTTTCTCAGAAAACTGGAAATGGTTTTACCTCAGGACATAGTTATAGCACTTGTAGGCATATACCCATATGATGACAAATTATACCACAAGTACACTTGGTCACCTATGTTAATAACAGCTTTACTTTAAAAACCAGTAACGTGAAACAATCTAGATGCTCTTTAGCACAAGAATGAATAAAGAAAATGTGTTACTTCTTCACAATGTAACACTATTCAACTATTAAAAACAAAGACAACTTGAATTTTGTAGCCAAATGGACAGAACAAAACAGTATCATCCTGAGTGAGGTAACCTAGGAAAAGAAATACATATGGTATGCATTTGTAAGTAAACCTTAGTCATAAAGTTCAGGATAACAATGTTAGCATCTACAGACCCAAAGAAACTGGGAAAAAGGGGGGAGGGCAATTGAAGAATGTCCAAATCTATCACAGACAGGGAAGAACAATAATCATCAGATATAGATGAAAAATAAAATGTGTATGAGAGCTGATGAGGAGGGGAAGAGTAATGGTGAACATGTGTGAACAGAGGGTGGCAGGAGAAGGCTGGGTAAGATAATGGAAACCAGTCTGGATAATTTCTTGATGTAGCTCAATCCTAGCATTGGAGTTTGGGGCAGAATAAGGAAATGTATGTGTGTGAGCCTAACAGAGAGTCTTACCACTGGAAGATACAAAGACTGAATTGACGACTCATTGCCTCCAGGTAGGACTTCCAGAGAATGGATGTGGACATCAATACACCAACAATACATCCAACCAAATATTTTCTTGATTACAAGTTGTGAAGGGATAAAGAGGGAGCAAAAAATGAGGCAAAAGCTAACCAATGGCTGGCACTGATTGAGACCTATCCCATGTGAAAGAATGAACCTCTGACATTATTAAGAGCAGTCTGATATCTTGAAGAGAGAAAACAAACATAACAATCTCTTAAGTGGCTTCATTCGGCAGAAGTGGATGCAGATGCAGACCAACATTCAATCATCAGGAAAAAGTGAGAATCTTGTGGAAGAATGGGATACAGAGGTGAGCATTACTGAGGGGCCAAGGACACCACAAGTTGGCTTTCAATGTCAACTAACCTGTGCCCCTAAGTGCTCACAGAGACTGGACGACCAACCAGGAACCTAGGCCCTCAAAATACACATAGAAGACATGCAGCTTGCTTTTCGTGTAGAAACCCTATCAAGCAGAGTAGGTATAGTCTTAGTCTATGCACCCTGCAATTGAATTCCCTACTCCTCCCTTGACTGAATGGGTGGACTTTATTGAGAGAAAATGTGACCAGTCCTCCTGAGATTATATGGTCTGGGGTCAGGTGGAACCCAACTGTTGCTCCCCTTCTCCTCAGAGTTAGGGAGGGAGAAAACAAAAAACAAAAAAAGGAAATGCAGTGAAGAGATTTAGAGAAGAGAAAAGAGAGGGGATTTTCTCGGTATGAAAATTAAATAAAAATAATCAAAAAGAGTTCTGTCATCAGAACAGGAAGACAACATAGCATTAAAGAGGAAATACTGGGTAAAATATAGAAAATTTAGTAATACAGTTATTATTGAACACAAACATTGAACTAAACAAAGTGCTACTCCCACATAGTGAATATGGATATGAGTAACCCCTACATATCTCTTATTTGAAAAAGTAGTAAAGGGAATTATTCAGGTGTAAAGAAAAAACAGTAGATTTTGGACCCAACAATCACATGCAGGGAATATATTCAGGTCTGCCATCCAATGTCACTATCTCAAATATTTTGATATTCAAGAATCAGAACCCAAGAAAAACACTTCAATTAAACCACTTTGCTAAGAAGAGCAACCAATGTCACACAACCACAACAGGCTTCAAATCTCTAAAGACCCGCCTCTACACAAAGAAAAGAGGAAAACCAGAGAATGACAGAAGCAGCAGAATCTGCAACAAGAGCTGCTCTGAATTAAAAGGTATGAATTAATCAATTCTAGCTAAGACTGTAGAGCATGTAAGTTTCAATGTCAGATTACAATAGTTACAATGCTAATTATATAGTGGCTAGTGATACCTCAGAAACCTTAATCTTTGAAATATATAGGAAATTATGGGACTGCCCAGCCATCTTCATCTAACAACCTGGTCAAGTATGAAGTGAAGTAACATATAGCAACACATCATATTGATGGTTAGAAACCTCCATTTCAATGTATTTATTCACCTGTACATGATAGTAAGACAATTGCTTGCTTAAAGTGTCATAGGAAACCAGTTTTATTTGCAATTCAGTATTTACTTGTCCACAGAGTGGAAAAATGAATCCCATTAGTCTAAAGGTATAGGCAATGTGTGCATGTTCATCCAGACTAGCCAGAATGTTTTATAGGTCATTTGTTTTTATTTTTCTGTATGAAGCATGAACAAGAAAAAGACATTACAGATATATATGGAGAGATTCTGACACAAATTTTAGTCATAAATTCCAACAAATAGTTCCTGATTAAAAAAAAAAAGTACTATGGAGTAAATGGAAAGTTTTGAAAAGAGTAAAAGGATAAATGGTATTATGAGTAAGTAAAGATGATGACATTAGCAATGAAAATAAAGAATATATCTAATAAAAATAAAAAGATAAAGAGAAACAAAAACATTTTGGTAGCAAATAAGAAAAACAAAAACAAAACAACAAAAAAAACAAAAAACAAAAATTTTATTAGATGCTTGCTATTATGATTCTCTGTTATATTTGAGCCAGATAGAAATTTGAAACAAGTAACCTAGCTTAAAAAAAAAAGATAATTGGGAAGTGGAGAATATGCACAGAATATATTTTGAAAAGGTACCACCCCTTCAATTTAAATGTTAACCTATTTCTATGAATTGCAGCAGGAAGGTGAATGTATCCACAATAAGTAGCTTTTATCAGCATTTAAAGAATGTGGAGATGGGAAATTCCAGCCAATGGAATGGAGCATACATGGTCGAATCTTTTTAAACATATGAAATTACCCATCACCTAAAGAACAAATGAATAAAATGAAATAGAATAAATACACACCACAAAAATTGTTCATATTTTGTACTGAAGGAATAAAATGAAATTTGATGCAAGTAGCTAAAACAGCATAATTTACAATTGCTCTTCAAAAATGCATTTCTAAAGTATTGCTATATTTTTCTCTGCACAACCACAACCATGGCACTCCAATTCATGTAAAGCATAGATGATAGATTTAACCCAAAAAATGTAAAATAAAAATGGTACACATGAAAACCAACTTTCAAAAATTTGTATGTTTTTCTAAAATTTTCCTTTTGAAGACAGAGGAATAGGGTAATAGCCTTGTTCAACAAGAAGTTAGGGATACCTTTTGCAAATATACATTTGATACATAGGTAAAGATGTTTGGATTATGTGTCTGCCCTATGAAAGGCAATGTTTGGACAATAAAACTACAGGAACCCTACATGTTTTCTCTTCCCTTGTTATACCATTAAATAATTTGCTACACAATGTTGCTTCAGTGTAACTTCTGTCCATGTATTTGGTTACCATCTGTGTCTCATGAACTGCTTGCTTCAACTAAAACATATTTGATTAGTTCCAGCAATAGGTATTGGCAATGGCTTCATTCCCACTGATGTATTTCCTCATCATTCTGGTGTATCAAACAATACTTCCTGAAGGAAGGGTAAGTTTAAAATGGATAATCATCTAATTCTATTTATAAACTTCTCAAATTGCAAACTAATTGAAAGCAGTAAACTTGAAAGTGTCCTGTATGTGACTCTATTCTGAGGGAGTCCTTCTGCACTTAATAGTGCTTTTTGTGATAAGAATGAAATTTTGCCTTCTCCAACTCTGACAGAAACAAGGGACAACTAGACACTTGAAAATGGAAATGTGCCGGGTGTGGTGGCACACACCTTTAGTCCCAGCACTCGGGAGGCAGAGCAGGTAGGTTTCTGAGTTCCAGGCTGCCTGATCTACAAAATGAGTTCCAGGAAAGTCAGGGCTATACAGAGAAACCCTGTCATCATGTTGTCACTGTTAAATGTGAATTTGGGGCAGTAAAATCCAGTTGTGGACCAAGGATTTCATTTTAAGTAAAGCTAATTATCAGGACCAAAAGCAAATATCACACTTGACCTCTGTAGAATATAAACTCTGCCTCAATCTTAAGATATAAGTAAACCCTACCTTGCTGTATAGAATATGCGTTTTTTTACAAAAATAGGATTGCTGATATAATGTTCATTCAATATGAACTCTGTTAATATGGCGTATTTTATATTTATTCTCAGTGATTTTTAAAAGTCCTCATAACAAATGCTCCATTGGCAGTCATTAATAATTGGAATATAATGTAAGAAGCAGAGCTTTAGTATTAAAATTTCTGCTACAAAAAGTGTGTTAATATGGATTATTTTAAACTTATTCTCAGTAATTTTTAAAATCCTCATAATAAATGTTCTATTGAAAGACATTAAAAATTGGAATATAGTATAAGAAGCAGAGCATTAGTATTACAATTTCTGCTAAGAAAATTCATTTTTTAGTTTGGAAAGGAATTTAATTTATATTTGATTTTGAGTTTCATAGAAATAGAATTGTGATGGTAATGTTAGCTTAGATAAAATACAGTGACTACTACAGATGTCTACCATGCACTTTGTTTCTAAATATAATTGGAAAATGAATTGGGTCTATTTGTTATAGCATACTCTAATAGTCCTTGCTCTAAGAAATATAAAATCGATATGATATATAGAAATATATATGTCCATAACATATGGTGTGATATTTAAAGAGAAACTTGTAAACTGTAATAAAATCATTCTTTGTTCATGATAAAATGAATAAGTCAACCTGAAACATCAGAGACCATATACAATGGCACCTGTATTTTACATTTTCTTATATATTCCTCTTACTCAGGGGAAACAGATCATTAGAGAAATTCAAGCTTAGGTCATGCTCTGACAATTTACAAGCATTATTTTACCACTGAAAACAATATCCATAAGCACATATATATAAGATATTGTATATATTTAAACCTATGTTTTTTGGATATCAGTGGCATTACTATCAGTAAGATGAACAAAATAAACAGAAATCATTTTACTATATCTATTTACTCTTCAACAAACTAAAATATTTTGTGTTAATACCATAAAGTTTTAAGGTGAGAGGCAATGAAAAATTTGCACCAAATGTGAAACAGTCCTGTTAAAATACTAAGCATGGACCTCCATTTTGAGTTATCCCTTGAGTTACACCCTCTTGAACTTTAGGTGAGAGGATATTAGTGAGCCCTGGAGGTCTAGCATTTGTCTTGAGTTTATGGCCTATTCTCATCCTATTTCATACTGTACAAATGAAATTGTATAGGTTTTATATTCCTTACTCTAAATGTTGCTATAAAAATTGATCTTTTCCTCAGGCAGTGAAATGGACTGAGAAAGAACCTGATATATCTGCTGATCTGAAAGATGACTTAAAAATACCTCTTTGCCAAACTGTAAGAAATAACATAGATGTTTGCTGGTTGTCAATTGGCTCTGACAAAGACAAACCATTGTTTTTAGGATTCATAATTCATTTTGAACAACGTTGGATTAATGTACTGCCTTGAATAAAGTTTAACTAGGCAATTATTAAAAAATAATGGACTTGGCATACTACATTATCACTCAAGGGCCTAATGTTAGGCACCAATAATGAAATTTTACTCACTCATTCCAAACACATTTGACATATAATTGAGAATAGTGAAGACTGATTTTTTTCTAAATAAACTAGGAGCCTCCTAGTGTCCAACACAGTGTCCATTACTAGTCTCTGTCAAGTCTGTATCCTATTCACTTAACCACAAAGATATAAGAAGAACGAAGAGTATAAATTAATTCTATATAATAAGAAAATTAGTCCCTCCGCATAGAGGCAGAATAAAAACAGTTCTGAATAAGCTGTGAATGTAGCAGAAAAGTAAGAATTACCATCACTTCAAAATTAAAAAGCTAACCTTTCCTATCTTAAAAAAGTGGTGCTCAATATTTCTAATGCTATAATCCTTTTTAAAAGTTCCTCATGTTTTGTTGACCAAGAAACATAAAGTTATTTCCACTGCTACTCTGTTTAATATTATACATTGTGATATTAAAAATATGTGATATTACTCGCGGTGAAATGAACATTTGACCCCCAAAGTGGTGGTGGGTACAAATAGGTTGAAACCCTCTGTCTTAAATTCACAAGGAATAATTGTGTGAAATTTCAGTAAAATTATCATGGGCCCCTCATGCTTCCTTATTGTAATCTAATCAAAATGGAGTGAAATTATGTTATAATTCAGACTATGCACCTTTATGCTTCTACAGCACTAACTATTATGGGTTTTATTTTCTTCTTTTATGTGGTTCTCTACTGATTTCATACACATATGTGATAGATTTTGAATAATTCACATATTAGAGACTCTTTTCTCAATAAATACTTTTCTGGTTCTTACTTTTGTTGTTTCTGTTATTTGTGACAGGATGGGTTTAATTGTGCAGCACACATGGTCATCTGTTTGAAGTGATCCCTTGAACAGGGAAAAAAAATCACCAGTAACTATGACACTGAAGACAATGCCCTTGTCCCCTGCTTCAGTGGCTCTCCACTGGAATTCTAGAATAATGGAAACTCATAGGAATCTAGTGGCTCCCACCCTTCCACCCACCCCACCCCACCCCCCACCCCCCAAAAACAAAACAAAACTCCTAGCAATGGCAGACATGAAGCCTGAACATGGCACTTCCTATAACCAGAAAGGAGCCTTCTTAACTGATCAAAAAGTCTTCATTCAGCAACTAATTTAAATGTATGGACAGACCCACAACCAACCATTAAACGGGGCTTAGAAATTCTGCAGGAAAAAAAAAAGAAATTCTTCAGAAAAGGGGGAGCAAGAAATTGAAAGAGTCAGAGAGGTCTAGGACACAAGAGTAGAACTGAGAACCATGAACTAAATGGACCTAGGCCCTCAGCACTAATGTAAGAGTTATGATGCTGGAAGTATGTGTAGGACTCCTAAAGTGGGAGCAAGGGCTGTTTCTGATTATATTGCCTGACTTTGAATCCCTTACCCTAACTGGGATTTCTTCTGTACCGTCAACTGAAGAAAATATACCTAGTCTTATTGCAAGATAATGTTGGTGAGTTGTATGATATTCATGGGAGGACTCCTACTTATGAGGAGAAAAGGAGGAGTGACAAAATGAGCAGTAGGTGAGGGGAGAATGAAGCACTGGGAAGAGAGAAGTAGGGGGCATTGCAGTAAGGATGTAAAGTAAAAAAAAAAAAATACATGGAATAATTAAAAACATTGTTATAATGTAAACAATATGTTTCAGTGGTTATGTCATGTTGCATACTCACATATTCATTAGAACTCATAGGGACTAAACTGACACGTAGTATGCAGGGGTCTTACATATGCCAATTACATACATGTTATGGCTTTTCTGCTTGGTGTTCATGTGGAACTTCTAGGAGTGTTATCAGAGGCTGAATCTGCTATCTACCTCTGGGGCTGTAACCATGTTATGTGTTGTTTTGTCTAGCATTGGTAGAAGGGAAATTACATACATAGTCATACTTCACGTTGATATACCATTTAGTTGATACTAATCTAGAGCAGGTTTTTCTAAACCAAAAAAGTGGAGTAGATGGGAAGGATAATCAAGGTGGGGTTGTACTGGAATGAAAGAGAGAATAGATGTAAAATAAACTATATCTAAATATCACAAGCAATACACACATACATACATACATACACACACACTTGTCTCTTAAAATCTTTTAAAATATCGTAATCTTTCATTTGTATATTCACATAAAAAATCTACATAAAATTAACAACTTTAACCAAGTAGACCTCTGGAATTCATGCACACAAAGGGGGTTTTCTCCTTTCAGATAATTCTAGTTTCTGTGGAATGTAGCCTAGGGTATTACTGTCAAACACAAGTTGTTTATTTGAAGTTTAGTTGCTAAGCTAGCTACAAACAAGACATTCCAAATCACACCTCATTTTTGCAGCTTTCCTCCAAAAGTAGATGTTGTATATGTACGTTGTACACTGGTTTCAAAGGGGTTATTGAGGACAAGATTCTGCAATGAATTGATATCCTAGGGCTTAATATTTGACATAATGACAAAACAGTGTCACCGTAATCTTTAGATTAGTTATTATTAGATTCAGCTGTTCTACTGGAGAGGTAAGAGGACAAGGTATATATCCTGACTCAGGTTACCTTCATGGGAAAGCATAGAACCTAGAAGTCATTGTAAGGGTGTATTGGAAGCAAGCATATAGACACGTACTTGGGAGAATACTTAGACATAAAATAAAGCATTAAAACTAATAAGTGTTATCAAATTCAGGCAGCCATAATATATTCATAGTTTTTGCTTCTTGGTATGCCTATGAATATAGTAGGTATGTAGATGACAAATTCATAGCTCTATGTTTTCCTTAATGTAACATATTCTTCACATACTCTCAACATTCCTGATGCTGCAATGCTTTAATACAAATCCTCATGTTGTGATGAGCCCCATTTGAAATTATTTTGTTTCTCCTATACTACTGTAGTTGTGCCACAATTACAAAATTATATATACATGGCAGGATATCTGATGTGTGAAATATAAAGTGGTCACAACCCACAGTTTGAGTTCTGATGCTTTGGCAGGTGCAGAGTAGCTTTAACTTTGACTGGTTCATCTATTGTGTTAATATTTTCTCTATATTGGTTTTACTCAATATTCTCATGTACTTGTGTCTTCACAGTCTACTTGCAAATGTGCAATATATACATTTCAACTTCAGCAAAAGGCATTTATTAATCTGTAGTGTTCCTGATGTACACAGCACGGATCAATATCATTCCTTTATATTTTTTATCAAGATGAAATTTAGTATCCCTATAATTTCAGAAAATGACAACATTGTCTACTTCTTTTCACTTCTTTTCATAATATGGATTGAAGCTCGGAACTCTTAAGTGAACAGGGAATAGAAAGGATACAACAAAAGGGATGAATTTAGAGGATCTCTATTTTCTGATATAATTCTCTAGAAAGGATACCATGAGGCCATGGCACAGGAATTTTAAATCAAATAAACTTGCCTGTCTGTGAACATGCATATACAAGTGATGATATATAGATTTGGCAGCCTTAAAAAAGAAGACATTAAGCACATAAATTTGCAATGGGAATTGCTGAGGAAATTCGCTAGGAATGGGACATGTACAAATAGACGTGAGTGGTAAGCCAGAAATCACCATCCCTCCATGCCTCTGCTCCTGCCTTCAGGCCCATTCTCTGTTTGATTCCCTGTCTGGCCTTCCTTTGATGATGTACAGTTAATAGAAGTATAAGCAAATAAATAGCTTTCCTGCATGACTTGTGTTGTTGGACCATGGAGTTTCACCACTAGAAGTCCTAATCAGATGCTTCCTATTCTTCTAATTGAGACTGCTTTCATTGTGCTCTATAAATTAAATTGTCTTGGAAATTTGTTACTAATAAATAAATTTTGATATTGTACATAGGCAAATATGAACCCACCTATTCTACTGCTTCAATGTACACAAAGCCACTCTGACTGAAGGTGATGCAATACTGAGGCCAGATTCAGACTTTGTCTTTTTAACTTGGCTCTTCTGAGCAACACTTGAATCAAACAATACCTGATCTAAATATTACAGTGATACTTATTGTCATTATATCAAATACATCATGTTCTTTGAGCTTTTTGTCTCCCTTAAACCCTTGGTAGCTATTATACAATCCAAACATACCATATCCATTTATATAACAAGACAAACATTGAAATATGATCTAAGGTAATGTTTTCTCTGGAAACTAGGTTAGTAACTAAATCAAAGACCACATGTGATTGCCAGCAGTCACCTATGCTACTTTACACAAACACCTGAATTATATGAAAAATAGGAAACCAGTCTCCAATGATTTGTCTGTAAACGAAATTTGTATTTGTTAAATAAAATCGATTAAACCATCCTGAGTGGTTGCCCGCTTGGGCTAATGTTCTTACATTTGGTAAAATACCTGGTTCAGCAAGTCAGTGAACCCCAGTAATAGCACCCCTTGTATGGATTCTGCATCAGTTCTTGCCTGAAGGTTTCTGCCATTCTTCCTTCAGATGATGAGCAGAAATATACCATCACAAACGAAACCAACATTTTTTTCAACTTTATACTTTTTCCCATAATTTTTTATTGCAGGAAGCAAGAACCTAACTAAAACAAATTGGTACCAAGTTTTTGGTCTATTGCTTTGATAGAGGAGACTGTGTTTTAGGAAGGATTATGAAAGGATTTAGAAATTTGAGGCAAGAATGTAATTGAGTACTGAGGGATCAATGGAGTGTTCTGTAGAATTTTGAATCATCAGACTGTTAGAATCATCAGAATTTTGAATCATCAGTGTAGAGTGTTGAGGCATGGCTTATGAAGTTTCATAGCAAAGTTTTAGTCTCTGTAGGACATTACATATTTAGATTTAAGATTTTGTCATTAAGTTATTTGGTTCTAAAGAAGCACCTCTGATTAAGAAGATACAAGAAGTACTAAAATATATCCTTTGCTTTTATGGAATACACAATGCTGGTCAGCTCAAGCTGAGCAATTATCTGTGATTAAGTAGAGAGCAGCACCACTGAGGTACAATCTTCTATGAAGTGTTTTCTGAGAGTTAGCACATTGAAGCCTTATTCTAGTGATAACCAGCGTTTTTCAATCAAACTAGTAGCCAAAACTGGTATTGTATGAGTCACCCAAGAGTGTTAGTCTTGAATGCATGAAAATGGCATGTTAAGCAGATGTTCCTTGAGACTAAAGGCAAGTAAACAACATCGATCTAATTTTAACTTCATTCTCTTTGAAACCCAAGACTATAGGGGTGATGCTAAGGTGTTGAAAATTAGAACTTCAAGACAGACTTTGATGGGCTCTTATTTAAAGTCTAGCTCAGGTGAAAGAAAAAACCTCAGGATTGTGGAGATGACATTATCATCTGATGGCCATCAAGAAAAGGGTTAACAGTGCAGTAGAGCCAGCTAGAGCCAAGAAGAGAAACTGAATGTGTTGAAAATTGTAGAGCTGTAAAAAATGATTCAAGTTATTGGGAGAAGCCAAGATTATCGTGAATGAATTCCAAATAATTGTACACTGAGTTACTTTTTAGTAATGGACCATGGATTTCCTCGGATTGCATTGTGACTCTGCCCATAGGCGAAAGATTTTGAACTTTTAAAAGATACTTTTGATTTCTTAAATGAATGTATTTATTTCATTTCATTTCATTTCATTTACTTTACTTTACTTTACTTTACTTTACTTTACTTTACTTTGCAACCAAATCATAGTTTTGCCTCACCCACATCTCCATCTAGTTCAACCCAATCTCCCTTTCCACCAATATTGCTCCTTCCTTTCTTTTCAGAATAGATTACTATAGGTTTGTGTCAACTAGTCACATTATATGAACTTGAGTATGATTATTTTCCTCCTCTCCTTGTAAGGATAGGAAGGTAAAAAAAAAAAAACTGTGGAAAGACACCAAATAATGTAAGAGAATCATAGATAGCCGCTGCTCCCTTATAGAAGTCACACATCATCATTCTACACAACTTTTACATATTTGCACTGGATCTAGGTCAGACAAATGCATGTTGTCTGATAATTTAATCTTTCTGAGTTGTAATCGATCAAGGATATTAGATTCTATGGGCTGTTTCTTGTGGTTTCCTTGACCTATCTGGGTCTTACAATATCTCCTCCCTGGATTTTGCAGATTCTCCAAACTCTGACAAATATTTCACTGTCAGCATCTGCTTAGCGTCTCTGAAACACTTTTCAACGTGTTCTGGGTTAAGTATCTCTTATGACAATTTGCTAAGACACTAAACAGAATATAACTGTATAGCAGAATACAATTAGAATGATTTCATTTTTCCTATTCCTTTTTATCCATTCATGTTTAGTTCTATACTAAGTCTCTGGTTTATCCAATTTCTGTCTGTATTCTCCCCAGGCAGTGTCAAGGGTAGGCTCCAACTCATGGCATGTGTTTCAATATGGACCAGTCATTAGTTTATTTCCACAATTTATGTGCCATTTTTATCAGAGCACATCTATTAGCATGAAAAGTTGTAGATCACAGGTTCTGTGACTCCGATGGTGTCTTCATCTATCTCTAGGATATCCTACATTCTTAGTTATATGAGATGACCAGGTGAGATTCCATATCCTCCATTGCCAAGAATATTAACTAGTCATTGATTTCTGTATATTTCCATTGCCCTAGGTTTTTTTTTTAATCTTCTCAGAGATGGCACCCAGATTCTAGCTGTATTCCCCATTACATTTTCCCTCCATCATCCACAACACCTAAATACTTCTGTTTCCTATCCCTACTCTCTACCCTCTTTCAGTCCCCTGTCTCCATTCAACCATAATGTCTATTCTGGTTCACCTTCTAAGTGACATATTTATGTTTCCTACTTGTTACCTACCTGTTCTTAACTACTTTGGGTCTATAGAATGAAGCATGGTCATCCTAAATTTCTTATATTATCAATGTATAAGTAAGTATATATCATGCTTGTCTTTCTAGGTTGAGCTATATCATGGAATTCTCCTTTCTGCTTCCATCTAGTTCTGTGTCAATTTTATGATGTTATTGTTTTTAATATCTGAGTAATTCCTCATTGGATTGATGAACCACACATTTTTATCCATTCTTCAATTGACATACATCTAGATTGTTTTGAGTTTCTGCTTTATGCATAAAACTGCTGTGACCAAAAATGAACAAGTGTCCTATTGTATGGTAGATGTGTCCTTTGGTTATATGCCAAGAAATTGGTATATGTGGGTCTTGAAGTAGGTAAATCCCTAATTTTTGGAGAAATTGCTACATTGATTTCTGTAGTGGCTGTATTCATTTGCTCTGTTACCAGCAATAAACAGACCATTATTTTTTTAATTATTTTTTTTTATTTTTATTCACTTTCCATCCCTCACACTGCCTCCCCCAGTTCACGTTCTCTCTATATCCATGCTCAGTGTCATTCTCCTATGAAAGGGTGGTACCCGTGGGCTTTCCTCTATCCTGACACATCAATTTTCTGGTAGTTTTTTGGCATCCTTTCCTACTGAGGCCAGACAAGTCAGCCCAGCTATAGGAACATATTCTATGGACAGATGACATTTTGTCTTTTGAGGGATATCCCATGCTACAGTTGTTCAGGCCTACATGAAGACCGGGGTACACGTTTACAGAGAGTCCTATGTCCAGTTTATGCTCATTGATTGGTGATTTTGGATGTCTGTGTCCATTTGAGTCAGCTCTTAGGTGGAGACCCCCAGAAGGCAACCATTCTGGTTTGTGTATAAGTATAATAGAATAGCCTTAATAGTGTCAGTCATTTTTGATTGCCTATAGGATGGATCTCAAGTTGTTCTTGTCATTTTATTTTATTTTTTTAGCTCAGTAAGAAACCATAATTTTAATATGCTTGAACTGGTAAACCAAAAGGTATTTTTACAATCATTTATATTTTTAATATTTTTTGGGGGGGAGGGGGTAGCCCTGATGGCTTTTCTTTCTTGTTCTTGGTTATTCTTGAAGCATCAGAGAGGGAAGAACATCAGTAGAGGTAAGACTTAGTCTCACAAGAAATGTAGAGTCACTATATAATAATAAAACATTTACCTATATCAATTCTAAGTCATTTTGTTTCAATAGTTCACCTGCCTTCCGATTTCCTCTGAGAACCTGTTGAGCACTTCTTCCTAAAACATAAAGATATTAAGTAAAGTAACTTTCATCCATCTCCCTGGGAATTGTGCAACTATAAGAGCTCCAAATTTCAGCTAGGTGAAGTTGAAGTAAGAAAATAGGACACTTTGAAAAGTGATTTTTGTGATTATTTCTAACTTTTATGAAGTTATCTGTGGAAGCTCTCTAAGAAAAAGGGGGAAATGGCTTGGAAGAAAAGGGGAAATAAGAGGGTCTGAGAAAAATAGGATAAGGAGGACAAGGAATGATACGAGGAGGGGGATAAGGAGAATAAATGCTAAAAAGTGTTGGACAAGGAGAATAACTTTTGTTCATAATCCCTTTGTGTTCAGCACTTAACATATTTTTCAAAATACATGATCATATGGAAAAACATTCATTACAACTTTACACATAAATTAAAATCATAGGTTAAATAAGAAGTTTACCACAAAGAATAATGTTTACATGCATATTCCCAAGAGATAGATATCTGACTGAATATTCATCCCCTGTCATTGAAAGTTAAAAAAAAAAAAGTTATTAGTCAAGTTTTGTATAGATAAACCCAGCCAATATTTGTTTTTGTTTTTGTTTTTTTTTTTTTGTCCTAGCTCCTATAATGAATAATTAGTTCCCTTTTTATGACATTGGTTAATGGTTTTACAACCCCTTTGAATATGGTCTAAGTTGGAGAAGGACTTAACTCAAGACACTAAAATTGGCCAGAGTTCTTATTAAGAATCATGAGTGATTTAATAGCTCTGTTACTAAAAAAGCTTAATAATTACTGTGAACTCTAGCAATCTTATAGGATCATCATTAAATATTAGACGTCATTTATTTGACTATAAAGCATTGCTACAAAATAGTGCATCTTAGATGTTCTGCAGAGATCTGCTCAAAAGGGTGGGCTAACATATAGTGACTGTCATATACATTCAATCATAAACATATTAATAGCAGGAGTCTTTTTAAATCTGAATTTCTCCTCAGCCTTACCTACTGGATCAAATCTATCATGGATTTTTAATCCCAGTAGCCCAACTCAGGAAGATCATCTGCTAATTATTAGCTTATTGGTTTCTGAAATAATATGGGATTTTGGAGGGTAAATAAGATACGAGCAGTGTGGTTTAACAGAAATTAATTTGTATGCCAAATTAATAATTACCAAGTAGCACTCACTAAGTCTATGTTAACCTGTTACACAAACTATTGTGTCTGGCCAGCGTCTCACATGTCTGGGTTCTAGTCTGAATCATGGAAACCTGGAAGAGAAGAGGGGCTAGGCAGTGTGAGATAAAGATGGAACCAAGAAAAGACTCTGCTCAAGGTTCAATTTTTGTATTCTGACACTCAGTTATGAAGCAGGGAGAGGGGCCCGATTCCTGCCAAATCATCTTGGAGTAAGGGTACAGGTGAACATGTGATGGCTCCAGAACAGCAAAGTGGCAGGCTTCAGAAGTGGGCGTGGCAGAATGATTGAGCGGCAAGCTCTACCCCTGAACGAGCAGGTTTCTGGCTGGGGAGGGGAGGCTACATCTCCTCCCTGTTGTTAATAAAAAAAGAAAAGTCTGGCCAGAGGCATAAAATTTATTTATGCTCAATAGTTCTGCCTGAATTCTTGGGCCTAATGAAGAAACCTATCTCAGTGGGAATTCCTAACTTTTCTTATGGTAAACTGTATCTGGATAAGACTGTCCTTTTTATCTTAGTAAGCAACTAGGACGTTAGTCCTGAGCTGTAGGCTCTAAGTTTTATAATGCTAATTAGTACTGAATAGGTAACTTCCTAGTTGAAATTTTTTTACTGAATATGGAGAAGTTAGCTACAAGGTCTTTCTAGGGTGTTGAAACCCTGGTGAAGATTGACTGTACGAATTTGAAAAGCACTTTATTATGAATAACACTGAGTGGATAGTCCTCCACATTTTTGGATGACAGGAGGGGAACAGGGAGGAGGGGGTTATGACTGGCTCCGTAGTACAAGTCCAATTGGCTTTTTTAGGGTGGGAGGCTGTGAAGGGCTTGCCCTTCCTACAGTATGGTCTCCAATCTCTCCCCCCCCCCGCCATTAATTAAGTTTAATAAGGCCACGCATAAATGAGGTGATCAAATGATTTCCTCATCCCTAGATGAGTGGGCTTTTAACCTTGGCTTGGGGGGGGTAATTGACCCGATTCCTCCCGTGGGTGCTGTCACGACCCACACTTGTGGCTCTTGGTATCTTTTGGGTAGGGGAGGGAAAGCCATAGAAAGGTATTTTTGGTTGTAACTGGAAATAGATACCAACCTCCATCCAAACTGAGTGTATCTCACAGGGAACCCAGAAATGGTCAAGCTGGACCTTCCTCTGCAGTAAATCTCTGCACCAAGTGGAACCCATACTGTATTCGTATGATCACAAATCAGTATGCACAGTTCTGAGTACTGTGCAGCTCCTAAAGGAGAATTGTCAGCCTCAGATTTTAGCAAGGCCTAGACAAGAATTATATCATTAGTAACACCACGATCTGTGGCTAAAATAGGAGCTGGAAGTCATCCTCTTCTTCCCTATTATTCCCACAGCCTGAGGAACTAAGGGGACCTTGCAGTAACAGCAAGGGTGGAAAACCAGAGGCCAGCTAAGAGACTAAGCCCATCTATCAAAATAAAAACAATCTCTTCTAGTAAGAAATATCTGCTTTTCTAGCCCTCTTGATAAACCTAAATTTCAACTCAGACTGAAAGCCACATGCTGGAATGTCCTTGGAATGAAGGTAGCAGTTGCCACCTGTACACTCTTTGGGGCGGGGATGCATGCCCGCTGTAGTCCAGCTGGAGGATATTGATTGACCTGCTTGAAAAAAAAATGAGATCTAGACAATGAGAAAATAGCAATGCAAATCTTCTTTTGGGGAAGTCCAGGTTCTTTATTCAGTTGCAAATTAGCAAGGTACAAGCTCAGTCTCTGGGCAGTTTTAGAATAGTAAAAAGGGCCAGAGACACTCTGGAAGTGGGGGATGTGCTCTGAATTAACTTTGCTAGGTAATTAAGAATAATAGTTATCCACAATAGGAATCTCTAATATTGGACTAAATATTAGACCAATCTACATTTGAGTTAAAATGACTGGTCATACTGAAGAAAAGAGAAAAATCATTATGACTCTATTAAATGACTAATCTCACTAAGTCAGAATATACAGTCTCTGATGTAGTATTACCATAAAGTTAAAAGGCTTGAAGCTAGCCTAAACTGAAAAAATGGCAAGCAAGGATGGATCTAAAACATGAATCTAATTTAGTTTCTTAGTCATTTCAATCAGGGCACTGAGTCAACTTACCTGTCAGCTTGTCACACAAATTAACCAATATGCTTTTGCAGCTTTCTGTGGAGAGAACCTGCTTTTGCCTTCCCTAATAAGGTAGCTGTTTAGGATCAATCTATAAGCCAGTAAGTAGATCCTTTTAAGACACTATAAAGCATTTATTAAATTCTTTGACATTTAATTTTTAAAATTTGAAAATAAAGGTATGATTTAAATAGTGTGCATGGGAATGCACTAAATAGTATGTACGGGGATACAATTTTTCTCTTTTTTGTCTTTTAAGAAGTTAAAGTTTTAAAGTTTCACAATATCTAATCTTTTGAATTAATAACTTGTTGACAAAGCATTTTAAATACTTGGCTGTAAAGGGGCAGTGACTAATTGCACTTTTAATCATTTTTCTTAAGGAGCGGTTGTAACTAGAAAGCTTGAAAAATTATTCAGCATCACATGTGCATTATTTATTTATTTATTAACTAGAAATAAGAGCATTTATTTGTAGCAAATTATTAAATGAAAGTTCTCAAGAATTAACACTATTATTTGGAAACAAGTAGTAACTGAGGACATTAAAAGGAAAGAATTATATATGCACAATTTTTAAGAGTACTAAAATATTATCTTAAACCATAACTGTTGTGAATATATAAAGAACGAGGTTATATATCTAAACTCTCTTATATGGATGACATATAGACTCTCTGAGATATACATTTATCCTGGCATTGTTTTAAAAATGTCCAGGCAATTAGGACAATTTAATAAATGTCTAAAAACTGCCTTCTTAAAAGGACAGCATTTTTTCTATGAGTTGTATATGTACAAGCAATTGCAAATTTGAAAATTAATAGCATCTGAGGGACGAACAATCTTAAGCAATTATGAGCTCAGAGATATAGCATTGACTATTAATATACAAATTAAGGTTTGATTGTTCAGGATTTTAAAACACCATCTATAGCACATAACCAGATTATTTGTGCTGAAAGAGGGGGAAGCTGTGTGTCTCAAGGCTCCGCCCCGTAGCAGCCAGCAGCTAGTTGGGCCCACATGGGCCAACGATAGGCTGAGAGAATGAGAAAATTGACTTTACAATGTTTTTTCTGACTAAGGAATTGTTTTGGGCACAGCTAATATTTAATTACCAACGAATATAATTAATAACAATTATGAAAGCTTTCTTTATTTTTTGTAAAACCTTTTGTAGTAAACTAAAACCCTAAGTAATAAAAAGATATTGTCTCTGAATCTTTTGGGTGAGAGCAAGGATTTATAGTAAACTTCCCTTGAGAAGAATTAGTTAATAAAATAATTTCCACTTAGGAAACAATATACACTGAAAGACTCAAACTCTTAGCTTCTTGTATAGAAGCAGAGACAATAAAATTTTTTCTTACATAATGTAAAGCTGTTTTAGTCATACCTAGAGGCAAAAATTTCCAGTGATTACCAGTTCACTAGAAGGAAACCCTTTATCATGCAAGGAAAAAGGAAACAAAAAACAAACAAACAAACAAAAAAAAACCTGAACCTTTAAACCTATAATAACTTTACATGAAGTAGGCAAGCCAGATTGTAATGCCTCTATAAGTTCTACAGTCTGATTGACCCTTCTATAAACTTTGAATTAGAACTTTATTTAGAACAACATCTGGATAGATCTGCAACACTGTTCATTTAGCTAAAACAAAATTTCCCTGGAGGCAGGGAGAGGCAAGTTTCAAGAGTTTCCTTAGGCACCATTTGTAAGATAAAAGAAAGTTACACAAGCCCTGCTGAGGCTGCTCTGAGCAGTATGGCTATATGGCCACAGAGAGCTGTATTAGTGATCTCATAAGATGATTACTCTTGCAATAATCTTAATTAACCATATATGGGTGAGTAGAAAGTCTTAAATTTGCAATCAAACTGCAAGCTGCAGTCAATGGAACACTGGCAGTTTTAACCAAAATTTTCAAGTTTCTTTTATAATGTTAGGATAATATCTACAACCTTGGGAAAGCAAAACCCAAGTTTAAAACAATTTATCATCCTTAAAATCAATATTAGAAACATTACTATCATATTACAAAGTTTGGCTGCCAATTAATGCCTATGAATACTTGTAAGCTTTAATGCTTTGATAAAGAGGCATTGCTTTAAATCTTATCTTAAATTTTATTTTTAGGATAGGAATCACATTAATTATTATCTAAACTAGAAATATCTTTAGAGACCCAGCCTCTTGGCCTGCCTTATGCCACGTGTTGGGAAGACATTAAACTTGAGTTATCAATTTTAAGACTAACCATCTGTAACAATGTAACAATGATTAATCTTAGCCAACAACTTATGAGCTGATTGTGAAAATACGAGAGCACATCACCAATAAAAAAGAACTAAATGAAGCAGTTACATTTAGACCAATCAGAAAATATTAATTTTTCTAGCCACGATCATAGAATAAAAAGGTACTTTATCATTTGTCAAATACATTAATCACGAACCATTTATCAGCTTTTATACCCCGAAACTGAGAGGCTGTAGACTTGCATGTTTTTCCTAAAACAAACAGTTTTCCAGCAGGGATGCTCCTGCCATGTGTCTCTTTCCTGGTTGAAGCACTTGGTAGCTCTTGGTTTGCAGATAAAATATTTTAGCCATTTTTATTATCCAACATAAAACATAGAAAATTCATTCATACAGACTGGACACGAACATACATGAATTGAACACAAGAACAGATTGGTGCACCAGATATTAGACAAGACACAGAAGGGGCAGAGTACTTCTGCTGTAAAGCCGAGAGAGAACAAACCATGGCACTCCTGAAATTTCTCTCTGCTTTTGGGACATTTTCCTCCCGCATGATGCAGTTCTTTTGGTTTTTTGTTTTTTTAGATCTGGCCCTATTTGCAGTCCTGTCCTGACATCCTTTGATAGTGTACAGCAAATGATATTCTAAGCCAAATAATTCCCATCCTACATGACTAGCTTTTTTTCTGAAATTGAGTTTCATTTCAGTAATAGAATTAATAATTAAGATATGCTATATGGTGCCGCAGACCCTCTGGACCCCTGTGTCTGCGTGCAATGGGTTCTCTGGAGCAGATGGGCAAAGTGTAGGAATCTACAAACAGATGCACACAAGAGAGGTGTTGAATCTGAATGTAATGTCTGGTCGAGCATTAGACTATTATAATACAGCGAATTATCAGGAGTTACAAATCACAATAAGACAAGGTACACTGAAATTTACCAGATACAACAGAAGGGAATTTGCAGGAACTTAGATAAATGTTTACAATAAAAATTACCAGCCCTGCCTAGGATCAGCCTAATGCCAGGCAAGAGTTTCACACTTTAGTGTTAAAAGCACCAGGGGGTTTTAACTCTTGACAGGCCTCAAGAATAATGTAGTGTCACCGACCCCTAAATTCCTAGGCCTTTCTAAAATCTTATCTTGTCTGGAAAATTCCCCATTAATCAGGATAGTATATCAACTTGTTCTTGGCACGGAATGTAGCCTGTAGTAAAAAGTTTTATCTCAGTGAGATTCCCAGGCTCTTTCTGCAGACCAATTGAGTTAATGGCTCTGATTTATTGTAGTGCTTAATTAGTTACTGAATAGGTTAAACTCCTTGCTGTAATCTGGGATCTTGGAACACTGGGAAAGGCTTTAGCTATGTCAGAATTCAATCTTAAAAGGCACTTATTATAGGGTAATGCTTAATAGAGGGCACATGAATCCATACACTAGACTAACTCGGGAGTGGAAAATTAATTTTATGGGTTAGGGGGATAGCTAGACTCCAGGAGGGAGTTTCGTTGAAACTCTTTTCCTCATGAGAAAGCTTCCAAACTTTCGCCTGTCAAGCTGACTCGACTGGAGAGCGTGGCAATATGGTCCAAATTGAGCCTGCTTAGGATTGTGGTTTATGGAACCAATTAAACTGAGGAATTGTATGTAAAGAATAAATTCTGATGGGGTATGTACACAAATATGAATCCACCCATTCACTACTGATGCAATATATTGCATAATAAATATTATGCCTTTTTCTTCGTTAACACTCCAGATGCAAATTTTTCTCAGACATACAGCAATTTTTCTGATTATGATTTCATATAGTCATTCTTCCAAATAAAGGTAATAATTATGTTAAAAGATTTAATAAAAGAAGTATACTATTTACTTAATGATTTTACTAAAGGAGAAAACAAGATAATACTGAATAAATTATTATGGATAAATGTTGAATAAAAACACTTATAAGTCTTTCAAATTTTTAAAATAATGAGAGGTATGATTCTCAACTGATTACTTCGTGCCTTATTTATAAACAAACTAAAATTTAGAAGTGCAAATTGTGAAACAGTGTACTTGACTCATTTTCTACAAATTAAATTTCAATTCAAACACCTCCCTCTTCTTCAAAATACATTATATCGAAGAGTCATAGAATATGACAGATTGGTCAGACCCGGCAGGTACGCGGCGCGTTTCCCCGGTGCCCCCCCACCCCGGCCGGGTGGTCCCACACCCCACCGAGGCCGCGTGGGCCGGAAAGCCGCCAGGGAAGGCTCCCCAGAGGTCCAGCTTAGCCCCTAAGCACCATGTCGGACAGCGATCTAGGCGAGGATGAGGGGCTCCTGTCACTGACCGGCAAGAGGAAGCGCAGAGGGAACCTGCCCAAGGAGTCAGTAAAGATCCTCCGGGACTGGCTCTATCTGCACCGCTACAAAGCCTACCCCTCAGAGCAGGAGAAGCTAAGTCTCTCTGGACAGACCAACCTCTCGGTGCTGCAGATATGTAACTGGTTCATCAATGCCCGGCGTCGCCTTCTCCCTGACATGCTTCGGAAGGATGGCAAAGACCCTAATCAGTTCACCATCTCCCGTCGTGGGGGTAAGGCCTCAGATGTGGCTCTCCCCAGGGGCAGCAGCCCCTCTCTGCTGGCTGTGTCTGTTCCAGCCCCCACTAACATGCTCTCCTTGTCTGTGTGCTCCATGCCACTCCACTCAGGCCAAGGTGAAAAGCCAGCAGCACCCTTCCCACAAGTGGAGCTGGAATCCCCCAAGGCCCTGGTGACCCCTGCTAGCACACTCACCCTGCTGACTAGGGCAGAGGCTGGAAGCCCCACGGGTGGACTCTTCAATACGCCACCACCCACACCCCCAGAGCAGGACAAGGATGACTTCAGCAGCTTCCAGTTGCTGGTGGAGGTGGCGCTGCAGAGGGCTGCCGAGATGGAGCTTCAGAAGCAGCAAGAGCCAGCGCCACCTTTGCTACACACTCCGCTGCCTTTCGTCTCAGAAAACGCCAAGTAGGCACCTGCTCCCGGGTGGCTTGAGGTTCCTGGCTCACTGCCCTTTCATGCAGAGGGTTATCCAAGTACGGATCACTGCCAAACATCAGGACCATTCTGTCCAGTCCTCAGCTGATGTCGCTGCGCTGCACTGTTACGGGGCCTGTACTCTGCTGAGTGCCATTCCTTCAAGTGTCCTCTCCGAGGAGACCAAGGCACCAGAGCCAGGCATGGTGTTGCTGCTGCTCCTCCAGAGAGCCCTGGGACACCTGCACTCCAGCCTGCTTTCCTAGGCAGGCTCAGGAAAGCTGCCAAGTCCAGACTTGAGCTGGGTCCAAGCCGCCCCTAAGCTGTGCCTCTTTTGGTTGAGCCAGGTGTGCACATTCCAACCTATTCAAAGGACAAAGGAAATGCCCAGCAGATGTCACAGAACCGACTCCAGTTGAATGTTTAGATTTTTGCTAAATTGTTTTATTTTCCTTTTGCTGTGGTTTGTGTTAATGGCAGTAGGTAGCCCAGAAGCACAGGTGTGGGGAGAGAGCACCTTACATGGTGGGTGGAGCTCGATAAGTGGGTAATATACTTCCCACAGGATGATTGTATAGGGACCAGCAGATTCTCTGCAGTAGTGCTGAGTTCAGACTAGAGTGGTTGTTTAATTCTTGGTTTGGTCTACCCTATTATAAAAGACAGAAGGAAAATATACACAGGTGGTGGGGTTATTTGCACCAGACACAGAAGGGGATAAAGCCACAACCAAGTCCAAGCAAACCAGACGGTCATTTAGACACAGCAGAGACAGATGACAAAACCAGAGACACACTTGTTTCTATTGTCTTTTGGGGTGGTTAAGCTAGACTGAAACAGTTCTGTTTTTCTCTCTGTTCTGAGTAACTCCCCTCACCCCCCCAACCCCAGCGACCCCCACCCTGCACCACCTTTGTAGCTTGTTTCAGATTTATTCTGGAGCTTGGCAAGAATGTCATGTGCCAGCATCTCCTACTTGGGAGGAGTGAGCCATCTGCTGGTCAGTAGGCCCTTCAGAATGCTGCTTGTTCACAGAGGCAGCTGGAACCTTCCTGGAGGAGAGGCTGCTGAGGCTACCGACTGGCCCACCTCCCTTCAGGGTGGGATTGCAAGGGCCTGCCTAAATTTCCCGGGGAAACAGACCACACTTGGGTCTTAATCTCTTCCCTTTTCCCCGTTTACTTTGCTTAGTTTTCAGCAACAGTATACCCCATCTTTATATCCTAAGAAACACTAATCCTAGATTTGTATTAACCAAAATACTTGTGTTCTGAATAACCAGAAGATGTGAGGAGCCCTGACTGTGATCTGAGGTTCACCTGGGTGTGAGCACAGACGGGGCTCTTGGATGTTGACTGGCTTGGAGTGCCTGTTCCGAGGAAGGCAGAGACCACTCTGGCCTTTCCAGGGAGCTCCTGAGGCTTAGCAGGCTTCCATACCTCTCCTGAGTGACTTCACCCATCCCTTGCTGTGCAAGTGGGCGAGAGAATGGCTATTTGTAAGGGGCTGCTTCCCTGGGCTCTGCCTCGTGCCTCCCTCTGGCTTCCTATCCTGTAGGAGACCCAGCAGGCTCAACTCTCTGTCACCCTGAGGCACTGCTGGGAAGGGAACATGGCGGCTTCATTGACTTTGTGGTTTGCCCACTGCTACCCCACCTGTCTGTGAGACCCCATGATGGCTGTAGGATGCTAAGGCAGGGGTGATACTAGGGTGAGGGATTTCTTTTCCCCCCACAGTGCACTGAGCAAGGGAGGAGGGAGGGAGCCATGCTGCTGACATATTCTGGCATTCCCCCCTCCTGGGATAAAACAGGGCATCAGAAAGGTAGAGCGCTCTCTGCTTAGGTTGCCTGTAAGATAAATCTGGAGAAGCACGGTTGTCCCATTGAACAATATTTGAGCAAGAAACTACTGTAAATAACTGGTTTTTGTCTTTTGTCAAATAAAATTGTTTTGGTTTTGTTTATGTTTTAAAGTCAAAAAAAAAAAAAGAATATGACAGATTGTAGATCACTATGAAGACGATTTCATATACTCAATGGTTTTATTCTGAGTCTAAAATAGTTGTGATGGGTGGCATTATGTTTTATACAACCTTGCTAAAGAAAATCAAATTCCTAACTAAGGTACTGTGTGGTAACAACACTCATTGTATTCTTCCTTGTTTATACAGCAGCTTCACTGTTCTCTGTATCAAGCTACAGAGAATAAATTTCATCTTAAAATCCAGAATAATCTGTGAGTTTAAATAAGTTTGTTGAAAGTGCATCAAACCTTCCCTTGTAGGTGTACTAACTCTTCACTGGCATCAGAGGTTACAGTAAGATATATGCTATCATTCCAAGTTGTCAAATGAGTAAAACAATACAATAAATATAGTCATACAGAAAATACTAGAAGAAAAGTTCCAGCCCAAGGAGGGTAACTACACTCAAGAAAACACAGGAAATAATTTCTCAACATCAACTCAAAAAGAAGGGTATCATGTCCACACATAAAAAACACACACAAACACACAGACACAGACTCACACACACACACACTCACACACTACTAACAACAATATCAAAATTGGAGTAATTAAAAATCATTGGTCATTAATACCTCTCAGCATCAATGTAAACAATTTCCCAATGAAATGACATCATATACTAGAATGGCTGTATGTAAAACACGATCCATCAGTCTGATGCATTCAAAAACAAAACAAAACAAAAACAAAAACAAACACTTCAGTATCAAAAATAGAGGTTACCTCAGAGTAAAGGGCTATAAAATGATGTTCCAAGCCAACAAATACACAAAGGATGATAGAGTAGCCATTGCAATATCTAACAGAATAGACATTCAACAAGAATTATACAAAAGAGATGTGGAAAGACACAATATTTTCACCAGAGGAAAAATCCACAAAACTAACATGTCAATTCTGAATATTTACACTTCAAATAAAAGCACACTCACATTTACTCATATTACTACAGTTTATATCCCACATTGAACCAGATGTTAATAGTTGGAGACTCCAAAACCCTCATCCCACCAATTAATAGTCATTCCAAACAAAATTTAATGTAAAACTTATGGAACTAAGAGATATTATGTCACAAATAGACCTAACATATTATGAGAATATTTTAGTGAAACAAACCTTCTTCTCAGCACCTCATGGAAACTTTTTTCAAAATTGACCATGTACTCATTCATATACAAATCATGCCTCAACAGACAAAAGGTAATTGAAAAATTAAGCAAGCAAACAAACAAACAAACACAACTAAAGCAATGCTGAAAAAATTTTATTGCAATACATCCATCTACCAAATGAGAAGAGGATACTCGGAGAATCTCAGAAGTACAGGATATTACAACAGGAGCTGACCTGACCTGGTGATCTATGAGTCAAGCAATTCAGGCTAGGACTATGATCCTGTAATTCGCTGTTGACTGCATTGTAGAGAAATGGCATGAGGTGACAGTCTTCTAGTTCCAAGGTGACTTGAGGAGGTTTTGTGAATATCAGGATACTAGGAAACCTAGTAAGCATATTTTCTCAGTACAGAATGCTGGTGTTTTGCCAAGTAAGATACATGCCTGAGGATGTAGCTTTCTTTTTCTTTCTTTTTTTTTTTTAATTTTTAATTTTTTTCTATTTTCTTTTTTCCCACATTTTTTATTAGATATTTTTTATTTACATTTCAAATACTATCACAAAAGTGCTGTATACCCTCCCCAGCCCTGCTCCCCTACCCAGTCACTTCCACATCTTGGCCCTGGCGTTGCCCTCAACTGGAGTATATAAAGTTTATAAGACCAAGGGGCCTTTCTTCCCAATGATGGCCAAATGGGCTATCTTCTGCTATATATATAGCAAGAGACACGAGCTCTGGGGGTACTGATTAGTTCATATTGTTGTTCCACCTATAGGGTTGCAGACCCCTTCAGCTCTTGGGTACCTTCTTTAGCTCCTATATTGGGGACCCTGTGTTCCATCCTATAGATGACTGTAAGCATCCACTTCTGTATTTGCCAGGCACTGGCAAAGACTTAAATGAGACAGCTATATCAGGGTCCCTTCAGCAAAATCTTCCTGGCATATGCAATAGTGTCTGCATTTGGTGGCTGCTTATGGGATGGACTCCTGAGTAGGGCAGTCTGTGGATGGTCCATCCTTTTGTCTTAGTTCCAAACTTTGTCTCTTCAAATCCTTCCATGGATAGTTTATTCTGTATTCTATGGAGGAGTGAAGTATCCACGCGTTGGTCTTCCTTCTTTGTTTTCTTGTGTTTTGGAAGTTGTATCTTTGGTATTCTAGGTTTCTGGCCTAATAGAATGTAGGTTTCATGATTATTTTCTCATGTGAAAAATACTTTATTTTTAATAAAAGAAGCAACACACCAAAGAATTTGACCTCTGACAGATTTCTAAGTCTTCCAGGAGGTATGCATCACCTTGAATCTAGAGAAATTATTACTTTTTTTTCCATTTTTTATTAGGTATTTAACTCATTTACATTTCCAATGCTATACCAAAAGTCCCCCATATCCACCCACCACCACTCCCCTGCCCACCCACTCCCCCTTTTTGGCCCTGGTATTCCCCTGTACTGGGGCATATAAAGTTTGCAAGTCCAATGGGCCTCTCTTTCCAGTGATGGCCGACTAGGCCATCTTTTGATACATATGCAGCTAGAGTCAAGAGCTCCGGGGTACTGGTTAGCTCATAATGTTGTTCCACCTATAGGGTTGCAGATCCCTTTAGCTCCTTGGCTACTTTCTCTAGCTCCTCCATTGGGAGCCCTATGATCCATCCATTAGCTGACTGTGAGCATCCACTTCTGTGTTTGCTGGGCCCCGGCATAGTCTCACAAGAGACAGCTACATCTGCGTCCTTTCAATAAAATCTTGCTAGTGTATGCAATGGTGTCAGCGTTTGGATGCTGATTATGGGGTGGATCCCTGGCTATGGCAGTCTCTACATGGTCCATCCTTTCATCTCAGCTCCAAACTCCGTCTCTGTAACTCCTTCCATGGGTGTTTTGTTCCCAAATCTAAGGAGGGGCATAGTGTCCACACTTCAGTCTTCATTCTCCTTGAGTTTCATGTGTTTAGCAAATTATATCTTATATCTTGGGTATCCTAGGTTTGGGGCTAATATCCACTTATCAGTGAATACATATTGTGTGAGTTTCTTTGTGAATGTGTTACCTCACTCAGGATGATGCCCTCCAGGTCCATCCATTTGGCTAGGAATTTCATAAATTCATTCTTTTTAATAGCTGAGTAGTACTCCATTGTGTAGATGTACCACATTTTCTGTATCCATTCCTCTGTTGAGGGGCATCTAGGTTCTTTCCAGCTTCTGGCTATTATAAATAAGGCTGCTATGAACATAGTGGAGCATGTGTCCTTCTTACCTGTTGGGGCATCTTCTGGATATATGCCCAGGAGAGGTATTGCTGGATCCTCCGGTAGTACTATGTCCAGTTTTCTGAGGAACCGCCAGACTGATTTCCAGAGTGGTTGTACAAGCCTGCACTCCCACCAACAATGGAGGAGTGTTCCTCTTTCTCCACATCCTCGCCAGCATCTGCTGTCACCTGAATTTTTGATCTTAGCCATTCTGACTGGTGTGAGGTGGAATCTCAGGGTTGTTTTGATTTGCATTTCCCTGATGATTAAGGATGTTGAACATTTTTTCAAGTGCTTCTCTGCCATTCGGTATTCCTCAGGTGAGAATTCTTTGTTCAGTTCTGAGCCCCATTTTTTAATGGGGTTATTTGATTTTCTGAAGTCCACCTTCTTGAGTTCTTTATATATGTTGGATATTAGTCCCCTATCTGATTTAGGATAGGTAAAGATCCTTTCCCAATCTGTTGGTGGTCTTTTTGTCTTATTGACGGTGTCTTTTGCCTTGCAGAAACTTTGGAGTTTCATTAGGTCCCATTTGTCGATTCTCGATCTTACAGCACAAGCCATTGCTGTTCTGTTCAGGAATTTTTCCCCTGTGCCCATATCTTCAAGGCTTTTCCCCACTTTCTCCTCTATAAGTTTCAGTGTCTCTGGTTTTATGTGAAGTTCCTTGATCCACTTAGATTTGACCTTAGTACAAGGAGATAAGTATGGATCGATTCGCATTCTTCTACACGATAACAACCAGTTGTGCCAGCACCAATTGTTGAAAATGCTGTCTTTCTTCCACTGGATGGTTTTAGCTCCCTTGTCGAAGATCAAGTGACCATAGGTGTGTGGGTTCATTTCTGGATCTTCAATTCTATTCCATTGGTCTACTTGTCTGTCTCTATACCAGTACCATGCAGTTTTTATCACAATTGCTCTGTAGTAAAGCTTTAGGTCTGGCATGGTGATTCCGCCAGAAGTTCTTTTATCCTTGAGAAGACTTTTTGCTATCCTAGGTTTTTTGTTATTCCAGACAAATTTGCAAATTGCTCCTTCCAATTCGTTGAAGAATTGAGTTGGAATTTTGATGGGGATTGCATTGAATCTGTAGATTGCTTTTGGCAAGATAGCCATTTTTACAATGTTGATCCTGCCAATCCATGAGCATGGGAGATCTTTCCATCTTCTGAGATCTTCTTTAATTTCTTTCTTCAGAGATTTGAAGTTTTTATCATACAGATCTTTCACCTCCTTAGTTAGAGTCACGCCAAGATACTTTATATTATTTGTGACTATTGAGAAGGGTGTTGTTTCCCTAATTTCTTTCTCAGCCTGTTTATTCTTTGTATAGAGAAAGGCCATTGACTTGTTTGAGTTTATTTTATATCCAGCTACTTCACCGAAGCTGTTTATCAGGTTTAGGAGTTCTCTGGTAGAATTTTTAGGGTCACTTATATATACTATCATATGATCTGCAAAAAGTGATATTTTGACTTCCTCTTTTCCAATTTGTATCCCCTTGATCTCCTTTTGTTGTCGAATTGCTCTGGCTAATACTTCAAGTACTATGTTGAAAAGGTAGGGAGAAAGTGGGCAGCCTTGTCTAGTTCCTGATTTTAGTGGGATTGCTTCCAGCTTCTCTCCATTTACTTTGATGTTGGCTACTGGTTTGCTGTAGATTGCTTTTATCATGTTTAGGTATGGGCCTTGAATTCCTGATCTTTCCAAAACTTTTATCATGAATGGGTGTTGGATCTTGTCAAATGCTTTTTCTGCATCTAACGAGATGATCATGTGGTTTTTGTCTTTGAGTTTGTTTATATAATGGATTACATTGATGGATTTTCGTATATTAAACCATCCCTGCATCCCTGGAATAAAACCTACTTGGTCAGGATGGATGATTGCTTTAATGTGTTCTTGGATTCGGTTAGCGAGAATTTTATTGAGGATTTTTGCATCGATATTCATAAGAGAAATTGGTCTGAAGTTCTCTATCTTTGTTGGATCTTTCTGTGGTTTAGGTATCAGAGTAATAGTGGCTTCATAAAATGAGTTGGGTAGAGTACCTTCTACTTCTATTTTGTGAAATAGTTTGTGCAGAATTGGAATTAGATCTTCTTTGAAGGTCTGATAGAACTCTGCACTAAACCCATCTGGTCCTGGGCTTTTTTTGGTTGGGAGACTATTAATAACTGCTTCTATTTCTTTAGGTGATATGGGACTGTTTAGATGGTCAACTTGATCCTGATTCAACTTTGGTACCTGGTATCTGTCCAGAAATTTGTCCATTTCGTCCAGGTTTTCCAGTTTTGTTGAGTATAGCCTTTTGTAGAAGGATCTGATGGTGTTTTGGATTTCTTCAGGATCTGTTGTTATGTCTCCCTTTTCATTTCTGATTTTGTTAATTAGGATTTTGTCCCTGTGTCCTTTAGTGAGTCTAGCTAAGGGTTTATCTATCTTGTTGATTTTCTCAAAGAACCAACTCCTCGTTTGGTTAATTCTTTGAATAGTTCTTCTTGTTTCCACTTGGTTGATTTCACCCCTGAGTTTGATTATTTCCTGCCGTCTACTCCTCTTGGGTGAATTTGCTTCCTTTTTTTCTAGGGCTTTTAGATGTGTTGTCAAGCTGCTAGTATGTGCTGTCTCCCGTTTCTTCTTGGAGGCACTCAGCGCTATGAGTTTCCCTCTTAGAAATGCTTTCATTGTGTCCCATAGGTTTGGGTACGTTGTGGCTTCATTTTCATTAAACTGTAAAAAGTCTTTAATTTCTTTCTTTATTCCTTCCTTGACCAAGGTATCATTGAGAAGAGTGTTATTCAGTTTCCACGTGAATGTTGGCTTTCCATTATTTATGTTGTTATTGAAGATCAGTCTTAGGCCATGGTGGTCTGATAGGATACATGGGACAATTTCAATATTTTTGTATCTATTGAGGCCTGTTTTGTGACCAATTATATGGTCAATTTTGGAGAAGGTCCCGTGAGGTGCTGAGAAGAAGGTATATCCTTTTGTTTTAGGATAAAATGTTCTGTAGATATCTGTCAGGTCCATTTGTTTCATAACTTCTGTTAGTTTCACTGTGTCCCTGTTTAGTTTCTGTTTCCACGATCTGTCCTTTGAAGAAAGTGGTGTGTTGAAGTCTCCCACTATTATTGTGTGAGGTGCAATGTATGCTTTGAGCTTTACTAAAGTGTCTCTAATGAATGTGGCTGCCCTTGCATTTGGTGCGTAGATATTCAGAATTGAGAGTTCCTCTTGGAGGATTTTACCTTTGATGAGTATGAAGTGTCCCTCCTTGTCTTTTTTGATAACTTTGGGTTGGAAGTCGATTTTATCCGATATTAAAATGGCTACTCCAGCTTGTTTCTTCAGTCCATTTGCTTGGAAAATTGTTTTCCAGCCTTTCACTCTGAGGTAGTGTCTGTCTTTTTCCCTGAGATGGGTTTCCTGTAAGCAGCAGAATGTTGGGTCCTGTTTGTGTAGCCAGTCTGTTAGTCTATGTCTTTTTATTGGGGAATTGAGTCCATTGATATTAAGAGATATTAAGGAAAAGTAATTGTTGCTCCCTTTTATTTTTGTTGTTAGAGTTGGCATTCTGTTCTTGTGGCTGTCTTCTTTTTGGTTTGTTGAATGATTACTTTCTTGGTTGTTCTAGGGCGTGATTTCCGTCCTTGTATTGCTTCTTTTCTGTTATTATCCTTTGAAGGGCTGGATTCGTGGAAAGATATTGTGTGAACTTGGTTTTGTCGTGGAATACTTTGGTTTCTCCCTCTATGGTAATTGAGAGTTTGGCCGGGTATAGTAGCCTGGGCTGGCATTTGTGTTCTCTTAGTGTCTGTATAACATCTGTCCAGGCTCTTCTGGCTTTCATAGTCTCTGGTGAAAAGTCTGGTGTAATTCTGATAGGCCTTCCTTTATATGTTACTTGACCTTTCTCCCTTACTGCTTTTAATATTCTATCTTTATTTAGTGCATTTGTTGTTCTGATTATTATGTGTCGGGAGGAATTTCTTTTCTGGTCCAGTCTATTTGGAGTTCTGTATGCTTCTTGTATGATCATGGGCATCTCTTTTTTTATGTTTGGGAAGTTTTCTTCTATTATTTTGTTGAAGATATTAGCTGGCCCTTTAAGTTGAAAATCTTCATTCTCATCAATTCCTATTATCCGTAGGTTTGGTCTTCTCATTGTGTCCTGGATTACCTGGATGTTTTGAGTTAGGATCCTTTTGCATTTTGTATTTTCTTTGACTGTTGTGTCGATGTTCTCTATGGAATCTTCTGCACCTGAGATTCTCTCTTCCATTTCTTGTATTCTGTTGCTGATGCTCGCATCTATGGTTCCAGATCTCTTTCCTAGGGTTTCTATCTCCAGCGTTGCCTCGCTTTGGGTTTTCTTTATTGTGTCTACTTCCCCTTTTAGTTCTAGTATGGTTTTGTTCATTTCCATCACCTGTTTGGCTGTGTTTTCCTGCTTTTCTTTAAGAGCCTGTAACTCTTTAGCAGTGCTCTCCTGTAAATCTTTAAGTGACTTATGAAAGTCCTTCTTGATGTCCTCTATCATCATCATGAGAAATGTTTTTAAATCTGGGTCTAGATTTTCGGTTGTGTTGGGGTGGCCAGGACTAGGTGGGGTGGGAGTGCTGCGTTCTGATGATGGTGAGTGGTCTTGATTTCTGTTAGTAGGATTCTTACGTTTGCCTTTCGCCATCTGGTAATCTCTGAAGCTAGCTGTTTTAGTTGTCACTGTTAAGAGCTTGTTCTTCAGGTGACTCTGTTAGCCTCTATGAGCAGACCTGGAGGGTAGCACTCTCCTTAGTTTCAGTGGGCAGAGTATTCTCTGCAGGCAAGCTCTTTTCTTGCAAGGCAGGTACCCAGATATCTGGTGTTCGAACCAGACTCCTGGCAGAAGTTGTGTTCCACTCACTAGAGGTCTTAGGATCACGTGTGGAATCCTGTGTGGGCCCTTGCGGGTGTCAGGCGACTCAGCTGGCAAGGTAGCCGGGGCTCGAGTGGAGTGGAAGGGGTTTGTGCCCCAGATCAAGCCCGGGTAGCCTGCTTCCCTATGTACCGCAGTCTCAAGTTCCACGTGATTGGATTGGGGTAGGCGCTGTGTTCCACTCACCAGAGGTCTTAGGGTCCCGTGGGGAGTCCCGTGTGGGCCCTTGCGGGTGTTGGGCAAGACTCTGCTGTCAAGGTAGCCCGGGGCTCGAATCTCGAGTCGAGCGGAAGGGACTTGTGCCCCAGATCAGGCCCGGGTAGCCTGCTTCCCTATGTACCGCAGTCTCAAGTTCCGCGCGATTGGATTGGGGCAGGCACTGTGATCCACTCACCAGAGGTCTTAGGGTCCCGTGGGGAGTCCCGTGTGGACCCTTGCGGGTGTTGGGCAAGACTCTGCTGGCAAGGTAGCCCGGGGCTCGAGTCTGGAGTCGAGCGGAAGGGACTTGTGCCCCAGATCAGGCCCGGGTAGCCTGCTTCCCTATGTACCGCAGTCTCAAGTTCCGCGCGATTGGATTGGGGCAGGCACTGTGGTCCACTCACCAGAGGTCTTAGGGTCCCGTGGGGAGTCCCGTGTGGACCCTTGCGGGTGTTGGGCAAGACTCTGCTGTCAAGGTAGCCCGGGGCTCGAGTCTCGAGTCCGAGAAATTATTATTTGAGAAACAGAAGCTCTTGAGAATTAGAAGCTGTGGGAAATATTTATTCTGCTTGTCTATAAAAGATGTTGAAAGATTCAATGAACTGTGCCTTGGCTCACTGTTGCTTTTCATTCCCTGAGTCCTGATTGAGGAAGCTCTACCCTTGGGAGCCCAATGCACAAGATGTTGACACTGGTTCACCAAGTCGAAGATTAAAAGTCATCACTGTGGAATGTATAGGCAGTGAATAGATGAAGATCCATGATATCCAGGAATGTCTTTACGTTCTTGGTAAGTATTGATGTCTATGAAAGTTTAAGTAAAGGATAAAGACATTGAAGGTCTGTGGAAAGGTTTTTGACTAAAATTTTATTCATTCATAAATGACAATGGAAAGGCAATAGAGCACAGAAACGAGTGTTATCTGTATTCTGGATTACAGAAAATGAGGATATGGCATAAAACATATAAGCATGTTAGGTTTGTTTTCACATATAATGCCTCTCCATTGCCATTGTGCCAGGTAACAATTTAATAAAATTACTTACTTTAAAAAAAATAATTTAAGCATGGTGAATGAAAATACACTTTACAAAAGAAGGGACCAGCCCTTCAATTTTCATCCTGGGTCTTTTAATGGGTAGCAGAAATCTGTCAAATGTATCCCAACCCAAGTTTTCCTTAGAAGGATGCAAAGGATAAACAAACGCTTTGGTGACGAAGCATCTCCTCTCTCAAATAATCGAGTGAGTAAACTTAAATATAATAAATATGTTCTCCAATAATTGTGTTTATATTTTACTAATAAAGGGGAAAAGCAATAGTTGATTAGAACATAACAAATGAATAACATCCAATTAATCTTCATGGAATTCCCTTTCAAATGTATTTTCAAATTATTATCTTAGAATGACAATTCTGATACCGTTTCATTTCCTAGTCAAAAAATATAAACAATGACTAGCAAAATAAAAGTTAGTACACAGTAAAAAGCAATTTTCAAAATTTGCAACTGGAATAATTTACTCTACATTTTACTTTGGAAGATGAGTACTAGATATATGCATAATGAACTAGAAATTCTTTAACGTTTGCAAGTATGCACCAGGGATCACTCAAGTTCTACAGTTTATGTATTATCTCCATTAGAGGCAATGTATCTCTTTATCTGTACATGATAGATAGTAAGGCAATATTTTGCTGAATGTGTCAGAGGAAACAAAAACCTTACTTGCAAATCATTATTTCCTGGTCCATCAATCAGAATAACGAATATTTGTACTCTAAAAGTTATAGACAATGAGTGTGTGATGACCTAGTGCAACTCAGAATGTTTTTTAGGTTATTTGTGGTTTTAAAAAAGACTGTAAGCTGGGTGTGGTGGCGCATGCCTTTAATCCCAGCACTCGGAGGCAGAGGCAGGCAGATTTCTGAATTCAAGGCCAGCCTGGTCTACAGAGTGAGTTCCAGGATAGCCAGGGCTTCACAGAGATACCCTGTATCAACACCCTCCCCCAAAAATACTGTAATGCAAAGTTTTTCTTTACAAATATAATTTTTTTTAAAAAAATGTGTCTATAACGTTTTTGTACATTTCTATCTGAATAATCACAACCATGACAAACTTTCCATGACTAGGATAGGTAAAAGCTATAAACAGAGAATAGTAAATTAAAGATGGTAAATGGTGAAAAACAGCCATCAAATTTTTAAAAATTTTTTCCCGCACATTTCTCTGTGTATGACAGAGGGATAGACATGCTGAGAAATACACTAGAAATTTTTCTCCGTTTGCAAATACAAACCTGAGGCATCAGGAAATCCATTTAGCTCATGTATAAACCTAATAGAGTCAAGATTGGGAAGATAAAACTACAGTAACTCTACATGATCTCTCTTCTATTGTTATATTGTTGAGAATTTGTCACACATAGTTTCTTCAGCCTTACTTCTACTCATATTTTGGTTAGTGTATATGTCTCATGTATTGTTTGGTTCTACTAAGACATATTATTTGATTAGCTTCAGCCAGGGCTTCATTCAAAGTAATGTACTTTCTCATAATTCTGCAGTTATAATCAATGGTCACTGAAGAAATGGTAAGTTTGAGATAGATAATCATCTCAGATCTATCTAACACACTTATGAAATTGCAAACTACTTGGGAGCAGTAAACTTCAATGGGTCTTGATAGGTGACATCATTTTGAGAGGGTTTTGGAGCAATTATCAGGGCTATGATGATAAGAAAGTAATTTTTTTTCTCCACCATTGGCTAGTATGATAGACACCAGTGACACATGGCAACTGTACACTTGAAAATGGAGATGTATTAATAATATATTGTACTTACCAGACCTCCATTCAGATACTCAAGAGACTGTAATATAAGAAATACTAGATGGTCGCAAAGAATGTAGATATGAATTCAAATATGAAGCATCACTTCTGTTTGCATATTTTCATGGTAAAATGTGAACCTGCAGCAGAAAAAGCCAACAGTGGACCAATATTTTCATTATACATAAAGCTAATTGTAAGAAACATGGCCAAATTTATCTTTTAACCTCCATGGCATATGAATTTGGCCTTAATCTCAATAAATAAATAAATAAATAAATAAATAAATAAATAAATAAATAAATAAATAAATAATTGGTGGTGGTTTAGACCCTGGGAGCTCTGAAGGTACTGGTTATTTCATGTTATTGTTCCTCCTGTGGGGCTGCAAACCCCTCCAACTCCTATGGTTCTTTCTCTAGCTCCCCCATTTTGAACCTCGAGCTCAGTCCAATGGATGGCTGAGAGCATCCACCTCTGTATTTGATAGGCAATGGCAGAGATACTCAGGAGACAGCTATATCAGGCTCTTGTCATCAGGCACTTGTTGGCATTAGCAATAGTGTCTGGTTTTGGTTAGCTGTATGTGGGATGTATCCCCAGGTTGGGCAGTCTCTGGATCACCTCTTATAAACTTATTTATTTATTTAGTTTTTGTTTGTTTGTTTGCTTGTTTTGGTTTGTAATTCCAAATACGTGTTTTTGTTTGTTTTATTTTGTTTTGTTTTATATTAGATACTTTCTGTATTTACATTTCAAATGTTATCCCCTTTCCTGGTTTCTTCTATGAAAATCCACTATCTCAGGCCTCCTCCTCCTGCTCACCAACTTACCCACTTCTATCTCCCTGTGCTGGAATTCCACTACACCACTTCAGCGAGTGTTCTTGGGATCAGGGTCCTCTCCTCACATTGATGTTCAACAAGGGCACCTCATTCTCTGCAATATATGCAGGTGGAGCCATAAGACCCTCCATGTGTACTCTTTGCTTGGTGTTTTAGTCCCTGGGAGCTCTAGGGGTACTGGTTGGTTCATATTCTTGTTCCTCCTATGGAGCTGCAAAGCCTGTCAGCTCCTTTTGTCCATTCTCTAGCTTCTCCATTGTAGACCTTGTGCTCAGTCCAGTGGTTGGCTGAGAGTAAACACCTCTGCATTTGTACTGGCAGAACCTCTCAGGAGACACCTATATCAGTTTCTTGTCAGCAAGAGCTTGTTGGCATCCACAATAGTGTCTGGGTTTGGTAACTCCATAAGGGATGGATCCCCAGTTGGGGTTGTCTCTTGAGGGCCTCTTATAAATTTTAACAAAACAAACTTTGCTCATGGTCAGGTAAATAACTGAGCCTGAACTATCAAAGAAAATGTATAATAGCACCATGTATTTTCCATGTTCTTATATAATCCTGTTACTCATTGGACAACAAATTCTTGCAGAAACTCAACCTAAGATCTTGATATGAAAATTAATGTACATTGTTCTACCACTGAGCTCAGTTCCTACATACACATGTCTTCATGATAATGTATACATTTAAACAGTGTTATTTGTTTATCAATTACCTTAATATCACTAAATTGAAAACAATGAGGAACAATCATTTCCCTAGATAAGTTTACTTTTATCAAATAGATTGCAACATTTTGTGTGTGTGTGTGTTAATATCAGAAAAGTGAGTCTTGATAAGCCCTGGAAAATTTTCTAGAAGTATGTGAAATAATTCTGTTAAAGTACTGAGTAAGGAACACCTTTTGAATTATCACTTAGATAAACTGTCTGTAACCCTCTGGGTGACATGAGAATAGTACACCATGGTGGTCTACATTATTTTTCATTTCACAGCCTCTTCTCATCATCTTTTATCCTGTATAAATACATTTGGGTAAGTTTTGTTTGTTTGTTTGTTTGTTTGTTTGTGTGTTTGTTTCTTACCATAAACCCTGCTATCAAAATTTATCTCTATATCAGGTTATAAAACAGACTCAGAAAGATCTCACTATTTCTGCTTATCAGGAGGCTCTAGAAGAAACAAATGTCTGCCAAAACACAGCAAATCTTAATAGTGACTCCAACTTAGAACGTCTAATGTTAAAGCAATTCAGATGGTATTCAATTCTTGAGGAACATATGCATTGCCTTGAATATGGAAGCACTATTTAGTTAATTCAAGTAATGGTGCCCAGGGAGCTTCATTAGCGTAGCATAAACAAGGAACTTGTGTTATGCACCAATAATAAAATTTTATTCTCTCATTCAAAAACTCTTTCGACATATACTTTAAATTATTGAGAACACCATTTTATTTTTCTAAATAAGCTAGGAACATCCTTGTATCCTAAATGACATGTCCTTTATAATATTATCTGTCAAGTCTATATCCTATTTACTTAACCACACAAAAACATGGCGATTAGAGACTATAAATAAATTGAATATGCTAAGAAAATTAGTGTCTCCACATAGAGACAAGGACAAAAGTGTTATGAATAAGCTATGAATGTAGCATGAAGCAATGAATAAGCATTACTTCAAAAGTAATAGCCTAGCTTTTCCTTCCTTAACACAGTGATTCTTTTTGATGATATAACACTTTACTAAAGTTCCTCATGTTGTAAGAACCAACAAAAAAAAAACTTATATTTATTTCGACTTTATAACTGTAAATTTAAAATAATATAAAGCATGAGGTAAACATGTGGTATTCACTATTTGTCATATTAAACACCTGTCATATGGCCATTTTTTTCCATAAAGGTGTTGCTAACAAAATATTGAAATCCTCCATCTTAAGTTCATGTGCCACTGGAGGAATGTTCCAAGCTGGAAGTTTTGGAGCCTCTCTGCTGGATGTGCTCTATGTTGATCAGACTTTCCCAGCTTTATTCCAGCAACATAGACTAGGAGGAAATTGTTGAGGAACATTTACAAGGTGATTATAATGGGCATGTCATGCCTTCACCAGGAAGCAGGATGCTCTTGGAATCCTGCAAGGTTTCACAGGTTCAAAGGGCAAGCCCAGTACAGCTAATTTAAATACTTACCATTGACATTCACATGCTATTTAATGCCAGGAAAGAAAATAGAAATATATGAGAAAAATTGAAAATATGCTGTGTCTTTTCATCAAATAAATACAGAACAAAACAAGATTTATTAGTAGGATAAATTACAAAGGTTCTTCTAATTCTTCAGTGTAGCTCATACAGTCTGGATTGCACAAATCTTTCTTCTTTTACCTAAAAACAAGTATGGCTCACCATCTTCGAGTTCAATAATATCAGGCTAACTTGCACCACTAATATTTCAACAAACAGTGATTTTCTTGTCTTATTCGAGGGCAGAAGCTGCTTTCCTTCGTGTTTGTAAAGATAGGAGGTCTCATGAAAACCAGAGCTTATCGATTGCTGGAGTTTAGAGTCCATAAGTTATTGGATTTTCCTTTTTCATATTTCCAATTCAGTGGAAATAGGCACCACAACCTGATTTACTTTTCACATGGTTACTAGTTTTCCAAACATAGATTCATGTTTGTGTGACAGTCATTTTATTTATTGAGTCATCTTCTGAACCTCACTGATTTTACCTTAATCATTACACGTTCTATTATATTTTTGCAGTTTTTCATTCATTCTTAATCTCTTATTATAGTCCAGAATTTACCCCTCTTCTGGTCCACTCTCCAATTGTTCTACATATCAAAACTTATCCCCTCATCAGTATCAATATAGAAAATAAGATATTGCATGACAAGTCAAAACTTAAACCTTGTCTATCCACAAATCCAGCCCTACAGAAGATAGAAGACAAATCCTAGTGTCAGGAACTGAACCACACCCAAGAAAACTCTGGAAATAATTGCTATCACAAAAGCAAAACCAAATGTAAAAAATAATGAATGTCCATGAGTATGTACACACACACACACACACACAAACACATACACACAGATACATACACACTACCACGACAATTTCTACAAGAATAAACAATCACTGGTCCTTTGTATTTCTTAACATGTATGGACTCAACTCTCTCCAAAAAATTATAAACTCTAAAAGAATGGATTTGGCCAAAGCATCCACCATTCTGTTGCATACAAGAAGCAGGGGCCAAGGGGGAGGAGATAAGAAATTTCTGGAGGAAAAAAAGAAAGAAAGAAAGAAAGAAAGAAAGAAAGAAAGAAAGAAAGAAAGAAAGAAAGAAAGAAAAAGAGAGGATAAGAAAAGATACACACCTCAGCAATAAAGACAGGTATTATCACAGAGTGAAGGAATGGAAAGAGATTTTTCAAGGAAACAGATCCAGGAAGAAAGCTGAAGTAGCCTGCTTAATATCTAAATAAATAAACATTAAGCCAAAGTTAATCAAAAGAGTTTTGTCAGAACAGGACACTCAATATTCATAAAAGAAGAAAAAATAACACTAAGATGATATCTTAATTCTCAATATCTGTGATTCAAATTAAATTGCAGCCACATTTGTAAACGACATGTAACTAAAACTTAACACATAGATATACACATAAATAAGGGGAGTCTTCACCACCCTACCACCACAAATTGTCAGGTCATCAAAACGTAACATAGACAAATAATAGAACTGTGATATATTATGATACTAAACTATAAAAGGTATATCTACAGAACTTTTCACCCAAACTCAGAAGAATATATCTTCTTCTCAGCACTTTATGGATTATTCTCCAAAACTGAACATGTACATGGTCACGAAATAAATCCCAATAGGTACAAGAAAATCAAAACAACTCCCTACATCCTATTGCAACACAATGGATTAAAGTTAAACATCAAAAATAATAGAAAGCCTATAAAATTAAAGAAACTGTAAAGTCTCTACTCAACGACAACTGTGTCAGGAAAGAAATAAAAAAATTAAAGATTTTCTAAAATTCAATAAAAATTAATGTACAACATACCTAAATTTTTGGAAAACAATGGAGCAGTGCAACAAGGAAAGCTAATAACTAAAAGTGCCCTCATAAAACTTAGTGAGATCAGCTCTAGTCACTAAAAAGCTTTAGAACAAATATAATCAAAACATGCTCCACTCTGTTCACAGCAGCCTTGTTTATAATAGCCAGAAGCTGGAAAGAACCCAGATGCCCCTCAACAGAGGAATGGATACAGAAAATGTGGTACATTTACACAATGGAGTACTACTCAGCTATTAAAAAGAATGAATTTATGAAATTCCTAGGCAAACGGATGGACCTGGAGGGCATCATCCTGACTGAGGTAACTCAATCACAAAAGAATTCACATGATATGTACTCACTGATAAGTGGATATTAGCCCAGAAACTTAGAATACCCAAGATATAAGATACAATTTGCAAAACACATGAAGCTCAGAAAGAAGGAAGACCAAGGTGTGGATACTTTGCCCCTTCTTGGAATTGGGAGCAAGGCACCCATGGAAGGAGCTACAGAGACAGTTTGGAGCTGAGACGAAAGGATGGACCATCTAGAGACTTCCGTACCCAGAGATCCATCCCATAATCAGCCTCCTAATGCTGGCATCAGTGCATACACTAGCAAGATTTTGATGAAAGGACCCAGATAGAGCTGTTTCTTGTGAGACTAGGCCGGGGCCTAGCAAACACAGAAGTGGACACAGTCAGCTATTGGATGGATCACAGGGCCCCCAAAGGAAGAGCTAGAGAAATTACCCAGGGATCTGCAACCCTATAGGTGGAACAACAATATGAACTAGCCAGTACACCCCCAGAGCTTGTGTCTCTACCTGCATATATATCAGATGATGGCCTGGTCGGCCATCTGTGGAAAGAGAGGCTCATTGATCATGCAGACCTTATATGCCTCAGTATAGGAGAAAGCCAGGGCCAAGAGGTGGGAGTGGGTGGGTGTGGGGGGGGTGTGTGGGGGACATTTGGGATAGCATTGGAAATGTAAATGAAGTAAATACCTAATTAAAAATGGGGTACAAAGCTAAAAAAACAAAAACTAAGAATAATAGATATCAGAAAATATTCAACCTCAGGACTAAAATCCATAAAATTAAAAAGAAAGAAAACAATATAAAGACTGAATGAAATCAAGATCTTCTTCCTGGAGAAAGTCAACAAGATAAATAATACTTTAGCCAAACTAACAAAATAGAGAGGGGGAGGGGAAAGAATATCCAAATGACTAAATCAGATTGGAAAAGAGGGCATAACAACAGACACTAGGGAAATCCAAAGAATCATTAAGTATTACTATAAAGACCTGTACACAACAAAATTAGAAAATCTTAAAGATGAATGACTGTCTTATCAAAGTTAAAAAAAAGGTCAAGTAAACAATATGAATAGGCCTATGATACATAGTGAAATTGTAACAGTCACTGAAATTCTCCCAAGTAGAAGAATTTCAGGCCCAAAATGTTTTAGTGAAGAATTCATGAAACTTTCAAAAGAGAGGTAATACCAAAATTCTTTGAAATATTCTACAAGAGAGAAACAGAAGTACCACTGCCAAGTTCATTTCATTAGACCATTATCACTCTAGTAAGCAAGTCACACAGACTCAACCAAGAAAGGATTTCAAAATAACTTCCTTTATGTAGCTTGGTTTTAAAATAATCAATAAAATAGTTGCAGACTGAGTCAGAGAATCAATCACAAACATTATTCAATCAATACAAGTAAGACTCAACTCAGAAAATTAGGGATGGTTCAAAATATGAACATCAGTCAATGTAACTGAACATACTGAGAGCAAGAAAAAATGGCATGATCATCTCATTACATGGATAATATGCCTTTGATAATACCCAACACTGATTCCGGACAAAATTTTGGAAAGATTAGGGATACAAGGCAAACATCTAAACACACTAAAGGCATAAAAAACAATGTGATAGACAAAGTTATGGTAAATGGAGAAAAAAATGAAAGTACTTCAATGACAACACATTCCTCTGTCCTTTCTCCCATTCTATTCAATAAAATATTTGGTATTTTACCTAGATCAATAAGACAACTAAAGTGGATCAAAGGGTTACAACTAAGAAAGGAAGAAGTCATCATATTGCTTTCACAGACAAAATGATAGTATATACAAGTGACCCTAAAATTCTACCTGGGAACTCCTACAACTGATAAACACCCTTAGAAATGTGACTGAATATGAAAATAACTCTGCAAAAAATTAGTAGCTTTCCTACATACAAATGATGAATGTGCTGAGAAAGAAATGAGGAAGTTGCTTAGTCTTACTGAAAGTTGGTATACCATGGACTGTTGATGCTAATCTAGGCCAGGCTTTTTTGAACATGAAATGTAGAGTGAATGGTAGTGGAAATGGAGGGAGCATTGGGCTGGAAGGAGAGAAGGCAAAAATGTGGTCTGTATGTAAAAACATAAAATAGAAATATATATTCTTTTTCTAAAATAAAAATCATCTCTTTTAAATGTTCAGTTTTTCAGCTATAGGTTAATATAGAAATTCAAAATAACTTCACTATGTTCACCAAAACGGAAGAAGCAGGGTACAGCCCTAATGCAAACAAGGCAGAACCATGCTCCAATAGTATAAATAACTTAAGTCCAAATTATCTGGGTCTTCTGGTGTCCTCAAAGTAGCATCAATTGTTTTTCTAGTTCAAATCTTTGGAGCACACATATTTTGTCTTCTAGGCTCTGGCTGTCTACAGTCTACTAATGTTAGTGGTCTTGGTGGTCATTCCTTGTTACTGGCATCTCTAATGCAGTGGGGTATTTTCTCTATTTTGTCTGTATTTTTGCCTACAGTCCATCATGTCTTCATGATGTCAAGCCATAACATTTTTTCCTGACCCTTTCAGTCTATGGGATTGAACTGCCAGTAATACTGCACCTATACAAATGATGTCTGCTAGCCATCCTAGTCCCAAGTCTCAGCTGGTCATTAGGATCTCTGGATGCCTTCAAGACTACTACTCTGAATTAGCTTCCAGACAAAGCATTACATATCACATGCCAGTTTTGGTCTTCTCCATATAAATGGATGTAACCAATGTAGGTTATACAGTGGCTTCAAATGGGTTAAGGAGGACAAGAAGTTCAAAGAAGCTTATGCTCTTGAGTCTGATATTTCACATAATAATAAAAAGTGTCACCATTATATTAAGATTAGGTATTATTTGATTTACCTTGTTCAGGGAAGAGCCAAGTGATAAGGATAAAGCCGATATTTGGCCTCATGATGTCATTAGCTTTACAGGAATGAACAGAACATGGCAGCAATGGTTTAGAAGTGTGAGAAGCATGGATATAGACTAGTGCTTGGGAGAGTAGTTGGCATTACAGGTAAGCAGTAAGACCAGTGGTTTGTAATGAACTAAGTGACAGCCATAGAATAGTTGTAGTTCTTTCTTGGTGTGCTTATGAAAACACTAGGTATGTTGATGACAGATTTATAGGTACAAGGCATATTTGCTGCTAAATATTATTCCATTTAAGTGTGTAAGTCTCAACATTCTTTATTATGTAACCCTTTAATTCAAACTTTTGTGAAGTCTATTCTTAATTTATTGTTTCTTATATAAAATTTACCACTGTTATGAATATATATATATATATATATATGTTTCATATGTGATGTCTAAATGATTACAACTCACACAAACAACACATTGAGATTTGGTGCTTTGGCAGGTACAGAGTTGCTTTTAAATTCTGACTTGTTGATCTGGTATGTCAATATATTCTTAGCCTTGGTTTTACTTCATCCTCTAAGGTACTCATATTCTCTCAAATTATTTCAACATGGGTATTTTATATAGTATTTAAATCTTCAGAAAACGGTATGTATTAGTGTGAGATGTTTATGTATATAGCAAATATAATTATCATATTGGCTTTACATTTGAACTCAAGATGAAATTAAGTTTCCATAAAAAGTTCATCACCCACACAAGGTTGCTCACTATCTTGACTTTTGTTCAATAAAAGGATTGAATTTTGGAACATTGAAGTAAAAATGGGCTAAATGGGATACAAAGAAAGAGAAGAATATAAAGACTTCTATTTGCTGATATGATTTTCTAGGAAGGAAACCATAAGCACCATTCCACAGGATTTTTAAAGCAGATAAGTATGCCTACGTCTTATGCCCATGTACCTACAATTTCTCTATGTGAATTCAGAAGTTTTAAAAAGGAAGAAGAGTAAACACATCGATTTGCAAGGGCATTTGGTGAGAAAATGGGATAGGAATGAAAGAAGTAGATTGGAGGTGAGTTATAGGTGAACTCCCGTATAATGGGGCAGGGAACCTACACAGAACCCAGGGCCTTTCCTCCCATTGATGACCGAATAGGCCATTTCTGCTACATATGCATCTAGAGGAGTGAGTCCCACCATGTGTTTTCTTTGGTTGGTGGTTTAGTCCCAGGGAGCTCTGGGGTACTGGTTAGTTCATATTGTTTCTCCTATGGGTCTGCAAATCCCCTCAACTCTTTGGGTCCTTTCCCTAGATCATTCATCGGGGACCCTGTGCTCTGTCCAATGGATGGCTGTGAACATTCACTTCTGTATTTGTCAGGCACTAGCAGAGCCTCTCAAGAGACAACTATATCAGGATCTGGTCAGCGAGCTCTTGTTGACATCCACAATAGAGTCTGAGTTTGGTGATTGTATATGAGATGGATCCCCAGGTTGGTCAGTCTATGGATCATCATTCCTTAGTCCTTGCTCCAAACTTTGTATCTGTAACTGCTTCCATTGTTATTTTGTTTCCCCTTCTAAGAATGATCGAAGAATCCATAATTTGGTCTTCTTTCTTCTTGAGTTTCATGTGTTTTATGAATAGTATCTTGAGTATTCTGAAATTCTGCGCTAATATGTACTTACCAGTGAGTACATTTCAAGTGTTCTCTTTTGTGATTGGGTTACCTCACTCAGGATGATATCTTCCAAATGCATCCTTTTGCCTAAGAATTTCAAAAATTCATTGTTTTTAATAGCTGAATAGTACTCCATTGTATAAATGTACCACATTTTCTGTATCCATTCTCCTGTTGAGGAAAATCTGGGTTCTTTTCAGCTTCTGGATATTATAAATAAGGTTGCTATTAACATAGTGGAGAATGTGTCCCTATTACATGTTGGAGAATATTCTGGGTGCCTAAGAGTGGTATTACTGGATTTTCTGGTAGTACAATATCCAATTTTCTGATGATCCACCAAATTGATTTCCAGAGTGGTTGTACTAGCTTGTAATCCCACCAGAAATGCAGGAGTGTACCTCTATCACCATGACTTTTTTTATCTTAGCCATTGTGACTAGAGTGAGGTGGAATTTCAAGGTTGTTTTGATTTGTATTTCCCTGATGACTAGGGATGTTGAACATTTTTAAACGTGGTTTTCAGTTATTTGTTATTCCTCAGTTGAACATTCTTTGTTTAGCTCTGTATCCCATTTATATTAAGGTTATTTGGCTTTCTGGTGTCTATCTTCTTTAGTTCTTTTTATATTTCAGATATTAGCACTCAATCAGATGTAGTTTTGGTGAAGATCTTTGTCCAATCTCTTGTTTGCCTTTTTGTCTTATTGACAGTTACCTTTTCCTTAAAAAAGCTTTGAAATTTTCTGAGGTCCCATTTGTTAATTCTTGATCTTATAGTACAAGCCATTGATGTACTTTTCAGGAATTTTTCTTTTTTTTTTCTTTTCCATTTTTTATTAGGTATTTAGCTCATTTACATTTCCAATGCTACCCAAAAAGTCCCCCATACACTCCACCCCACAGACTCTCTTACCCACCCACTCCCACTTCTTGGCCTGGTATTCCCCTATACTGAGGCATATAAAGGTTACAAGACTGATGGGCCTCTCTTTCCAAAGATGGCTGATTAGGCCATCTTCTCATACGTATGCAGCTAGAAACACAAGCTATGGAGGGTACTCGTTAGTTCATATTGTTGTTCCACCTATAGGGTTGGAGATCCCTTTAGGTCCTTGGGTACTTTCTCTAGCTCCTCCACTGGGGGCCCTGTGATCCATCCAATAGCTGACTGTGAGCATCCACTTCTGTGTTTCCTAGGTCCCTGCATAGCCTCACAAGAGACAGCTACATCAGGGTCCTTTCAGCAAAATCTTGCTAGTGTATGCAATCGTATCAGCATTTGTATGCTTATTATGGGATGGATTCCCGTGTGTGGCAGTCTCCAGATGGTCTATCCTTTCGTCTCAGCTCCAAACTTTGTCTCTGTAACTCCTTCCATGGGTGTTTTGTGCCCAATTCAAAGAAGGGGCAAATGTCCACATTTTGGTCTCCGTTCTTCTTGAGTTTCATGTTTTGTAGACTGTATTTTGTATCTTGGGTATTCTAAGTTTCTGGGGTAATATCCACTTATCAGTGAGTACATATAATGTAGGTCTGATAGAACTCTGCACTAAACCCATCTGGTCCTGGACTTTTTTTGCCTCTGAGACTATTGATGACTGCTACTCTTTCTTTAGGGGAAATGGGACTGTTTAGATTGTTATTTTACTTTGGTACCTGGTATCTGTCTAGGAAGTTGTTCGTTTCATGCTGGCTTTCCAGCTTTGTTGAGTATAGCCTTTTGTAGTAGTATCTGATGATGGTTTGGATTTTCTCAGGTTCTGTGGTTATGTGTAGTCTCCCCTCCCCCAGCCTGAAACCTGCTTGCTCGGGGTGGAGCTTCCTGCTCATTCGTTCTGCCACGCCCACTGCTGGAACCTGAGGAGCCACACACGTGCACCTTTCTACTGGACCCGAGATTATTCGGCGGGAATCGGGTCCCCTCCCCCTTCCTTCATAACTAGTGTCCCAACAATAAAATTTGAGCTTTGATCAGAATGAATTTGTCTTGGCTCCGTTTCTTCTTTCGCCCCGTCTAGATTCCTCTCTTACAGCTCGAGTGGCCTTCTCAGTCGAACCGTTCACGTTGCGAGCTGCTGGCGGCCGCAACAGTTATGTCTCCTTTTTCAATTCTGATTTTGTTAATTAGAATACTGTCACTCTGTCCTCTAGTTAGTCTAGCTAAGGGTTTATCTATCTTGTTGATTTTCTCAAAGAACCAGCTCCTGGTTTGGTTGATTTTTTGAATAGTTCTTTTTGTTTCCACTGAGTTGATTTCAGCCCTGAGTTTGATTATTTCCTGCCTTCTACTCTTCTTGGGTGAATTTGCTTCCTTTCATTCTAGAGCTTCTAGGTGTACAGTCAGGTTGCTAGTGTATGCTATCTCTAGTTCCTTTTGGAGGCACTCAGGGCTATGAGTTTTCCTCTTAGGACTGCCTTTATCGTGTCCCATAAGTCTGGGTATGTTGTGGCTTCATTTTCATTAAAATCTAAAAGTCTTTAATTTCTTTATTTATTTATTTCATCCTTGACCAAGGAGTCATTGAGTAGAGTATTGTTCAGTTTACATGTGAATGTTTGCTTTCTATTATTTATTTGTTATTGAGGATCACCCTTAGTCCGTGGTGATCTGTTAAGATGCATGGGATAATTTCCATATTTGTGTATCAGTTGAGGCCTGTTTTGTGACCGATTGTATGGTCAGTTTTGGAGGAGGTACCATGTGGTGCTGAGAAGGTGTATCCTTTTGTTTTAAGATACAATGTTCTGTATTTATCTATTAAATCCATTTGTTTCATAACTTCTGCTAGTTTCATTGTGTCTCTGTATAGTTTCTGTTTCTAGGATCTGTCCATTGGTGAGAGTGGGGTATTGAAGTCTCCCACTATTATTGTGTGAGGAGCAATGTGTGCTTTGAGCTTTAATAAAGTTTCTTGAATGAATGTGGCTGTCCTTGTATTTGGAGCACAAATATTCAGCATTGAGAATTCCTCTTGGTAGATTTTACCTTTGATGTGTATGAAGTGCCCCTCCTTGTCTTTTTTGATAACTTTAGGATGGAAGTCATTTTTATTCAATATTAGAATGGCTACTCCAGTTTGGTTCTTCAGACCATTTGCTTGGAAAATTGTTTTCCAGCCTTTCACTCTGTGGTACTGTCTTTTTCCCTGAGGTAGGTTTCCTGTAAGCAGCAAAATGTTGGCCCGTGTTTGTGTAGCCAGTCTATTTTCTATGTCTCTTTGTTGAGGAATTGAGTCCTATGATGTTAAGAGAAATTAAAGAAAAGTAACTTTTCCTTCCTGTTATTGTTGTTGTTAAATTTCGGATCTGTTCTTGTAGCTGACTTCTTTTAGGTTTGTAGAAGGATTACTTTCTTGCTTTTTCTCAGGTGTAGTTTCTGTCCTTTGTTGGTGTTTTCCCTTTATTATCTTTTGAAGGGCTGGATTCACGGAAAGATATTGTGTGTATTTGGTTTTGACATAGAATTCTTTGGTTTCTTCATCTATGGTAATTGAGAGTTTTTCTGGGTATAGTAACCTGCGCTAATATTTGTGTTCTTTTAGGGTCTGTATAATATCTGTGCAAGATCTTCTGGCTTCCATAGTCTCTGGTGAGAAGTCTGGTGTAATTCTAATAGGCCTGCCTTTATATTTTACTTGACCTTTTTCCCTTATGGCTTTTAATATTCTATCTTTATTTAGTGCATTCGTTTTTCTGATTATTAAGTTTCAGGAGGATTTTTTTTTCTGGTCCAGTCTATTTGGAGTTCTGTAGGCTTCTTGTATCTTCATGGGCATCTCTTTCTTTAAGTTTGGGAGTTTGGGAAGTTTTCTTCTATAATTTTGTTGAAAATATTTGCTGGCCCATTAAGTTGAAAATATTCATTCTCATCTACTCCTATTATCCATAGGTTTGGTCTTCTCATTTTTGTCCCTGATTTCCTTTATGTTTTGAGTTAGGATCTTTTTGCATTTTGCATTTTCTTTGATTGTTGTGCCCCACTTCTCTATTTAATTGTATGCTCCAGAGATTCTCTCTTCCATCTCTGGTATTCTTTTGCTGATGCTTGCATCTACGTTTCCTGATTTCTTTCCTAGGGTTTCTATCTTCAGCATTGCCTCATTTGGGTTTTCTTTATTGTTTCTACTTCCCTTTTTCAGTCTTGCATGGTTTTGTTCAATTCCATCACCTGTTTCGTTGTGTTTTTCTGTAATTCTTTAAGGGATTTTTGTGTTTCCTTTTTAATGAATTCTACCTGTTTAGCAGTGTTTTCCTGTAATTCTTTAAGGACTTCTACCTGTTTAGGGGTGTTCTGTTGTATTTCTTTAAGTGAGTTATTAATGCCCTTCTTAAAGTCCTCTACCAGCATCATGAGATACAATTTTGATTCTGAGTCTTTCTTTTCGTTTGTGTTAGACTGGCTGAGGTGAAAGTGCTGGATTCTGATGAAGATGAGCTATTTGGTTTCTATTAGTAAGATTATTATATTTGCATTTAGCCATCTGGTAATCTCTGGTGTTAGTTGTTATATTTGTCTCTGGTTAGATCTTGTTCCTCCTGTGATTCTGTTAGCCTCTGTCAGCCGTTCTGGCAGTCCAGCTCTCTCCTGAGTCTCAGTGGTCAGAGTACTCCTTCTGCAGGCAAGCTTTCCTCTTGTAGGGAACGGGCCTGTCCCAGAAGCTGTCTAGCTTCTGCTTGTCCCAGAAGCTGTGTAGCTTCTGCTTGTCCCAGAAGCTGTGTAGCTTCTGCTTGTCCCAGAAGCTGTAGCTTCTGCAGTCCACACTCTCACCTGGGCAGACTGGTCTCTGAGAGACCCAAGACACAGGATGGCTCCCTCATCTGCTCTGGCAATCAGAGCCCTCCCAAGAGGACACCTCTTCTCTGGCAGAGAAGGTGCCCAGATGTCTGTATGGGGAATTGCAGGCTGGTCTCCAGTCAAGCTGAGGTCTGAACCCTGATGGTCATAATTCACCTAGATGACAAGGTAGGCATTCGCTCATGCTCCTTGAACTCCAGCCCCAGCCTAAGGTACCATCTCCCACAGCTCCTACAAGAGAAGCATGGTCAATAGTCATGTAAGCAATGGCCCAAGCTACTGACCTTCAGGCTAAACTCCCTCCCCAGCTACCCAGCAACAGTGAAGAACATAAACCCCCCCACACACTCCTTTGTCCTCTCACCACTCACTGCTCTCTTTTCTTCCCTTTCTCTTTGTCTTCTTCTTTCCTCTCCTCTCTCTCTTTCTTTCTCTCTAGCCTTTCCTCTCCCCCCTCTCTCTGTCTCGGTCTCTGTCTCTGTCTGTCTCTCTGTCTCTGTCCTCTCTCTCTCTCTCTCTCTCTCTCTCTCTCTCTCACCTACCTTCTCTCTTTCCCCTGCATTTCTATAATAAAACTCTTAATCCATAGAGTTTCTGCTCTGCCCTTCAAGTTCCGCTGTGTACTCTGGTCAGTGTTGGGAACCTCTCTTCCCTTATCCTATTGGTATCAGCAATAGGGTCTGGATTTGGTGTCTGTAGATGGGATGAAACCCTAGATGGGACAATCTCTGGATAGCCTTTCCTTCAGTCGCTGCTCCATTCTTTGCCCTTGCATTTCCTTCTAGACAGGAGCAATTCTGGGTTAATATTTTTGAGATGAATGGGTGGATCCATCCGTTAACCAGGGATGTGCCTAACCTTTAGATATAATCTCTACAGGTACTATCTCCTTTTTGTTGGATATTTCAGCTAATGTCAGTCCCGGTGGGTCCTGGTAACCTCTCCCTTCCCTGACATCTGTGACTTTCCAGTGGCTACCCCTAGTTCCCCAACTTGACTACTACTTGCCTGCCTTCAATTTCCTGACCCACTATACTTTCTCCCCCAACTCCTCCCCAACATATAACAAGGACACATGTCCCATAATATTCATAGCAGCCTTATTTATAATAGCCAGACATTGGAAACAACACAGATAAATAAGAAATAGATACAGAAAATATGGTACATTTACACAATGGAGTACTACTCAGCTATTAAAAAACAATGACTTCATGAAATTCACAAGCAAATAGAGAGTACTAGAAAATGTCTTTCTGTGAGGGGAACCCAGTCAAATAAAAAACAAAACAAAATAAAACAAAACAACAACAACAACAAAACACTTTGTATGTTCTCACTGATAAGTGGATATTAGGGAAAAAGCTCATAATACCCATGATACAACTCACAGAACCTATATAGGTCACGAAGAAAGACCAAAGTGTGGATGTTTCAGTCCTACTTAGAAGGGGGAAAAATACTCAAGGGAAGAAATATGGAGACAAAGAGTATACACATGGAGGGACCAATGTCTCCAACCACATATGTATCAGAGGATGTTCTTATTGGACATCAATGGCAGGTAAGGCCTTTGGTCCTGTGAAGGTTTGATGCCCCAGTATAGAAGAATGTCAGGGCAAGGAGAAGAGATTGGGGGTGGGGTGGGTTTATAAGCACTATCAATGAAGATGGGAGAGGGAGGATGAGATAAGAGGTTTCTGAAGGGGAAACCAGGAAAGGGGATAACAATTGAAATGTAAATAAATAAGATATCCAATAAAAAGTTGAAGAGGTATTTTGAATCACTCCTGGGTGATTTTAAAACAACTTATACTGAGAGTCAAAATAATCTCAAGTATTTTAGGATCATTATTGTAATCACTGCATATTGCTAGAAGAATAGCCCTTTCCACTACTAGAAATTATTGTTATATTCATGAGCTTTTACTGGTAGAGTCTAACCTGAAAGTCTATAACAGGAAGCACTAAAAGCTATGTTGGAAGACACAATTGCATCTACACTGCCTTTTTTGGCATGTCGATGCTGCCCACTCAACCTAATCTACAAAGTTAACTTGTACCCTATGATTATTATTAGAGTTTCAGGCTCCAGGTTTCTCTGATTTTTACTTGCAGGCCACCAAAAAGCTACATATTCATCATTAGTCACAGTCTTTGAGAACTGTCAGAGAACACTCTAGCTAAAGAAGTGCCCAGAACTGAGTTCTATCAAAATGACTCTGGTTAAATTCAGCTTGCCTATTGATTTAATTGCATTGGTTTCTTATTTCCTCAGGCCCTATGGCTAATTTCCTAATGTTTTATTCTACCTCTATCTAGGTATATGTGTAAAATACAGCTCTGTAAGTTATCAACATGGCCTACATGTTATTACATAATGTATTTCAACAAGTATATGAACAAACAAAATACTGTTTATGGGCTTCATCTTAATTATTTATGTATAAAGCATATATAATAAAAGACATTATTGACATTTCACTCTCTAACATTTGAAGCAAAACACATGATAAACAATTACATGCATTTATTGGGTGTAATGAAAAATTTAAGACACTTATCCATTATTTGCAAGTCAAGGCAGACAGCTGATATGTCCATATATTTTTCATTATATTATATTCAGGATAAATTCGTTAATTTGCTTTTTCAGATTCAAATTTATTTGCAACAGGTTACTGTGAACTGTTGTATCATCACAGTGTTGTAGATGACTAAAATTTATTCCTTATAAGTATTTTAGCATTAGCAACATGTCAATTCTCACTTAGATCCCAACTTACCAGTCACTATTTTGTATTTTAATGAACTGAAATTTTTGCCTTCATACATCACAGAGAACATCTGATAATTTTAAATACAGAATCAGAGATTAGTAGCACTGGGAAGAAATTCTTTAGCAACATAGCCACCACTATCTCATTGTGTAATGATAGTATTATTGACGAAAGTCAAATAAACACTGAGTGGTTACATTCACACTGCCCAATGGTCAGAGTCCCACACTCTGGAATGTATTCTCAGTGTAATATGTAACATCTCACATGCACTGAAAATTGTTTTATATTTTCTGGTGCTTTGACTGCATTTATGTCTGTGTAACATGTTCATGCTTATTGTCCACGGAGGCTGGATATGGATTCTATACCCTGGTACTGGTGTTACAGGTGATTATAAGCTCTAATTTAGATGCTGGAGACTGAATCTAGCTCCTTTACAAGATCTTCCAGTGCTTTTAACTACTGGGCCATCTGTCCATCCCCAAGTATGTACAATCTATGTTACTGGAATCATAAGATTGATGCTTAGGGATACAAAAGAATATACTGCTCATCTTTTCACATCTCTAAAGTGAGAGGGTCAATGCTACATTTACTAGCTATGTCATATGGTAGTCTTGATTTTTATGCAGTTTTCAATTTCTTTATCAAATAGAGAAAAGTGGACTATTTAATCTCAGAAGAATCAAATAAATCTAAACTGTGGCTTAGTAGTAAATTCCTCTATGGCAAGTAACAAATTTGGAACTATGACTATATGAAAAATGGTGAATTTAAACGATGAACAAATATTTTAAATATTTATGAAAAATATTTTCTAAAAGTGTCAATGTGGTTTCATAATGTGATATTTGTTTGGATGAACTCTTATTAAATGACAAATAGCCTAAATTGGACATGAGATTCTTCTTCATGTTCTTAATGAAAATAATAATAAAATCAAATCTCAGGAAAGAGACTGAAGATGGTGGTGGTTAGAAAATGACTGTATGTTTTCAATTATCAGTAGAGACAAATGGAAAAGAATATTCTTTTCTTATAATTTGATGTCAGCTAGAGGACATAAGCCAGGAGATTTCAAGCTTTATTGGCATAATAAATTTGATTTAGTAACCGTAAGTATTTGCTTCCTGGAGATAATTGAGTGGTAGGAGGCCATAAACCAGAGGTTGTTTATTGGTTTCATTTGACCTGACATGAGTAGCATAAAAGTTGCTTTGGGCATTCAAGGTAGCAAAGATATCATTTAAAACACTATTAGAAGGTTCCTCAGAAAATTGGACAGAGTACTACTGGAGGATCCCGCAATACCCTTCCTGGGCATATATCCAGAATATATTCCAACTGGTAAGAAGGACACATGTTCCACTACGTTCATAGCAGCCTTATTTATAATAGCCAGAAGCTGGAAAGAACCCAGATGCCCCTCAACAGAGGAATGGATACAGAAAATGTGGTACATTTACACAATGGCTTACTACTCAGCTATTAAAAAGAATGAATTTATGAAATTCCTAGGCAAATGGATGGACCTGGAGGGCGTCATGCTGAGTGAGGTAACCCTATCAAAAAAGAACTGACATGATATGTACTCACTGATGAGTGGATATTAGCCCAGAAACTTAGAATACCCAAGATACAAGGTAAATTTTGCAAAACACAAGAAACTCAAGAAGAATGAAGACCAAAGCGTGGACACTTTGCCCTTGCTTAGAATTGGGAACAAAACACCCATGCAAGGAGTTACAGAGACAATGTTTGGACCTGTGACAAAAAGATGGACCATCTAGAGACTGCCATATCTGGGGATCCATCCCATAATTAGCCTCCAATCGCTGACACCATTTCATACACTAGCCAGATTTTGCTGAAAGGACTCATACATAGCTGTCTCTTGTGAGGCAATGCTGGGGCCTAGCAAACACAGAAGTGGATGCTTACAGTCAGCTATTGGATGGATCACAGGGCCCCCAATGGAGGAGCTAGAGAAAGTACCAAAGAGTTAAAGGGGCCTGCAACCCTATAGGTGGAACAACAATATGAACTAACCAGTACCTCCCAGAGCTCATGGCTCTACCTGCATATGTATCAGAAGATGGCCTAGTAAGCCATCATTGGAAAGAGAGGCCCATTGGTCTTGCAAACTTTATATGCCACATTTATAGCACAGGGGAACACCAGGGCCACGAAGTGGGAGAGGGTGGGTAGGGAGGATATGGGAGACTTTTGGGATGGCATTGGAAATGGAAAAGAATAAAAAAACCTAATAAAAAAATAATAAATCACCCAAAAAAAGGCTATTAGATTTGCTCATTAATTCAAGGACTTTCTAGTGTTGCTAGTGGCCTCTTGAGTATCTTCTCCAGGACATACTGTCTCATTTGATAATTTGGTGGCCAATCTTGTCACACATTTCTCTGAGAGGACTATGGCTGTTCTATGTTATTAAAATACTTATCAATTGAATTGAATTCTTTTATTTTGTCAACATTTACCAACAGTTGTCAACATTCTCTAGGTATTTTAATAAGTTGTTCTTTGAGTGAGAGAGAGAAAATTACTTCTAGACCTCAGCTCTCTGAATTGCTTACAAGAGCAGACCAAAGCATTGTTTTGTATCTGTCCTGTAAGAGTAAAATGGTGAATGATTTCCTTGGGCATCTGCTATAATATTTAAATACACTAGCTGCTGAGTTATGTTACTATGATGTATATGTATATGTCTGCCAGCCCTGGTGTAGAAGTAGAAGACATAGCATCTGTGAATATGGGTTCAACATAGGGGTAGGGCATCTTAATTGTGCTTCTTTCTTTTCTTTTCATTTTTTTATTAATTTATTTTTTTGTAGTAGTAGCACTGTTAAGGCTACAAGAAAGTTGCATTTTAAACATATTTGCTAATCATCTTTAATAGATCTATTAACTATTTAAATAGAAGGGATATAGCAAAGATAATCATGAAGTTATGCACACTACGTTTTCACATATCCAACTGATTCACATTCCATTAAAAGTGGGAAACATGAGCTTGCAAATCATAAAGTGGATTAGGCTCCCTCAATCAGGGTGCTTTGTTGCCCTCTAGTGATCTGATCACCTTCCAATCCTGTAGCTATGGGAATACAAGGTAAATTGGTAAGTGGATGTTAGGAAAAAAAGACTGTAATACCTACAAATTACAAACCTTATTCAGCTTAATAAGAAGTAAGATCAAAGTGTTGATGCTTCTGTCCTACTTAGAAAGGGGAACAAAATAATCACGGGGAGTAGAGGGTGGAAGGGACTTAGGAAGAAGAGAGGAGAGGGAAAGGAAAAAGTGGGGTAGGATCAGGTATGGGAGGAGACAGGGAAGATATACAAAGTGTCAGGAAATTGAACAGATGAATGTAGCAATGGGGGATGGGAAACTGGGAGTAGCCACCAGAAATTCCCAGATGCCAGGAAAGCAAGAGACTCCCAGTACACAACAGGGATGACATTAGCTGAACCATTCAACAAAGGGGAAAGAGAAACTATAGAGACCATATAGAGAGATTAGACAGAGCCCCTGGTTGAGAGATGGGGTCACCAACCCTTCTCAAAAGTATTAACCCAGAATTTCTACTGTCTAAAGGAAATACAGGGACAAAGTGTACAGCAGAGATTGAAGGAAAGGCCATCCAGAGACTGCCACACCTGGGGATTCATCCCATATGCAGCTATCAAACCCATTCCCTATTGCTGATGCCAAGAAGTGCTTGCTGACAGGAGCCTGATATGGATGTCTCTTGAAAAGCTCTGCCAGAGACTTACCAAAACAGATGCGGATGCTTGCAGCCAACCATTGGACTGAGCACTGGAGCCTCAATGGAGGAGTTAGGGCAAGGACTGAAGGAGCTGAAGATGTTTGAACAATTTCAACCAACCATATCCTTCAGAACCTCCAGGGATAAACCAGCAAACAAAGAGTCACAAGGAGGGATCCATGGCTCCAGCTGCATATGTAGCTGAGGATGGCCTTATTTGACATCAATAAGAGGGGAGGCCCTTGGTCCTGTAAAGGCTTGATGCTCCAGGATAGGGGAATGCTAATGCAGTGATGCACAAGTGGGTGGGTGTGTAAAGGAGCATCTTCATAGAAGCAGGGGGAGGGGTGGAATAGGGAGTTTGTAGAGGGGAAACAGGGAAGGGGGATAACATTTGAAGTTCAATTAAATAAAATAATCAATATAAATTTACAAAAAATAACATAAACTTAATGAAAAGTCGTAACACCAACTGCATACTACATGTGTTTTGAAGTGGGGGGCATTGTCATTTTCTTTTATCCTGGAAGTCTATAGGTTGCTTTGGGATACCTTGGTTGCTAAGTAATTCTAGGATTTGCTGCTTAAATGAACCCAAGGTCTGCAACCAGAGCTTATCCTGTGACACAGCTTTCCATACCCAAATAATGCCAAGAAAGAGCTGATCTCCTGGAAGTATGGACATGCCTATGAGGACAGATAGGACCACCACTTCTGCTCAGAGGGACTCACTTGGAGCCTTCAGAACACAGGAACCAAGGAGCAGCCTGGGAAAGAATCCTTCCTCTTTCACTCTGCACCTGGAACTGACTCTATGCCACAGCTCTCCATAACCAAATTCCTCCTAGAGAAGTGGTCACCATAATAGTGACACACAGGCTTGCAGGAGGGACAAGCCACAGTCAGAGACAGCAAGACCAGCTAACACTAGAGATATCCAGATGTTAAGAGGCAAGATCAAGAACATAAGCAACAGAAAACAAAGCTACATGGCATCATCAGATCCCAATCCTCCCACTACAGCAAGCCCTGGATACCCCAACAAAGCAGAAAAGCAAGACTCTGATTGAAAATTACATCTCATGGCGATGATAGAGAACTTTAAGAAGGTCATAAATAATGCCCTTAAAGAAATAAAGAAGAACACATGTAAACAGGTAGAAGCACTTAAAGAGGAAACCCAAAAATCCCTTAAAGAATTACAGGAAAACACAAGAAACAGGTGAACTAAACAATCCATGATTTAAAAATGGAAATAGAAACAATAAAGAAACCATAAAGGGAGAGAGCCCTGGAGATTAAAATCCTAGGAAAGAGATCAGGAGTCATAGATGCAAGCATCACCAGAACACAATAGGTAGGAGAGAGAATCTCAGGTGCAGAAGATGCCATAGAAAACATTGACACAACAATCAAAGGAAATGAAAAATGCACAAAGATCCTAACCTAAAATATCCAGGAAATCCAGGACACAATGAGAAGACCAAACCCAAGGATAATATTTATAGAAGAGAGTAAATGTCCCCAACTGAAAGGGCCAGTAAATATCTTCAACAAAATTATAGAAGAAAACTTCCCTAACCTAATGAAAGAGATGCTCATAAACATATAAGAGGCCTAAAAAACTCCAGATAGATTGAGCCAGAAAAGCAATTCCTCTTGTCACATAATAGTCAAAATAGCAAATGCACAAACAAAGAAATAGTACTAAAAGCAGAAAGGGGACAAAGTCAAATAATATATAAATGCAGACCAATCAGAATTACACCAGATTTCTCACCAGAGACTATGAAAGCTAGAAGATCCCGAGCAGATGTTATACAGACCATAAGTAAGACCATCCAAGCTTCTTTTGACCATAAGTATTTTCTATTGATTTTCCATTCTGTTAATCTCCAATTTCCTGACCAAATTGCTATTCTATTGGCCACACACCAAGAGTCTGTAAAAAGGTGTAAGTGTTTTCCATCCTTATGGGACTGTTTAGCTAACAATAGTGCTGTAATCACTTCTACATGTTGTGCTGATTTGCTCTTTCCTTCCTCTATTGCTACCATTCCATCTTCCAGCCAGAAAGATGCTGCTTTCCAGCACACCACATTGTTTTTAGTGGTGGTTGAGCCAACAGTAAAACAGGTATTAACCAGTGAAAGGAATATTGATCTGCTCCCCCACACCCATGTTCCTTGGGTGCCTGTTTCTGGGGAGGGGAGGTGTTGAGTGTGATTGGTACCTGGCTTTCATTAATTGATGCCAGTATGTGCTTTGACATCATTGGTACCTGTGCATTCAGGTTTGCTCTTCGAAGTAACTCTGAGAGGTACCAATTCCATTGCAATACCTTTCCTTCCATCATCAGCCATGACCATGACTCTTCTGGTGCCTTTACCCATTTGAGAATAGGCACAGTGGATTGGAGTACCACCGGGTTCTGTCTTTGTATACTGTGGCATGTGCAGAGTTCTCCATATTCCGTTCCTACTGTTTTTCAAAGAGTGAATATTTGGCATCTGACCAAGGGTAGTGTTTGCGATAAAAGCCAATTGGTTTAATCTGTGGTTGCTTAACGAATATATTCCAATTGTCATATCCCATTATAAGGAGGATATCTATTATCTCTGTGCTATCTGCATTGATATAAATTAAATTACTAAATTGCTTTGTGTATTCTAATATATTTTTTACTGCTTCTTCCTGAGGTAATCCCTAATGGAAATCAGATGCTATTTTCACTATGCTTTATAATGCTTGGAGCAACAACTGCAGGTATGGTAGATGTTGCCACCAATACTCAAATACATCTATTTAATGCTGGGTTTCTGTCTTATTCTGAGATCTTGGTAAGCTTTTTAATTGTTAATTACTTCAAGGGAAATAGATGGTCCTCTAGTTGACCAGTATACTCTGAGGAACTTCACTTCCACTGCTGGGACTTTTACTTTGTCTTCATTAATGATTCATCCTTTATTTGTTAGGTGTGCAATTAAGTCTTCTACTGTTTTATGTAATATTTGGTTATCATTTGTTATGAACAGAAGGTCATCTACATATGAAAAATTGTTAATTCTTCTGTTGTGTGGATTGAATATAAAGCCCATCTCAGTGCATTGTGTGCTATGATTGGGGTGTTTTTGTATCCTGGTGGAAGTCCAGTAAATTGATATTGTTTTCCTTCCAATGAGAAGGTGGTGATTTTTCTAGATTTGAGATTTAGGGGAATGCCAAAAAAAAAAAAATGTCTGTTAGGTCTATTGTGACTAACCATTTCTCTTTCGCTAAATCAGTACCATGCAGTTTTTATCACAAATGCTCTGTAGTACAGCTTTAGGTCAGCCATGGGATTCCACCAGAGGTTCTTTTATCCTTGAGAAGAGTTCTTGCTATCCTAGGTTTTTTGTTATTCCAGATGAATTTGCCGATTGCCCTTTCTAATTTGTTGAAGAATTGGATTGAAATTTTGATGGGGATTGCATTGAATCTGTAGATTGTTTTTGGCAAGATAGCCATTTTTACTATATTGATCCTGCCAATCCATGAGCATGGGAGATCTTCCCATCTTCTGAGATCTTTTTTAATTTCTTTCTTTAGAGACTTGAAGTTCTTATCATACAGATCTTTCACTTCCTTAGTTAGAGTCATGCCAAGGTATTTTATATTATTTGTGACTATTGAGAAGGGTGTTGTTTCCCTAATTTCTTCCTCAGCCTATTTATCCTTTGTGTACAGGAAGGCCATTGACTTGTTTGAGTTAATTTTATATCCAGCTACTTCATTGAAGCTGTTTATCAGGCTTAGGAGTTCTCTGGTGGAATTTTTAGGGTCACTTATATATACTATCATATCATCTGCAAAAAGTGATATTTTGACTTCTTCCTTTCCAATTTGTATCCCCTTGATCTTTTGTTGTCGAATTGATCTGGCTAGGACTTCAAGTACTATGTTGAATAGGTAGGGAGAAAGTGGGCAGCCTTGTCTAATCCCTGATTTTAGTGGGATTGCTTCCAGCTTCTCACCATTTCCTTTGATGTTGGCTACTGGTTTGCTGTAGATTGTTTTTATCATGTTTAGGTATGGGCCTTGAATTCCTGATCTTTCCAAGACTTTTATCATGAATGGGTGTTGGATTTTGTCAAATGCTTTCTCCACATCTAACAAGATGATGATGTGGTTTTTGTCTTTGAGTTTGTTTATATACTGGATTACATTGATGGATTTTTGTATATTGAACCATCCCTGCATCCCTGGGTTGAAACCTACTTGGTCAGGATGGATGATTGTTTTGATGTGTTCTTGGATTCGGTTAGCGAGAACTTTATTGAATAGTTTTGCATCGATGTTCATAAGGCAAATTGGTCTGTAGTTCTCTATCTTTATTGGGTCTTTTTGTGGTTTAGGTATCAGAGTAATTGTGGCCTCATAGAATGAGGTGGGTAGAATACCTTCTGTTCCTATTTTGTGGAATAGTTTGTGAAGAACTGGGATTAGATCTTCTGTGAAGGTCTGATAGAACACTGCACTAAACCCATCTGGTCCTGGGATTTTTTTTGGTTGGGAGACTATTAATGACTGCTTCTACTTCTTTAGGGGATATAGGACTGTTTAGTTCATTAACCTGATCTTGATTTAACTTTGGTACCTGGTATCTATCTAGAAACTTGTCCATTTCATCCAGGTTCTCCAGTTTTGTTGAGTATAGCCTTTTGTAGAAGGATTTGATGGTGTTTTGGATTTCTTCAGAATTTTTGTTATGTCTCCCTTTTCATTTCTGATTTTGTTAATTAGGATGCTTTCCCTCTGCCCTCTAGTGAGTCTAGCCAAGGGTTTATCTATATTGTTGATTTTCTCAAAGATCCAGCTCCTCGTTTGTTTGATTCTTTGAATAGTTCTTCTTGTTTCCACTTAGTTGATTTCACCCCTGAGTTTGATTATTTCCTGCTGTCTATTCCTCTTGGGTGAATTTGTTTCTTTTTGTTCTAGAGCTTTTACGTGTGTTGTCAAGCTGTTAATGTGTGCTCTCTCTAGTTTCTTTTTGGGAGCACTCAGAATTATAAGTTTTCATCTTAGAAATGCTTTCATTGTGTCCCATAAATTTGGGTATGTTGTGGCTTCATTTTCATTAAAATCCCAAAAGTCCTTAATTTCTTGATTCATTCCTTCCTTGACCAAGGTATCATTAAGGAGAGTGTTGTTCAGTTTCCACATGAATGTTGGCTTTCTATTATTTATTTTGTTATTGAAGATCAGCCTTAGTCCATGGTGATCTGATAGGATGTTTAGCAGTTTCTTACCACCACCTAGCGACTGTGCTATAAATTATGGGCCATTTACCATGCGATCAAAATTCGGGTACGCTCCTAGTCTAAATAACCTCTGGCTTTGAAGTTGAAATGATGCCTCGATTCCACCTCTGATCCAAAATGTGATGAGAAAGAGAGGGTATAAGAGGAGAGTACAAGGGATGTCAAATTGTGGCAGATGCCATAGACTTCTTAAAATCATACAGAGAGTTAGATTCAGAGAAGGTAGTATCCCTACCCATTGAAAGTAAGAACTATAACATAGTAAAGAGACAGTTCAAAAATATAAGGCTGTTTGGAAGACAGAATACCAACCTCACAATTAGATCAGGACCAAGCCAACCATGGAATCCCACAAAATTCTTGTTTTGGCAAGCTCCTTGCGGACCTTTTTTAGGACAAGGGGGGGAAAACGGCCAAGGACCCCCTCACCTAGGATTCAACCGCCAAAGGTTGAACATAGGGGCAAGACCTATGAACAAGATGCCACTAAGGAAAAACCTAAGAGGATAAGGACATCCCTTTCAACCTCAGGGACACAATTTCTAAAACCCAGTCTAGTACTACCCATTATACTACCTGAAGGCACCACCAAAATGGTCAAATGACTGTTGGACACAGGTAGTAAATATACAAATATATTAGCAAATATATATTGCTTAGATGAAGGAAAGATCCTGAATATAGGCAAGAGTAAAGGCTACATAGAAGTAGAGGGAGTTGGAGGCAGAGTCAGAACCTCTATAATTAAACTAACATTACAAGTGTATGATAGAAATTATGAATTATATTTTCTTTGTTCAGTGGCACAGCAAATATTATAGAACTACCCACAATACACAAATTATTTCCAAAATTTTTAGTTATAAAAGAATACCAACAATACTATTGGCCACAGTCAAAATTCCACAGGTAGAATTATCTAAAATGCCACCCTCTTTCACGCCACAATACCTTATAAAAGGAGGAATGGAGGAAGTAAAGGATACCATACAAACGTTATTAAAAGAAGGTATTATAGAACTAATATAAAGCTTTAACTACAACAGCCCCATTTGATCAGTAAAGAAACCCAAAGGCACATGGAAACTCACAGCAGACTACAGGAACATAAATAACCTATCAGAGCAGATGTCTGGAAAATCTTCAGGTGTAGAATATATATTCCTGCAAGTCAGGCAATCACTGGAAAGAGCGGCTCATTGGACACCCAAACTTTATATGCCCTAGTACAGGGGAACGCCAGGGCCAAAAAATGGGAATGGGTGGGTAGGGAAGTGGGGGGGGGTATAGGGGACTTTTGGGATAGCATTGGAAATGTAGTTGAGGAAAATACGTAATAAAAAAAATAAAAAAAAGAATTGGGAACAAAACACCCATGGAAGGAGTTACAGAGACAAATTTTGGAGCTGAGATGAAAAGATGGACCATCTAGAAACTGCCATATCCGGGGATCCATCCCATAATCAGCTTCCAAACGCTGACACCATTGCATAAACTAGCAAGATTTTGCTAAAAGGACCCAGATATGGTTGTCTCTTGTGAGACTATGCCGGGGCCTGGCAAACACAGAAGTGGATGCTCACAGTCAGCTATTGGATGGATCACAGGGCCCCCAATGGAAGAGCTAGGGAAAGTACCCAAGGAGCTGGAGGGATAGGTGGAACAACAATATGAACTAACCAATACCCCTCTCCCCCGGAGCTCATGTCTTTAGCTATATATGAATCACAAGATGGCCTAGTTGGCCATCAGTGGAAAGAGAGGCCCATTGGTTGTGCAAACTTTATATGCCTTAGTACAGGGCCAAGAAGTGGGAGTGGGTGGGTAGGGGAGTGGGTGGGGGAGCGTGTGGGGGACTTTTCGGATAGCATTGTAAATTGAAATGAAATAAATACCCAATTTTTTAAAAAAATCTGAATTCTACCTCCCAGTAAATGGACTGCATTTTAAACTGTAGCCACTAGATGGTGATAAGCGACTGCTAAACTCCAACTGCTAGCCACCTGCAGAATATACCAACTCTTGTGAATTGTCCTGAAATGGGGCAGAAAGCAAATCCTCCTAACAGTTGTTTATTTAATCATAAATACTAATAAGCAAATAAATGCCAAAATGTGCCGGCACTCATTCACACACACACACACACACACACACACACATACACACACACACACACTCCTCATCAACCTTTCTTGTTTGGCAGGCATGGCCTGGCTCAGGCAGTGCTCAGGTGTCCCTGTTTTTCAGATCAGATCCTATGGAGCTATGCAACTTAAGCTTGTTGTCTGAGCATCAGGCATCAGCGGTGGTTTCATGTGACTTGTTCGTTCGGCCCCAGGATCTGAGCGTTTTGCCATACCAGACCAGAGTTTTTTAAACTAAATTCAGCCAATTGTAACTAGCGCGTTTCACACGTTATTTCATGGGCTTTTATTTATTTATTATTTATTTATTTATTTATTTATTTATTTTATCTTTGGCACACACACTCCTGCTCTCTGTGGCTTGGTTTGCATAGTTATCTGGGGCCTTGGGCGCTGCACTGCCCCACTGCAGGCTCCAACAGCAGGAATGATTTGTTTTATCACTTACTCACACCTACTCTCCATGGCTTGGTTTCCCAGGGTATCTGGGTCCTCCGGAGGCGCTGCCACTGCAGCTGCTGCACTGGGCAGCTGTTTAGTATCTGAGGAAAAATACCTTCTGAGGCCATGTGTTCTTTACACTATTGTATTCTCTTAAAAAGTGATGGTAAGGCCCTATTGCTGAGGCGAACACCCACATATTCATTGAACATGGATTTTACAGTTGATGACTTGCTAGAGTCTTCATATCGTAGGCTATTGTATAGATTAGTGTTTATAACCATAGAAAAGTGTCTTGCTCAGTCCTCTTCAGAGAACTGTCCTTTTCTAGTAGATGGATACACAGAGGGATGCCTACAATTGGACCAACTGCAGATAGTGAGAAAATTGAACCATAGTTGTAAATGGGATGTCTCTATCAAAGCTCTCTCATCAGCCCACAATGGTTGTGGCAGAGAATGGTGAGTTTGAAAGAGCAAATGGTGATTCAACCAAAGAATCAAAGCTTTTTTTTTTTTTTTTTTTTTTTTAAGACTCTACATAGCTGATACACATATGAATCCACACAGATTTTATCAACTTGCACATGGTATGTACTGGTCTAAGCCGATTGAAATTCAGGTGCTGACAGGAGAAGTGAACACATTCAGTAATCCCTAACTTGGAAGATATCTCCCATTAATAACCAGTCTAAAATGAAAAAAAAAAAAAATCCCAAGAATCTCACAGGCACTTTAACTACAAATAAGAGTAGGTTCAATGCCCAGCAGAAGATCACTAACACAAATGATCTACTGATATTTTGGAGGTTTATTTTAAATCATAAAACTTTCTCTGAGTGACAAAAGGATGGACCACCCAGAGAGTGCGGCACATGAGGACCGATCCCATAATCAGCCACCAAACCCAGACACTAGTGCATACGCCAGCAAGATTTTGCTGAAAGGACCCTGATATAGCTGTCTCTTGTGAGGCTATGCCAGTACCTGGCAAACACAGAAGTGGATGCTCACAGTCAGGTATTGAATGGAACACAGGCCCCCAATGGAGGAGCTAGAGAAAGTATCCAAGGAGCTGAAGGGGTCTGTAACCCTATAGGTGGAACAACAATATGAACCAGTTACTCCCAGAGTTCCTGTCTCTAGCTGCATATGTAGCAGAAGATGGCCAATCAGTCATCATTTTAGAGAGAGGCCCATTGGTCTTGCAAACTTTATATGCCTCAGTACAGGGGAACACCAGGGCCAAGAAGTGGGAGTGGGTCGGTAGGGGAGTGGGGGGGAGGGTATGGGGGACTTTTAGGATGGCATTTGAAATGTAAATGAAGAAAATGCCTAATAAGAAATTGGGGGAAAAATCCTTCCCCTGAGCATTTAAAAAATTTTATTTGTCATTACTTTTCTATTATGGATCCCCATTTTGTGTATTCATGGGGTTTTCTTAGGTATTTTCTTGGACTGATACATCATTTTTTTTATATTTTATGTTCTATGCCTGAATTTCTATATTATAATTCCTAGATTCTATTGGTGATGCTTATAGCTGTTGTTACTGTTCTCTTCCCTAGTTTCTTCATCATCTGTGTGTACTCAGTTGGTGTTTAATTATATTTTTTTTTCAATTTATTAATTTTTGTGTAAGTTTTTTTCCCATTTTTTATTAGGTATTTAGCTCATTTACATTTCCAATGCTATACCAAAAGTCCCCCATACCCACCCACCCCTGCTCCCCTACCCACCCACTTCCCCTTTTTGGCCCTGGCGTTCCCCTGTACTGGGGCATATAAAGTTTGCATATCCAATGGGCCTCTCTTTCCAGTGATGGCCGACTAGGCCATCTTTTGATACATATGCAGCTAGAGTCAAGAGCTCCGGGGTGCTGGTTAGTTCATAATGTTGTTCTTAATTATATTTTTGATTTGCTTTTTTGTTTGTTTGTTTGTTTCTTTTTCAAGACAGGGTTTCTCTGTATAGCCCTGGTTGTCTTGGAACTCACTTTGTAGACTAGGCTGGCCTTGAACTCAGAAATCTGCCTAACCCTGCCTCCCGAGTGCTGGGTTAAGTGTGTGTGCCACCATGCTCGGCTTGTGTTTTATTTTTAATGCTTCTACTTCCAGCTTCATTTCTTGCACAGTTTTATTTATTTCCTTCAACTGATTAATGGCATTTTTCTGTATTTTTCAGGGATTTATTTGTATCCTCTTTAAAGTCCTCAAAATGTTTTATTATATTCCACTGTATTTCTTTAAGGGGTTTTTTTCTTTTTTTTTTCCATTTTTTATTAGGTATTTAGCTCATTTACATTTCCAATGCTATAAAAAAAAGTCCCCAATACCCACCCGCCCCCACTCCCATACCCACCCACTCCCCCTTTTTGGCCCTGGCGTTCCCCTGTACTGGGGCATATAAAGTTTGCATATCCAATGGGCCTCTCTTTCCAGTGATGGCCGACTAGGCCATCTTTTGATACATATGCAGCTAGAGTCAAGAGCTCCAGGGTACTGGTTAGTTCATAATGTTGTTCCACCTATAGGGTTGCAGATCCCTTTAGCTCCTTGGGTACTTTCTCTAGCTCCTCCATTGGGAGCCCTGTGATCCATCCATTAGCTGACTGTGAGCATCCACTTCTGTGTTTGCTAGACCCCGGCATAGTCTCACAAGAGACAGCTACATCTGGGTCCTTTCAATAAAATCTTGCTAGTGTATGCAATGGTGTCAGCATTTGGATGCTGATTATGGGGTGGATCCCTGGATATGGCAGTCTCTACATGGTCCATCCTTTCATCTCAGCTCCAAACTTTGTCTCTGTAACTCCTTCCATGGGTGTTTTGTTCCCAATTCTAAGGAGGGACATAGTGTCCACACTTCAGTCTTCATTCTTCTTGAGTTTCATGTGTTTAGCAAATTGTATCTTATATCTTGGGTAACCTAGGTTTGGGGCTAATATCCACTTATCAGTGAGTACATATTGTGTGAGTTCCTTTGTGAATGTGTTACCTCACTCAGGATGATGCCCTCCAGGTCCATCCATTTGGCTAGGAATTTCATAAATTCATTCTTTTTAATAGCTGAGTAGTAATCCATTGTGTAGATGTACCACATTTTCTGTATCCATTCCTCTGTTGAGGGGCATCTGGGTTCTTTCCAGCTTCTGGCTATTATAAATAAGGCTGCTATGAACATAGTGGAGCATGTGTCCCTCTTACCAGTTGGGGCATCTTCTGGATATATGCCCAGGAGAGGTATTGCTGGATCCTCCAGTAGTACTATGTCCAATTTTCTGAGGAACCGCCAGACTGATTTCCAGAGTGGTTGTACAAGCCTGCAATCCCACCAACAATGGAGGAGTGTTCCTCTTTCTCCACATCCTCGCCAGCATCTGCTGTCACATGAATTTTTGATCTTAGCCATTCTGACTGGTGTGAGGTGGAATCTCAGGGTTGTTTTGATTTGCATTTCTCTGATGATTAAGGATGTTGAACATTTTTTCAGGTGCTTCTTGCCATTCGGTATTCCTCATGTGAGAATTCTTTGTTCAGTTCTGAGCCCCATTTTTAATGGGGTTATTTGATTTTCTGAAGTCCACCTTCTTGAGTTCTTTATATATGTTGGATATTAGTCCCCTATCTGATTTAGGATAGGTAAAGATCCTTTCCCAATCTGTGGTGGTCTTTTTGTCTTATTGACAGTGTCTTTTGCCTTGCAGAAACTTTGGAGTTTCATTAGGTCCCATTTGTCAATTCTTGATCATACAGCACAAGCCATTGCTGTTCTGTTCAGTAATTTTTCCCCTGTGCCCATATCATCAAGGCTTTTTCCCACTTTTTCCTCTATAAGTTTCAGTGTCTCTGGTTTTATGTGAAGTTCCTTGATCCACTTAGATTTGACCTTAGTACAAGGAGATAAGTATGGATCGATTCGCATTTTTCTACATGATAACAAGCAGTTGTGCCAGCACCAATTGTTGAAAATGCTGTCTTCCTTCCACTGGATGGTTTTAGCTCCCTTGTCGAAGATCAAGTGACCATAGGTGTGTGGGTTCATTTCTGGGTCTTCAATTCTATTCCATTGGTTTACTTGTCTGTCTCTATACCAGTACCATGCAGTTTTTATCACAATTGCTCTGTAGTACAGCTTTAGGTCAGGCATGGTGATTCCTCCAGAGGTTCTTTTATCCTTGAGAAGACTTTTTGCTATCCTAGGTTTTTTGTTATTCCAGATGAATTGGCAAATTGCTCCTTCTAATTCATTGAAGAATTGAGTTGGAATTTTGATGGGGATTGCATTGAATCTGTAGATTGCTTTTGGCAAGATAGCCATTTTTACAATGTTGATCCTGTCAATCCATGAGCATGGGAGATCTTTCCATCTTCTGAGATCTTTTTTAATTTCTTTCTTCAGAGATTTGAAGTTTTTATCATACAGATCTTTCACCTCCTTAGTTAGAGTCACGCCAAGATATTTTATATTATTTGTGACTATTGAGAAGGGTGTTGTTTCACTAATTTCTTTCTCAGCCTGTTTATTCTTTGTATAGAGAAAGACGATTGACTTGTTTGAGTTTATTTTATATCCAGCTACTTCACCGAAGCTGTTTATGAGGTTTAGGAGTTCTCTGGTAGGATTTTGAGGGTCACTTATATATACTATCATATCATCTGCAAAAAGTGATATTTTGACTTCCTCTTTTCCAATTTGTATCCCCTTGATCTCCTTTTGTTGTCGAATTGCTCTGGCTAGGACTTCAAGTACTATGTTGAATAGGTAGGGAGAAAGTGGGCAGCCTTGTCTAGTCCCTGATTTTAGTGGGATTGCTTCCAGCTTCTCTCCATTTACTTTGATGTTGGCTACTGGTTTGCTGTAGATTGCTTTTATCATGTTTAGATATGGGCCTTGAATTCCTGATCTTTCCAAGACTTGTATCATGAATGGGTGTTGGATCTTGTCAAATGCTTTTTTTTCATCTAACGAAATGATCATGTGGTTTTTGTCTTTGAGTTTGCTTATATAATGGATTACATTGATGGATTTTCGTATATTAAACCATTCCTGCATCCCTGGAATAAAACCTACTTGGTCAGGATGGATGATTGCTTTAATGTGTTCCTGGATTTGGTTAGCGAGAATTTTATTGAGGATTTTTGCATCGATATTCATAAGAGAAATTGTTCTGAAGTACTCTATCTTTGTTGGGTCTTTCTGTGGTTTAGGTATTAGAGTAATAGTGACTTCATAAAATGAGTTGGGTAGAGTACCTTCTACTTCTATTTTGTGAAATAGTTTGTGCAGAACTGGAATTAGATCTTCTTTGAAGGTCTGATAGAACTCTGCATTAAACCCGTCTGGTCCTGGGCTTTTTTTGGCTGGGAGACTATTAATGACTGCTTCTATTTCTTTAGGGGATATGGGACTGTTTAGATGGTCAACTTGATCCTGATTCAACTTTGGTACCTGGTATCTGTCCAGAAATTTGTCCAATTCGTCCAGGATTTCCAGTTTTGTTGAGTATAACCTTTTGTAGAAGGATCTGATGGTGTTTTGGATTTCTTCAGGATCTGTTGTTATGTCTCCCTTTTCATTTCTGATTTTTTTAATTAGGATTTTGTCCCTGTGCCCTTTAGTGAGTCTAGCTAAGGGTTTATCTATCTTGTTGATTTTCTCAAAGAACCAACTCCTCGTTTGGTTAATTCTTTGAATAGTTCTTCTTGTTTCCACTTGGTTGATTTCACCCCTGAGTTTGATTATTTCCTGCCATCTACTCCTCTTGCGTGAATTTGCTTCCTTTTTTTCTACAGCTTTTAGATGTGTTGTCAAGCTGCTAGTATGTGCTGTCTCCCGTTTTTTCTTGGAGGCACTCAGAGCTATGAGTTTCCCTCTTAGAAATGCTTTCATTGTGTCCCATAGGTTTGGGTACGTTGTGGCTTCATTTTCATTAAACTCTAAAAAGTCTTTAATTTCTTTCTTTATTCCTTCTTTGACCAAGGTATCATTGAAAAGAGTCTTGTTCAGTTTCCACGTGAATGTTGGCTTTCCATTATTTATGTTGTTATTGAAGATCAGTCTTAGGCCATGGTGGTCTGATAGGATACATGGGACAATTTCAATATTTTTGTATCTGTTGAGGCCTGTTTTGTGACCAATTATATGGTCAATTTTGGAGAAGGTCCTGTGAGGTGCTGAGAAGAAGGTATATCCTTTTGTTTTAGGATAAAATGTTCTGTAGATATCTGTCAGGTCCATTTGTTTCATAACTTCTGTTAGTTTCACTGTGTCCCTGTTTAGTTTCTGTTTCCACGATCTGTCCATTGATGTAAGTGGTGTGTTGAAGTCTCCCACTATTATTGTGTGAGGTGCAATGTGTGCTTTGAGCTTTACTAAAGTGTCTTTAATGAATGTGGCTGCCCTTGCATTTGGAGCGTAGATATTTAGAATTGAGAGTTCCTCTTGGAGGATTTTACCTTTGATGAGTATGAAGTGTCCCTCCTTGTCTTTTTTGATAACTTTGGGTTGGAAGTCGATTTTATTCGATATTAGAATGGCTACTCCAGCTTGTTTCTTCAGACCATTTGCTTAGAAAATTGATTTCCAGGTTTTCACTCTGAGGTAGTGTCTGTCTTTGTCCCTGAGATGGGTTTCCTGTAAGCAGCAGAATGTTGGGTCCTGTTTGTGTAGCCAGTCTGTTAGTCTATGTCTTTTTATTGGGGAATTGAGTCCATTGATATTAAGAGATATTAAGGAAAAGAAATTGTTGCTTCTTTTTATTTTTGTTGTTAGAGTTGGCATTCTGTTCTTGTGGCTGTCTTCTTTTTGGTTTGTTGAGGGATTACTTTCTTGCTTGTTCTAGGGCGTGATTTCCCTCCTTGTATTGCTTCTTTTCTGTTATTATCCTTTGAAGGGCTGGATTCGTGGAAAGATATTGTGTGAATTTGGTTTTGTCGTGGAATACTTTGGTTTCTCCATCTATGGTAATTGAGAGTTTGGCCGGGTATAGTAGCCTGGGCTGGCATTTGTGTTTTCTTAGTGTCTGTATAACATCTGTCCAGGCTCTTCTGGCTATCATAGTCTGTGGTGAAAAGTCTGGTGTAATTCTGATAGGCCTTCCTTTATATGTTACTTGACCTTTCTCCCTTACTGCTTTTAATATTCTATCTTTATTTAGTGCATTTGTTGTTCTGATTATTATGTGTCGGGGGGAATTTCTTTTCTGGTCCAGTCTATTTGGAGTTCTTTAGGCTTCTTGTATGATCATGGGCATCTCTTTCTTTATGTTTGGGAAGTTTTCTTCTATTATTTTGTTGAAGATATTTGCTGGCCCTTTAAGTTGAAAATCTTCATTCTCATCAATTCCTATTATCCGTAGGTTTGTTCTTCTCATTGCGTCCTGGATTTCCTGGATGTTTTGAGTTAGGATACTTTTGCATTTTGTATTTTCTTTGACTGTTGTGTCGATGTTTTCTATGGAATCTTCTGCACCTGAGATTCTCTCTTCCATTTCTTGTATTCTGTTGCTGATGCTCGCATTTATGGTTCCAGATCTCTTTCCTAGGGTTTCTATCTCCAATGTTGCCTCGCTTTGGGTTTTCTTTATTGTGTCTACTTCCCTTTTTAGTTCTAGTATGGTTTTGTTCATTTCCATTACCTGTTTGGATGTGTTTTCCTGTTTTTCTTTAAGGACTTCTACCTGTTTGGCTGTGTTTTCCTGCTTTTCTTTAAGGGCCTGTAACTCTTTAGCAGTGCTCTCCTGTAATTCTTTAAGTGACTTATGAAAGTCCTTCTTGATGTCCTCTATCATCATCATGAGAAATGTTTTTAAATCTGGGTCTAGATTTTCGGTTGTGTTGGGGTGCCCAGGACTAGGTGGGGTGGGAGTGCTGCATTCTGATGATGGTGAGTGGTCTTGATTTCTGTTAGTAGAATTCTTACATTTGCCTTTCGCCATCTGGTAATCTCTGAAGCTAGCTGTTATAGTTGTCTCTGTTAAGAGCTTGTTCTTCAGGTGACTCTGTTAGCCTGTATAAGCAGACCTGGGAGGGTAGCACTCTCCTTAGTTTGAGTGGGCAGAGTATTCTCTGCAGGCAAGCTCTCTTCTTGCAGGGAAGGTACCCAGATATCTGGTGTTCGAACAGGACTCCTGGCAGAAGTTGTGTTCCACTCACTAGAGGTCTGAGGATCCCGTGTGGAATCCTGTGTGGGCCCTTGCGGGTGTCAGGCGACTCCGCTGGCAAGGTAGCCTGGGGCTCGAGTGGAATTGAAGGGGTTTGTGCCCCAGGTCAGGCCCGGGTAGTCTGCTTCCCTATTTACCGAAGTCTCAGGTTCCTTGCGATTGGATTGGGGCAGGTGCTGTGTTCCACTCACCAGAGGTCTTAGGATCCCATGGGGAATCCTGTGTGGGCCCTTGTGGGTGTCGTGCGACTCCGCTGGCAAGGTAGCCCGGGGCTCGAGTCAGGGGTTTTTTCATTTCCTCTTTAAAATAACCCTATTATTTTTAAGATTGAAATTAAAATCATTTTCTTGTGTTTGTGTTTTATTATGATATTCAGAACTTGGGGAATTAGGATAACAGTGCTCAGAAAGTGTTATATAGCTCTGTGTCTTGTTGATTGTATTCTTCTGAGGGCTATAGCTATCTCAATAACTTTGGTCCCTGCATGCTCTTGTTAACTTCATATGCACCTGAGACCTCAGCAAGGAGGTAAAATGGGTAGAGGAATGGACGCTTACCTGTAGGTTCAGTATCCTCAAATCTGATGAAGATATGTAGAATGCTGCAGTTAGAATGGAGGTACAGAAGTGATATCAGAAAGTACAGGGCAGCTTTGCTTATCCAAGAGGACTAGTTGCAAAAAGGGAAGCTTACCTATCTAGATAAGGATTCACAAGATTGATAAAGGCAGGCAGATTGGGGGGTTAGGTCCATGGAGTATAATATTATGCTTAGGACAGCTTGCTTGCTCCAGAGGACTCAGCAAGCAATATTGGTGGGGAAAGAGATGCTATTCTGTGTGCTTCAGGATCAATTTCTATACCTTTTCCTGATTTTACCTTTCTGTAGTGCAAACTGCACTCTTCAAAGTCATTTTACATATGTTTAACTATCCCAACTTCCAATATATCATTTGTAGTAAACTAGCATCCTTTACATTTACTCCAATGTGAACACAGATAATACAAAAGCCATCACAACACATGAGAGACAAAGTTTGCCTTTATATATATAGCCCTGGGAAACACACTCAAGATAATGTATTTAAGTTCCTTCACATGTGTACAAATTGCATAACTTACCTTTAATTTTTAATAATATTGTATTGTATATATGTAAAACCTTTAATTACACTTTGATCAGGTGATAGCTATATTTATTCTGTTTCTTCATTATTGTGAACACAGCAGAAATTAAGATTGATGTGCAAATATTGATACAGATAGAGAATCCTTTGGATATTTGCACAAAGGTGATAGCACTGATAATCTCAAGATATTTTTGTTTGATATTTTTGACAATGAAAATATGATTTCTAAACTGTCTCTACATTTGCCATCTCTCAATAGTGTTTCAGAGTTTGGCTGCTGAGCTGCAGTGTATCAGGATCTAAGATCAAGAAGTTGAGGATCCCTGAGGATGAACTAGAGAAAGGCTGGAAGAAGCTGAGGAGGAGGACAATCTATAGGAAGACTAGAAGTCTCAACAAGTCTGCTTGCTTAAGATCTCTCAGACACTGAGCCACCAACCAGGCATCATACACCAGCTGGTCTGAGGCCACTGACATATATACAGCAGAGGACTGCCTGGTCTGGCCACAATAAGAAAAAAATGCATCTAACCCTTAAGTGACTTGATACCAGGGAATAAAGAGGCCTAGTGGGAAAGGGGGTGTGGTGGGTGGGGACATCCTCTTGGAGACAGGGAGTGCAGGAGGTGGAATGGGATGGTAAATTGTTGAATGGCAGAACAGGAGGGGGAAAATGATTAGACAAAAAAAAGATGAAAGATAATAAAAAAAATTTAAAAAGAGTTCTACTGCCAATATACCTAATAATAATGATAGTCTTTTCTGTCATTTGTGTTACTAATGATGGTAAAGTAGAATGAAATATTTTCTCACTTTTTTTAGTTTAAATTTTCATACATCCACAGTTTTTCTCAAAACCACTCAAGACTATTCTTACTTCTCCCATTCCTTACCTATTCCTTCATCACTTTTCCTTGAAAATTCATGTGATTGTGATCTTTCCTTTTTAAAGGGCTTAATACACTTAATGTCACTTTATGTGTATGTGCATAGGACACAGACATATTTATGTGCTTTAAAAATCCTGTGGCATAGTCTTTATAGTCTCTATCCTAGAGAAATCATTTCTTCAATTAGACATCTATAAATTCACCTCTTCCTTTGTACACCTTTTACTCCATTTTACATAATTATTTTAAACTTTAATCTCTATAATGAAAATAGTACAGAAATGTTACAGCCTAGTCTTTTTTATGAACTTCATAGGAATATATAAGTTCAAATTTAAGGGTGAGAATGATGTTTATGGTGTACATAAGCACCACAGATTTACAAATATATTTTTCTGAAAGAAAATTACATGTAATACATAAAAATACATAAAATACATATATCATAGTAGACTGAATTTGAGTACATGAGGATAATGAGTAAAACCAAATTCTGTGAACTCATCAACATACAAGATAAACAAGACCAAGTAAAGTTTAATACCTATTCTGTGATCTTAAACAAGTAGATCTCAACCTGTGAGTCGTGAGAACTACAGCTATCATGTATCAGATATTGTGCATATCATACATGTACATTACAATTCATAACAGTGGCAAAAGTATGGATATGGAAAAGCAACAGAAATTAAGAATTTCTGTGACAACATGAAGAATTGTATTAAGGACAGAAGCCTTAGGAAAGATGAGAACCACCCACTTACAGCAAGAATATTTTACACTATAATAGTCTTGGCCCAAGGAACCTAATTATCTAATGTATTTATTAGCACACCAAAAGCCCACAAACTACAAATATTCTATGGATTCTACTCAGTATGTTAATATCTATTGCTCTTAAAGCTTGATTGTATTCCTAAATATTCTTGCAACCCTGTTTCAATATGCACAAGTTCCACATCTCCTTACTATGGCTACAAGGTTTTGTGCTTTCTCCTGAAGCTGATGCAATCCTGAAGCTAGAGAGAGAGGTTGTCCTGTGACTTGGCTCTTCAGTGGAGCATCTATGCCAAATAACTAAACTAAATATCTGTCAACATACTAAATAGCATATCAAGGATATCAGCTTCTTTGAGCCTCTTGACTTCTTTAATCAATTAGTAGCCATCTTATAATCTATCTATAAATTATGTATTTATATAGGAAAGAAAAATAATTGATGTGTGATTTGTATTGTTTTATCTAGAAGCTAGGCTACTAAATAACTTGGTGGAAAGAAACAACTGGTTAAAAAACAAAAAAGTTTGTTTTAGCTCCTGTCCTGACTTCCTTACATAATGAAGAGCAATATGAAATTATAAATCTATTAGTTAAACCAGATCTTTCCTTCTTTTTTTCTATTTTTCATCCTAATAATCCTAAATAAGCGAACCAAAAAGGAGGTAAATGTCCCAAGTCATGCAATAAATTTAGAGACAGAACTTTATTCCTGTTAGAGGACCAACATAGACATCAAACAACACAATCATAACATATGTCCAGTGTATCTAACTCAGACACATGCATACTCTATGAATATTTTCATTTAGTCCCTTTGAATTCCAATGAACCATTAATATTAGATTTTTTAGGCTGTTTTGTGTCTTTGACCATCGGCTCTTAAAATTCTTTTTTCCTCTGTTTTCAGATTTTCCAAGAAACCATGGACATTCTTTGTAAAGGACTCTGGAATGCAAATTCTAACACAAGGAAGGTAACTATAATCAAGAGAACAAAAAATTAGTTCTCTTCTCTCTCTCTCTCTCTCTCTCTCTCTCTCTCTCTCTCTCTCTCTCTCTCTCTCTCCGTCTCCCTCTCCCTCTCCCTCTCTCTCTCTCTCTCTCTCTCTCTCTCTCTCTCTCTCACACACACACACACACACACACAATTTCATATGTACACATCCATAAATACACATATCTCTTCCACCACAAAATGACAGGAACTAACAATCACCAGTCTTTAATATCTCTTAACATTAACACATTCAATTCCCTTAAAAAATAGAAAAAAATGGGGCTCAGAACTGAACAAAGAATTCTCACCTGAGGAATACCGAATGGCAGAGAAGCACTTGAAAAAATGTTCAACATCCTTAATCATCAGGGAAATGCAAATCAAAGCAACCCTGAGATTCCACCTCACACCAGTCAGAATGGCTAAGATCAAAAATTCAGGTGACAGCAGATGCTGGCGAGGATGTGGAGAAAGAGGAACACTCCTCCATTTTTGGTGGGAGTGCAGGCTTGTACAACCACTCTGGAAATCAGTCTGGCGGTTCCTCAGAAAACTGGACATAGTACTACCGGAGGATCCAGCAATACCTCTCCTGGGCATATATCCAGAAGATGCCCCAACAGGTAAGAAGGACACATGCTCCACTATGTTCATAGCAGCCTTATTTATAATAGCCAGAAGCTGGAAAGAACCTAGATGCCCCTCAACAGAGGAATGGATACAGAAAATGTGGTACATCTACACAATGGAGTACTACTCAGCTATTAAAAAGAATGAATTTATGAAATTCCTAGCCAAATGGATGGACCTGGAGGGCATCATCCTGAGTGAGGTAACACATTCACAAAGAAACTCACACAATATGTATTCACTGATAAGTGGATATTAGCCCCAAACCTAGGATACCCAAGATATAAGATATAATTTGCTAAACACATGAAACTCAAGGAGAATGAAGACTGAAGTGTGGACACTATGCCCCTCCTTAGATTTGGGAACAAAACACCCATGGAAGGAGTTACAGAGACGGAGTTTGGAGCTGAGATGAAAGGATGGACCATGTAGAGACTGCCATAGCCAGGGATCCACCCCATAATCAGCATCCAAACGCTGACACCATTGCATACACTAGCAAGATTTTATTGAAAGGAAGCAGATGTAGCTGTCTCTTGTGAGACTATGCCGGGGCCCAGCAAACACAGAAGTGGATGCTCACAGTCAGCTAATGGATGGATCATAGGGCTCCCAATGGAGGAGCTAGAGAAAGTAGCCAAGGAGCTAAAGGGATCTGCAACCCTATAGGTGGAACAACATTATGAGCTAACCAGTACCCCGGAGCTCTTGACTCTAGCTGCATATATATCAAAAGATGGCCTAGTCGGCCATCACTGGAAAGAGAGGCCCATTGGACTTGCAAACTTTATATGCCCCAGTACAGGGGAATACCAGGGCCAAAAAGGGGGAGTGGGTGGGCAGGGGAGTGGGGGTGGGTGGATATGGGGGACTTTTGGTATAGCATTGGAAAGGTAAATGAGTTAAATACCTAATAAAAAATGGAAAAAAAAATAGAAAGAAAAAAAAAGACACACATACAGAATGGAAAAAATACTGTATCCAGCATTTTCCTGCATAGAAAAACCACACTTCAGCAATAAAGATAGAAACTACCTCGAATTAAATGGCTACAAAAAAATTTCCAAGCAAATGATCTCAAAAAAGGAGCTGGAATAGTCATTTTAATATCTAATAAAATGAACTTTCAACCAAAATAAACATAAGAGATGGGGAAGCACACTTTATAGTCATCAAAGAAAAAATTCACCAAGATGTAGTTTGAATTTTGAACAGCTATGCTACAATTTCAAGGGCACCCAAATTAAAAAAAAAAAAAAAAAACAAAAACAAAGAAAAAACAAAACAAAAAAAAAACAAAAACTTTTCTAAAGCTCAAAATACACATTGAACCTCACACAATAATAGTTGGAAACCTCAGTAAATCAATCTTACCAATGGACAGGTGATTGAATCAGACATAGAACAGAGACACAGTGAAATTAACAGAATTTATAAACCAAATACATTTGACAGATATTTACAGAAAATATTACCTCGAAACAAAAGAATGAATCTTCTTTCAGCATCTCTTGTAACCTTCTCCAAAATTGACCATATAATAAAACACAAAACAAGCTTCTACAGATAAAAGAAGACTGAGATAATCCCATGAATTTTTTCAGATCATCATGGTCTAAGAGTGGACTTCAATAACAACAAAACCAACAGAAAGCCCACATACTCATAGAAACTAAACAACTATCTAATCAATGATGACTTGGTCAGGGAAGAAATAAAGAAGTAATTTCTGGAATTCAATGAAAATGAAGGTTCAGCATACCTAAACTAATGAGACACAATGAAAGCAGTGTTCAGAGGAAATTTCATAGGACTATGTCCCTTCAAAAGGAAATTAGAGAGATACTATACTAGCAATTTGACAGCATACCTGGAAGCTCTACAACAAAAAGAAGTAAACACAGAAGATGAGTAAATGGTAGGAAATAGCCAAACTATTAATCAGTGTATGTGAAACAATGTGCAATGTACTTTGGAACAAGCTTAATGTAATAATCTTGTCCCAAATGATAGAACCATCTATGAATTGAATTAACTATTTCAAAAGAGGACTTCAAACCTTAACTGAATGGTCAATTGACTCTTCTCTCAAACTTCTATATTCACCAGCCATACTTTCTAAAATACACACTGGAATCAGAGGTTACAGAAATATATATGCTATGATCCTCGATTGTTACATAAGTAAAGCATAAAAATAAATAGAGGATTACTTTCTTTATGAAATGTGGAACAAAACACCCATAGAAGGAGTTACAGAGACAAAATTTGGAGCTGTGACAAAAGGATGGACCATCTAGTGACTGCCATATGCAGGGATCCATCCCATAATCAGCTTCCAAATGCTGACACCATTGCATACACTAGCAAGATTTTGCTGAAAGGACCCAGTTATAGCTCTCTCTCTTGAGACTATGCCGGGGCCTAGCAAACACAGAAGTGGATGATCACAGTCAGCTATTGGATGGGTCACACAGCCCCTAATGGAAGAGCTAGAGAAATTACCCAAGGAGCTATAGGGAACTGCAACCCTATAGGTGGAACAACAATATGAACTAACCAGTACCCGGGAGCTCTTGTCTTTAGCTGCATATGTATCAAAAGATGGCCTAGTCGGCCATCACTGCAAAGAGAGGCCCATTGGACTTGCCAACTTTATATGCCCCAGTACAGGGGAACGCCAGGGCCAAAAAGGGGGAGTGGGTGGGTAGGGGATTGTGGGGGTGGGTATGGGGGACCTTTGGGATAGCATTGAAAATGTAAATGAGGAAAATACCTAATAAAAAAAAAGAAATGTGCATTTGCCCTATGGTATCTTAATGGAATTATAATATCCAAACACACATTAGCCATGGAATGTTGTTTAGCTTTTTAGTACCAGATATCATTGTTGTCCTCTTGATAAGTTTAAAGGTAAACTGGACATCTATTGGCCACCACCATGAGTTCGAAGTATTTCACACTTATGAATATTTAGTCTTCCTGTTAACTATCTTTAATTTACAAATCCTGTTGTAGCTAAGAAGGGCTATTGAGAGGTTAATTTCCCTTAAAGATTTGTGCTCTATTTTCTGATATTGTGATATCTAAACTACAGGAATTAGGAACCTTTTGGGTTTAATCCAAGTAAAATTATCTGAATCTTATGTGTGAGGAGTCTTCAAAAAATTCTATTTGATATTTAACTTCAGAAAGACAAACTAGAGACACAGGTATGGTCTATGTGTTCTGTGGAGTCTAACTTGATAAGTCATCCATCTAAAAGCTATTTCATGCCTGGTAAAAGGATGTTCATCAATCTATTGTACTTTGCAAGTATTATGCCAAGTGGTATAAGTTCATTTGAGACAAGTGCACACACACACACACACACACACACACACACACAGTAAATTATTGTATATGTACATATAAATATATAAATATATATGAATACACTTATATGTTTATGTGCATAATTATAGCCAATATAAAACATATTTTGATGCTGTTTGGGCAAAACTTTGAGTCCTTGTCCTTTTGTCTCCTTTTTTATTTACTTCCCCCCCTCCAAACCCTAGTAAAACCCCAATTTATTTGTATTTTCTTTTCTCTGTTGCTTGGTTTTGCCCTTCTTATCTGTTTTATCCTTCTGCTCCCCTCTTAAGCACAAGTCCTTACCATGATATATGTAGTCTAGAGTCCTGGGAAACAGATAAACTATGGGTCTAATAATAAGCTAAAAACATGGCTACTCCAAATTGTGTGATTTTCTTCCAAGTAGTAGTGATATATGCAGGTAGAGCAGGAAGAAGAGAAACTCAGACCAATAGAGCCATCTGTGGAACATTTGTAGGCAACTGAAGAATATTATGCATTACTGGGATTGATTCTAGAAGATAAAAAAAATGACTTGTTTTAGTAGAATTAAGGCTGCATATAAATAGCATTTACATATATCTATGTAAACTCTTATCAACAAGAACAAAAAAATGGAAGCAGAAGTGTTAAGTAACTTTTTCCCTATGAACAATGAAAATAATTCACCCAAGATTACTTCATTTGAAACATGAGTTATCTCAAAGATTCTTTTTACTGTGTGGGATGAATACTTATTAGTCCTGGTTTTGTGTAACTCAATGGTGTGTTTTGGTTTTGATATACTTGAAAGATCTCTCAAACAATGACATAATATTATATTTAATTTTGTGTGAGATTTTTGAAAACAGTTAAAGTCTTTGAAATGTCTTGTAAAATATTTGTGCTTGGGGAAAAAGGTATAGAACAAATTCTTCAGAATTAGAGAAAAACTATTAATGCTTAATGTGAAACTCTTTTTCTTCAAGAGAGTTAATTTTCATAATTAAAAGTTTAGCATTACAATATAGTGAAAAGGTCCATAGTAATAATAATAATTATTATCATCATTATTATTAATATAAACAGTTTAAATTTTAAAATCACAATATTTTTTCTTTCTAGGAATTCTTTGACTCTGCATTATTTTTACCTACCTGGGACTATTTTTCACAATACAAATAAATTTCCACCAAAATTTAGAAATGTCAAAAAATTGATAAAATACTAAGCTCTGATGTTGTTTTCCTTGCTGGCTGGCATATTTTCTTTCTTTCTCTTTCTTTCTTTCTTTCTTTCTTTCTTTCTTTCTTTCTTTCTTTTTTTCTTTCTTTCTTTCTTTCTTTCTTCCTTTCCTTCTCTCTTACTTCCTTTATTTCTTTGTTCTTGTGTATTTTGTTCGTTTGTTTATTTTGGATTTTAGTTCTCAAAACAGGATTTTCCTCTGTAGGCATAACGATGCTACTCTGTAGTCTATAGAATCATCAAACTCACAAAGATCCATCTGCACTTACCCAAATGTACTGTATATGAACACAGAGATACATGTATACTTGCCCCAGGGTACTGTACTTGAAGTCATGGATGAACACTGACAGGCTTCTATCCTTATTTTTTACAGTCTTTCTAGCTAAAGTGACAGAAAATAAACAAATTAAGCCAAAATTGAAAGAGAAGTTCATGGAAATTTGGTGTAATGTGTTAATAAATTCCTTATAAATCAAAGAAAAATCAAGAATGGAAATGTTATTTTGAAATGAACCAAAACTAAAAATATTTTTTTCTGTTTTATCTATGAAATATTTTAGAATCCACAATGAGACAATTCCTATAAGCTTCAACTGCTCAGTTAAATCATTCTTTCAATCTGTTATAGTTCTCACTGTTTTTTGTTTGTTTGTTTGTTTGTTTGTTTTGTCTTGTTTTGTTTTTAGAAAATAATCTGTTCTTGTCTGAAAAAAAAATGCAGGGATGAAACTGAAGAAGAGGCTGAGGAAAAGAAAGTCCAGTGACAGGCCAAAATTGGGATAGAGCTCAAGATGAGGCCCCAAGGCCTGACACTATTACTGATGCCATTATGTTATCACAGAAGAGCCTATTATGAGTGCCCTCTGATAGATGCCATAAGCAGCTGAGTCAGATGCTGATATTTATACCCAACCAATGGACAGAAGCTGATGACCTCTGTGGTTGAATTAAGGAAAATCTAGAAGAAGATGAGGAACAGGGCAACCCTATAAGAACACCAGCAGTGTCAACTAACCTGGACCCATGAGATCTCTCTGACACTGAGCCACCAACCAGGCAGGATACACCAGCTGATATGAGGTCCCCAACATATTTACAGCAGAGGATTGCTAGGTCTTGACTTAATCAGAGAAGATTCACTTAACCATTAAGATATTGGAGTCCCCAGGGAGTATGGAGGTCTTTGTAGAGTGTGGGTGGGAAGATGGGGACATCCTGTTGAAGATGGGGGAATGAGGTATGGGATGGGGAGTAGTCAGAGTGTGGACCAAGATGGGGATAAAGTCTGGAGTGTGAAAAATGATTAAATAAAAATAAAGAATAAATAAATGAATGAAAGAATAAACAATTTACTTACAGGTAAAAAATGAAAACAAACTGTTAAATTTGAATCATAAATATCAAGAATATTTAATAATGTCAAGAATAAATACAAAGAGAACTTGGGTGATGGCTCAGCACCCAGTCCCACAACACCCAGAGAAAGCTTTACTCCCAGGTGCTCTAACAAGCCCAGGGTCACAGGTGAGGAGGCCACAACATCTGCTCCAAGATCTTGAGTAACTGGAACCCCCAGTATCCAGGGACGCAAGCACCCCTGCCCAGCCAGGGCACAGATTCCTTTAGGTCTGAGCTTGTGTGCTGAGCAGACATTTAGCACTGGCTCTGCACCCAGTCCCAAAACACCCGGAGGAAGCTCAACTCCCAGGTGCTCTCACACACCCAGGATGACAGGTGTTCTTCATGTCCAGCATCCCTGTCCTACAATACCCAGAAGAAGCTTGACTCCTATAAACTGACACCTCAGGACCTCAGGATCTTGGTCACACCAGGATTTCAGGATCCCGGAGGCAGCTTGATTCCCAGGAGCTCTGAAAACCCAGGCTCTCAGCATCACAGAATCTCAGGATCAGAGGATCGCAGAGACTACTGGACTCTGAGGAGTTCTGACACAATCAGGGATCACAGGTGACAGGCTCCAGTCAGAGACAACAAGGGCAGGTAGCAGCAGAGATAGCCAGATGGCAAGAGGCAAGGAAAGGAACATACGCAAGAGAAAGCAAGGGTACTTGGCATCACTAGAACTCAGTTCTCTCACCACAACAAATCCTGGATTCTGCATTACACCAGAATGATTGGTTTTAAAATCAATTATCATGAAAATGATAGAGGAATTAAACAAGACATAAATAACTCCCTTAAAGAAATACAGGAGAACACAGGTAAATAGTTAAAAGCCCTTAAAGAGTAAACACAAAAATCCCTTAAAGAATTACAAGAAAACACAAGCAAACATTTGAAGGAATTGAACGAAACCATACAGGATCTAAAAACAGAAATAGAAACAAAAAGAAGTCACAAAGAGAGACAATCCTAGAGATAGAAAACCTAGGAAAGAAATCCTAGATGAAAGAAGTCCTAGATGGAAGCATTGCCAAAGGAATAAAGGGATGGAAAATAAAATCTCTGGTGCAAAAGATACCATATAAAACATTGGCACAACAGTCAAAGAAAATATGAAATGCAAAAAGCTCCTAACCCAAAACATCCAGGTAATCCAGGACACAATGAGGAGACCAAACCTATAGATGATAGGTATAGAAGAGAGCTAAGATTCCAAATATATATCTTCAACAAAATTCTAGAAGAAAACTTTTCTAACCTAAAGAAAGAGATGCCCATGAAAATACAAGCCTATAGTGAAAGTATAACAATGTAAAAACAGAATTCTAGGCCTTTAGGCCCAGGCTTGGGAATGTGGCCTTTGTAAAGGTATGCTAATCACAAAAGAGATAGCGACATTCCTCTACCCACCCGCTTCCTGGGTTCAAAGAGTGCTCATTCAAAGAAAGTCACCCTGGCCATTACCAGAACCTGCAATGCAAATGTGCTATTGTTAGGGGCTCTTAGAAGCTGTCTTGAGAGTTAACAATTACCAGGTATTCCTTGTGACTCTTAACTGGTATCTTTGGTATCTTCCAACAACGCCCTCCCCACTTCCTTGAGTTTCGGTTTCTTCCTTTAAATACCCCCTTACCCAGCTACTCGGGGCGCCACAGTCCTCTACCCCTGCGTGGTGTATGACCGTGGGCCCGAGAGCACTCTTGAATAAAAATCCTCTTGCAATTTGCAACAAGACCGTTTTCTCGTTGGTGATTTTGGGGTGTCGCCTCTCCTGAGTCAGAACGTGGGGGAGTCCTCACATTGTGGGTCTTTCATTTGGTGCATTGGCCGGGAAACGCGACCACCCCTCACACCCGAGAACCGACTTGGAGGTATGGGGATCCCCTCTTGTGTGCGTGCCGGCCGGTGTCTCTGTTCTGAGTGTCTTTTTTCTGAAACGAACATTGGAACATGTGCTTGTTGTATTGGGTTGTTTGTATCGTGTCCTATGTTTCTGAAACACGGCAAAGTCTGAGTTTAGATCCATCTGAGTTTATTGAATTTGTGTCTTGGTTTCAGGGTTACGAGATCGTGGGTTCAAGTCCCACCTTGTGCCTTGGTTTTACATCTGGCAGAGTGAGGAACAAGTGTGCTTCTCTGGTTTTGGTCGTCTAGGTAGAAGTGGACGACGGTGTTTGTAGACGATGGGGTGATGGGGTTTTCTGAAATGCGCGCGTCTGTATTTGCAGCTGTCCTTTTGGGCCGTAAGGACCGGAGGACTGTGGTCGGCAGACGTGCTAAGAGGACCACAGGCTGTGGCCCTGGGGGACGCCCTGGGAGGTAGGGAGAGTCAGGGACGCCTGGCTGTCTCCGGAGATCGGTCAGAGGGACCGAGTTCTGTTAAAGCGGAAGCTTCCCCCTCCAACATCGTCTAATTCTTTTGCCTGCTTGTGGAGGACAAGAAAGGGTCGAGTGTGTCTGGATTTGTTGGTTTCTGTTTTATGTGTTTTTGTGTACGTGTTTAGAGCTATGTGAAAATCTAAAAAAAACAAACAAAAGCAAAGGTAATTCTCATAGGCGCTTTATACCCTGACTAGAGATAGTTTACACCTGAGATGTGAGAAAATGGGTTTTAAGAAAAGTAGTACTCTCCGACTATCTGGGGGTAATTTGGTAATAAAATAAAATAAACAGTATTAATTGGTCTTTGGAGCCCTGCATGCATCTGTAGTTAGGAATCTAGTGTGGCTGGAGAAGCCCTGCTAGGCGCTGATTATAAATGCTGCTCTTATAGGGACAAGCAGCTTCTCAAGTTCTATGGTAAGGGAACAAATGGCTGCTTTTCCTACAAAAATCTCTGTGCTTGTGATTATTGGATTCATCAGGTGACAAGGTGCTCCTCTCTTGAAATTACAGCTAGAAAAATTAAGAATTTTGTTTGGTTTAAATGAGCAAATGTATACGGCCATTTCATTTTTGTTTCTAAATAGTTTCAAAAGTATAAATATGTTTTATATGTCTTGGTTATAGATTAGTGGCTCATAAGTTATTGGTTATGATTAAAAATTTGTAACATTGGTAACAAAAAGTTGACTTAAAACTGGTAACTCTGGGTTAGAGTAATTCAGAACATGTGGCATGAGCCAACCCATGGGAACAGGTCTCTAAAGATACGCCTGAATTGGGTAATATTCTGTGTAATTCTTATCCTAGAAATCTGATTTATAAAAGATAAGATTTAGGGTAGTGTCTTTGAGATATATTGGCGGCTACACCTTCTTGTGTTTGTGTGCAGGAACAGACAGCCAAACTTTGTAGCAAGTAATGTTTTTAGAGTTCATTTTTAAAGAAAATAGATTGTTTTCACTGTTAAAATTGGGTTTTGCTTCTCAAAATTGTAGTTGTATTCTCATGTTACAAGAAAAATTAAAAGCTTCTCCCGAACCGGAGCCACCAGCTAAATCGGCTCCTCCAAAATCTATAAAGCCTCCTGAGTGGCCTAGTCCACAACCTTTCCCCTTATCCACAGCCTCAACCCCCGCCGATGGGAATCCTGAACCCCTCAGGGTGACAAGAGGAGGACCGCTGCGGGTACATGAAACTGCAAAACACAGAGTCCTGGCGGACTCTGGTAGACCCGCCCAAACTTTTAACCCTTCAGTACTGGTCATTTTCCTCTGCTGGTATTTATAACTGGAAAATTAACCACCCCCTTTCTCAGGATCCCCAACGCCTCACAGGGTTGGTGGAGTTCCTTATGTTCTCTCATCAGCCTACTTGAGACGACTGTGAACAGCGGTTACAGATGCTCTTAACAACCGAAGAGCGAGAGAAAATTCTGTTAGAGGCTAGAAAAATAGCCCGGAAGCCAACGGCGGTCTACACAACTACAAAATGAGATCGACATGGGATTCCCTTTGACTCGCCCCAGTTGAAACTGCAACATTGCTAAAGGTAGGGAGAGCTTAAATCTATCGCCAGGCTCCGATCTCCAAGGTGTCTCAAAACAGGCCCACTACTTTGGCTAAGGTAAGAGGTAATGCAGGGGCCAATTGAACCTCCCTCAATGTTCCTTGAAAGGCTTATAAAGGAGTTCAGGCGGTTCACTCCCTTTGATCTTACCTCGGAAGCCCAGAAGGCCTCATTGGCCATGGCCTTTCATAAGGCAGTCAGCTCCAGATATCAGAAAGAAACTTCAGAGATTAGAAGGTATATTACAAGAAAGAGACAGTTATGCGATCTAGTAAAAGAGGCAGAAAAAGTGTGTGTGTGTGTGTAAAAGAGAGGCGGGAGGCAAAAGAAAGAAAAAACAGGAGGGATCGTAGACAAGAAAGAAATTTGCCACAGTGGTAGGAGAAAAAGAAAAGACAGGATCTAGACAGGAAACCTGGGCAACTGAAGACCGAGCCTCAGCTAAAGAGGCTCAGCTGTGTCAGACTAAAGTGACTTATTTGGGATACACCCTTCGAGGTGAAAAGCAGTGGCTAAAAAAAGCCAGAAAAAGACTGTAACTCAGATCCCCACCCCAACTACACCAAGGCAAGTAAGAGAATTCTTGGGTACTGCTGGCTTCTACAGACTCTAGATACCTGGGTTGGCGACCTTAGCTGCCCAGTTGTACCCCCTAACCAAAGAAGGGGAGGTGTCTGTGTGGACCCCAGATCACCAAAAAGCCTTTAAAGAGATTAAAAAGGCCCTACTGATGGCCAGCCTATGCCTGACCTAACCAAGCCTTTCACTCTTTATGTGAAAGAGAGAGCAGGGGTCACCAGAGGAGTCCTTACTCAGACTTTGGGACTTTAAAAAAGGCCAGTGACTTACCTATCCAAGAAGTTACACCCTGTTGCCAGCGGGTGGTTTTCTTGCCTGAAAGCTATTGCTGCCATAATCTGCTTGTCAAGGATGCTGATAAGCTCACTATGGGACAGCAAATAACTGTAGTGACATCCCACATTCTTGAAAGCATTACCAACGCTCCTGTGACACATCAGAGCTTTTTGTTGTCTAAATGAGTGACCTTCGCTTCATTCCACCTGCTGTCCCACTGTGTGAGACTGCACCTACTCATCACTGCGCTGAGATTCTGGCAGAAGAAATGATCTGAATTATCAGATCAGCCTTGGCCTGAGGGTACGAGCTGGTACACTGATGACAGTAGCCTCGAGGTTAAAGGTAAGCAGAAGGCGGGGACAGCAGTATGGTGGTGAACAGAAAGCAAGTGATCTAGGCCAGCAGCCTTCCTGAGGGACGTCGGCCCAGAAAGCTGAACTTGTGACTTTAAGACAAGCTCTATAAATGGCAAAAGAAAAGTCTACACTGACAACAGGTATGCTTTTGCCACTGTACGGGACAATATACAAAGAGGGCTGTTGACGTCTGCAAAAAAAGACCTAAGATGCTGTGGCTAAAAAAAATCAGATGACAGATCTAACCGCCAAGCAGGTGGCTCAAGGAACAATGATCCTGGCAGTCAAGAAGTCTAAAGATTATTATGACATCAGAGAGACCAGCTTTAGATACACCGCTGAACACTATCAAGCTATGGACAGTATTTGGCTTGGCCTGGGGGCCAAGAAATTCAAAGGTGTGGTTAGGTCCTTTGACTACTATGTTACAGGACTCTCTGACTTGGCAGAAGAAGTAGTCAAAAGCTGCAAGGACTGTGCTATGACGAGGTAGAATTTCTAAAAGAAATCTTCCCAAGGTAATGGACCTGCCTTTGTTGCCCAGGTAAATCAGAGACTGGCCAAGATATTAGAGATCGGTTAAGAGTTACATTGTACATGCAGGCCCCAAAGCTCAGGACAGGTAAAAAAAAATTAATAGAACCATTAAGGGATCCTTACCAAATTGACAGCGGAGACTGGCGCTATGATTAGATAGCTCTCCTACCCTTTGTGCTCTTCAGGGATAGAAACACCCCTGGACAGTTTAGACTGACCCCCCTATAAATTACTCTACAGGGGGCCCCCCTCCACTGGTAAAAATAGCCTTTGTACATGGTGCTGACATGCTGCTTTCCCAGCCTTTGTTCTCTAGGCTCAAGGTGCTCCAGTGAGTGAGACAGGAGCGAAAAAGCAGCTCCAGAAGGCCTACTCAAGAGAAGAAGACCTGCTACATTAGACGTCTCCACGCAGAAAACCTTAAGACTCCGGTGGAAAGGCCCTTATCTTGTACTCTTGACAGCCCTACTTTCTACCTTTATGGGACCCCTTTTGATTTTGCTTCTGCTTTTAATTATAGGTCCATGTGTGTTAAATAGGCAAGTCACCTTTATTAAAACAGAAATTAGGGCAGTGTGGCTTTTAGTTTTAAGACAACAGTACCATGCCCTAAAATAAAGGATCAAGTATGTCAGGAAAAAAATAGTGTCTAGTTCTAAGATTAGAACTACTAACAAGTAGAAGGGGGGAATGAAAGTATAACAATGTAAAAACAGAATTCTAGGCCTTTAGGCCCAGGCTTGGGAATGTGGCCTTTGTAAAGGTATGCTAATCACAAAAGAGATAGCGACATTCCTCTACCCACCCGCTTCCTGGGTTCAAAGAGTGCTCATTCAAAGAAAGTCACCCTGGCCATTACCAGAACCTGCAATGCAAATGTGCTATTGTTAGGGGCTCTTAGAAGCTGTCTTGAGAGTTAACAATTACCAGGTATTCCTTGTGACTCTTAACTGGTATCTTTGGTATCTTCCAACAACGCCCTCCCCACTTCCTTGAGTTTCGGTTTCTTCCTTTAAATACCCCCTTACCCAGCTACTCGGGGCGCCACAGTCCTCTACCCCTGCGTGGTGTATGACCGTGGGCCCGAGAGCGCTCTTGAATAAAAATCCTCTTGCAATTTGCAACAAGACCGTTTTCTCGTTGGTGATTTTGGGGTGTCGCCTCTCCTGAGTCAGAACGTGGGGGAGTCCTCACGTTGTGGGTCTTTCAATAGAACTCTAAATAGACTGCACCAGAAAATAAATTCCGCACGTTACATAATAATCAAAACACCAAATGGCCAAAACAAAGAAAGAATATTAATAGCAGTAAGGGGAAAATGTCAAGGAACATACAAAGTGAAAATTTTTCAGAACTGCCCCAGAGACTACATAAGCCAGAAGATCCTGGGCAGATGTCATACACACCCTAGGGGAACATAAATGCGAGCCCAGGTTACTATACCCAGCAAAACTCTCAATTCACACAGGTGAAGAAACCAAGATGTTCCATGACAAAACAAATTTACACAATATCTTTCCCCAAATATAGGACTACACATGATAATAGATGGACAGAGAACTCTTAAACATTGTTGATAGACTGCAAAAGCAGAGCAACTTTTGACATCAGTCCTTGAGTTTTCAAAAATATCAAAATAGGAATACCCTGTGATCCACTGTTACCACCTTTGGCCAAATACGTCAAGGTCATTTTAGTCATCTGTATAAATATTTGCACATCTGTGTTTATTTCTGCCTTGTTCTTAATAAGCATGAAATAGAATCAAACTAGGTGTCCATCACCTGAATAAAACATAAAAAATATGATTCATGAAAACCATAAGAAACTACTAAAACATAAAAATTAAGTTGCATAATTTTCAGGAAAAAGGAAGGAAGGTGAATAAACTATCATGAGAGATGTTTCCTAGGCATAGAAGGCATAGAAAGTTAAATGCAGAGTTTCCTTTCTTGTGTTCTGATGATACATTTATGCAATATCTGTGTTTAAATTAGAGTACAGATGGAGGAAGCCAGTTTAATGTAAATTGGTAGGGAATGTAGTAATAAATCTGGGATAGCAGAACACATGTAAAGTGAATTAGGAGAGGGTACATCTTACTTCAGAAAAGTAGAATCAGGAAAAAGTAGAGTTGAAGAAAAGGAAGAAACACGGGCAGTTAAATACAGGGTATGTGAATGTGATATGGGGTCTGACCCTTAGGAGACCCCATAGGCTGAAGGCTTCCCAGGAGATCTGCTGCACCCAGTTCAACAGATGCAAAAGTCTAAAGACCTGTTAGATCTGCTCTGCCCAAGGCAACAGGTAAAGGAGCATTCCCAATATGTGCAGCAGCTAGAGTCACCTTAGGTGGCCAGCAGAATTGGGATCCAACCACTCCACTCAAACTCAACCCCCTCCAGCCTGTGCCTTCTGCCAGGGCAGGTAATCAATGTTTCTGCCCCTCAGAAGACCCCACAGTCTATAAGTCTTCCAGCATATCTGCTGCACCGAGGGCAACAGGTAAAGGACCATCCCAAATAACCACAGTAGTTGGAACACCTGTGGAGCCAACAGACTTAGGACTCATCCCCTCTGCTGGAATTCCATCTCCCTTACAGCCTGTGGCTTCCTCTGGGGCAGATATACAATGTGTCTGTACCTTTGAAGATACCACAGTCTGAAAACTTCCCAAGAGTTATGCTGCACACAGTGTAATAGACCACACAATGTCAATGCCTTCTGAGAGACCTGCTGCAACCAGAGCAGTAGATCATTGCCATATATGCACCTTTGGAGACTCGCAGCCTGAAGGTCTCCCTAAATATCTACTACATTCAGGGCCATAGGTCTCCCAAGATACCTGAAACAACCCAGGGGCACAGGAGGTAGCCTCCAGACAGATACACCCAGGCCTCTTAACACCAGAAATAACCAGATGGCCAAAAACTAGTGAAAGCCAATAAGCAACAGAAGCCAATATACTTTGATATCATTAGAACCCAGTTTTCCTACCACAGCACGACCAAAATACCCAAAACATTTCTGAAATATATAATACTGACCTAAATTTCTATCTCATGAACATAATAGAGTAATTTAAGGAAGATATGAAGAACTCTCTGCAAGAAACACAATAAAATATAGAAAATAGGTAGAAGTACTTAAAGAGGAAACATATAAGTCCCTTTTAAATATTCAGGAAAACAGAATCAAATAGGTGAACTGGAAGTAAAATCAATACAGAATGTGCACAGGGAGACTACCCTGGAAATGGAAAATCTAGAAAACATGTCAGGAGCTACAGATATAAGAATTATAAGCATCAACAATAGAATACAAGGGACAGAAAAGAGAATCTCAGACATAGAAGGTACTTTAGAAGATATTGAAACAAGGGACCAAAAAAAAAAAATCATAAAATTATTCTAACCAAAAACATGCAGGAATTTCAGGCCACAACAAAAAGAACAAAACTAAAAATAAAAGGAATAGAAGAGCACAGATATTTCTGCCTCAAAGGAACAGAAAATGTCTTCAAAAAAATCATAGAAGATAACTTTCCCAATAAAAAGAAAGAGATGGCCATAAAGGTACAAAAAAACTGCAGATCACAAACTAGATTGGACCAGCAAAGAAAACCCACACATCCCATAAAAGTGAAAACACTAAATGCAGAGAACAAAGAAGAAACTTTTAAAATTCTTTACTAAAAGAGCACAAATGCCAGCCCAGGCTAGTATAACCTGTGAAACTCTCAATCATTACAGAAGAAGAAACCAAAATATTCCACTACAAAACCAAATTTACACAATATCTATTTACCCATTCATCCCGACAGAAAATTCTAAAAGGAAAATTCCAATACAAAGATGGAACACCAACAAAAGGAAGAAATTAATGACTTAACAACAAAACAAAAAGGAGAAAATTCCACACACATAACAAAACCTACAATAACAAGCATAACAGGTGCTATGTCCACTCCAGTAAAGTCTGCTTGGTAGGCCTAAAAGCCTGGGAGTAGTCACGAGGCAAAGAGTTTCACAGAAACAGCCTCCTGGAACCTTGGCATTCCAATAGCCCACATACTCAAACCCTGTCCCACATTAGTCTGGTGCATGGATCTTTGTGCTCTCTTTCAATATTGTTTTACTATAAGTGCCCTTTAGGATTGATTTTGACATATAGCTAAGCTTTCACCAGTGTTCCAATGTCTGAGGCAGTCCTTGAAGCCGACCCTGAGCTTGGAATTTAGTAAGAATGTTACCTATTCAGTAACACTCAAATTTACTTCTAGTAGAGACAGTGAAAATAATCAGGCATTACTATATACTTGAATAGAGCTAGAAAAGTTCAGGGCTAGTCTGCATAGTAATTACTTAGGACAATAGCTGAGTCACACCCAAACACAGGAATACACAATGACCTAGGAAATAGGCGAGTTGTCACATGAAAAGGTTAGCAGAAGGGAATTCCCCTCTTATAGGGGTTTTGTTTTTTTTTTTTTAATAGGCCCAGAGGAATAGCATAATCAGGTATTTACTAAGAACCCCTGGTGGTGGGTTTAATAATAGACTAGCATTGCATCAGAGCATTCACCTGGCTCCTGGGTTTAGCTGATCTTTTTAATTAAGGGTTGTTCCTATTCTCAGTGGTAAACATGGCCTGGTTCCCTCCATCTTTTTATGTATGCATTCTTTTTGTTTTGTGTCAATGTAACTTGGCAGATGAGTTCACCTGGCTTTCTTGGTTTTCTTCTGTATTAAAAATCCGGTGTTCGTTGGGATAAAATACATTCAGATTCAGCATTCTTTTTTTTTTTTTTTGAGACAGGGTATGTCTGTGTCTGTTTGTCAGCTCTCGCCTTTCAGCCCAAGGCCAAGCAGAAGGGCCGAAGCTCTAAGGCGAGCCTAGTGAAGAGGAAGAAGACGGTCATGGACCAGGAGCACAGGGACAAAGTCCGGAGGAGCCTTGAGCAGAGGAAGAAAAAGCAGGATATGGCCAAGCCTCCTGGAGCCCGTCCCTCTGCACTGGATAGATTTGTATGAAGAGCCAGAGAAGGCGGTCTCCAAGTTGACCCTTAAGGGGCAGAGTGCTCAGTGGGCAAAGGCACTTGATACCAGACTTGAGTTCAGTTTCCAGAAGACACGTTTAAAGGAGAAAACACACAAGTCGGCTTTTAACCTTTCCATGCCCACATGGGGCAGAGCACACTACTCACGCGTGTGCGCGTGGACACACACACACACACTCAAAGATCCATAGGGAAATTGTCTCATGTCCCTTACATCTTAACTGGGTATGAGCACATAGCTCCTTGGGTGTGCCAGCATTAAACAAGGTTTCTGGAAAAAAAAAAAAAAACGAAAGAAAGGAAGAAAGAAAGAGAGAGAGAGAGAGAGAGAGAGAGAGAGAGAGAGAGAGAGAGAGAGAGAGAGAGAGAAAATGTAGTTCATTTATACAATGGAATAATATCTAGCTAATAAAATTGAGGACATCATGATTTTGCAGGCAAATGGATGGAAATTGAAATTATCATCCTGAGTGAGGTAATCCAGACACAAAAGTTATGCATGATATGTATTCAATGATAAGTAGATATTAGCCAAGAAGTTCAGATAATTCAGGATACAGAACGAAGACCAAAAGAAGTTTTAAAAACAGATGGGTCAAGTGCGGATGCTTTAATGCCACTTAGAAGAGGAACAAATTAATCACAGGAGGAAGGGGTCAAGGAGACGTGTGGGAAAGGGGAGGGAGAAGGAATGAGGGGAACAGGATCAGGTATGGGAGGGGGAACAAGGGATAAACCCAGAGGACCAGGAGAATGAATGGAAATATGAAGCATCTGGGTGTGGGAGACAGGGGAAGCTGTTTAGAAAGTCACAGAATCTTCTGATGTAAGAGACTTACAGGACTCAATGTAGGTGACCTTAGCCAAAATTCCTAAAGTAGGGTGAGAGAATTTGAAGTGTCCACCTACAGTAAATAGACAGGGCCCAAAGTGGAAGGACAATGTTACCAACCCACAGTCAAAATTTCTCACCTAGAATTGTTCTGTCTGAAAGAACTACTGGGGCAAAAATGGAGAAGAGACTGAAAGAATGGCTGTTCCTTGACTGGCCCAACTTTGGATCTATCTATCTCATGGGGGTTGTGGGGCACTAAGTCCTTACACCAATACTGGTGCTATGTTGTGGCTAGAGACTTGGCTGTTAGATGAAACATTCTACAAGAAGCTGACTGAGATAGATGCAGATACTTACACCCAACCATTAGATTGACCTCAGGGACCCATATGGATACTCAGGAGAGCATAGGCTGCATAAGCAACACAGCAGCTTGGACAGGGTCCTACCTGCCTCAGGAGGTGGGGCTGTTCCCTAGCTCTTTGTCTTGCCAGGAGAGAACTGGTATCCCAGGACTGCTGACAGAGCCTTACAGATTCACAGAAGGAACAAGCTCCAGTCAGAGGCAGCAAGAACATCTAACACCAGAAATTAACAGCTGGCAAAAGGCAAACTCAAGAGTCTTATCAAAAGAAACCAAGACTACTTGGCATTATCAGAACCTAGTACTCCCAACACATCGAGTCCAGGATAACCCAACGCACCAGATAAGCAAGATTCCTATTTAAAATCATATCTCAAGATGCTGGTAGAGGATTTTAAGAAGGACACAAATGACTCCCTTAAGGAAATACAGGAGAACACAGGTAAACAGGTAGAAGCCCTTAAAAAGAGAGCACAAAAATCTTTTTTTTTAAACTTGATAATGAGAGGCTTTTATTTATTTTTTATTAGATATTTTCTTTATTTATATTTCAAATGCTATACCGAAAGTACCCTATATCCCCCTGCTCCCCTACCCACCCAGTACCACTTCTTGGCCCTGGTGTTCCCCTGTACTGGGGCATATAAAGTTTGCAAGACCAAGGGGCCTCTCTTTCCAATGATGGCCAAGTAGGAAATCTTCTGCAACATATGCATCTAGAGACTCGAGCTCTGGGCGTACTGGTTAGTTCATAATGTTGTTGTACCTGCAGGGTTGCAGATCTCTTTAGCTCCTTGGATGCTTTCTCAAGATACTCCATTGGGGGTCCTGTGATCGATCCAACAGCTGATTGTGAGCATCCACTTTGCTAGGCCCCGGCCTAGTCTCACAAGAGACAGCTATATCGGGGTCCTTTCAGCAAACACTTGCTAGTGTATGCAATGGTGTCATCATTTGGAGGCTAATTATGGGATGGATCCCTAGATATGGCAGTCTCTAGATAGTCCACACTTTTGTCTCAGCTCCAAACTTTGTCTCTGTAACTCCTTCCATGGGTGATTGTTTCCAATTCTAAGAAGGGCAAAGTGTCCACAGAGGAATTTTTGCCCTGTTCCCATCTCTTTGAGGCTTTTCCCCACTTTCTCCTCTATAAGTTTCAGTGTCTCTGGTTTTATGTGGAGTTTCTTGATCCACTTAGATTTGACCTTAGTACACGGAGAAAGGAATGGATCAATTCGCATTCTTCTCCATGATAACCACCAGTCTTGCCAGCACCATTTGATGAAAATGCTGTCTTTCTTCCACTGGATGGTTTTAGCTCCCTTGTCGAAGAAAGAAGTGTTCCTCTTTCTCCACATCCTCGCCAGCATCTGCTGTCACCTGAATTTTTGATCTTAGCCATTCTGACTGGTATGAGATGGAATCTCAGGGTTGTTTTGATTTGCATTTCACTGATGATTAAGGATGTTGAACATTTTTTCAGGTGTTTCTCAGCCTTTTGGTATTCCTCGGGTAAGAATTCTTTGTTCAGCTCTGAGCCCCATCTTTTAAGGGGGTTTTTTGATTTTCTGGAGTCCACCCTCTTGAGTTCTTAATATATATTGGATATTAGTCCCCTATCTGATTTAAGATAGGTAAAGATCCTTTCCCAATCTGTTGGTGGTCTTTTTGTCTTATTGACGGTGTCTTTTGCTTTGCAGAAGCTTTGTAATTTTATGAGGTCCCATTTGTTAATCCTCCATCTTACAGAACAAGCCATTGCTGTTCTATTCAGGAATTTTTTCCCTGTGCCCATATCTTCGAGACTTTTCCCCACTTTCTCCTCTATAAGTTTCAGTGTCTCTGGTTTTATGTGAAGTTCCTTGATCCACTTAGATTTGACCTTAGTACAAGGAAAGAGGAATGGGTCAATTCGCATTCTTCTACATGATAACAACCAGTTGTGCCAGCACCATTTGTTGAAAATGCTGTCTTTCTTCCACTGGATGGTTTTAGCTCCCTTGTCGAAGATCAAGTGACCATAGATGTGTGGGTTCATTTCTGGGTCTTCAATTCTATTCCATTGGTCTACTTGTCTATCACTATACCAGTACCATGCAGTTTTTATCACAATTGCTCTGTAGTACAGCTTTAGGTCAGGCATGGTGATTCCACCAGAGGTTCTTTTATCCTTGAGAAGAGCTTTTGCTATCCTAGGTTTTTTGTTATTCCAGATGAATTTGTAGATTGCTCTTTCTAGTTCACTGAAGAATTGAGATGGAATTTTGATGGGGATTGCATTGAATCTGTAGATTGCTTTTGGCAAGATAGCCATTTTTACAATGTTGATCCTGTCAATCCATGAGCATGGGAGATCTTTCCATATTCTGAGATCTTCTTTAATTTCTTTCTTCAGGGACTTGAAGTTTTTATCATATAGATCTTTCACTTCTTTAGTTAGAGTCACGCCAAGATATTTTATATTATTTTTGACTATTGAGAAGGGTGTTGTTTCCCTAATTTCTTTCTCAGCCTGTTTATTCTTTGTGTAGAGAAAGGCCATTGACTTGTTTGAATTAATTTTATATCCAGCTACTTCATCAAAGCTGTTTATCAGGTTTAGGAGTTCTCTGGTGGAATTTTTAGGGTCACTTATATATACTATCATATCATCTGCCAAAAGTTATATTTTGACTTCATCTTTTCCAATTTGTATCCCCTTGATCTCCTTTTGTTGTCGAATTGCTCTGGCTAGGACTTCAAGTACTATTTTGAATAGGTAGGGAGAAAGTGGGCAGCCATGTCTAGTCCTGATTTTAGTGAGATTGCTTCCAGCTTCTCACCATTTACTTTGATGTTGGCTACTGGTTTGCTCTAGATTGCTTTTATCATGTTTAGGTATGGGCCTTGAATTCCTGATCTTCCAAGTCTTTTATCATGAATGAGTGTTGGATCTTGTCGAATGCTTTTTCCGCATTTAACGAGATGATCATGTGGTTTTTGTCTTTGAGTTTGTTTATATAATGGATTACGTTGATTGATTTCTATATATTAAACCATCCCTGCATCCCTGGAATAAAACCTACTTGGTCAGGATGGATGATTGCTTTAATGTGTTCTTGGATTTGGTTAGCGAGAATTTTATTAAGTATTTTGCATCGATATTCATAAGGGAAATTGGTCTGAAGTTCTCTATCTTTGTTGGATCTTTCTGTGCTTTAGGTATCAGAGAAATTGTGGCTTCATAGAATGAGTTGGGTAGAGTAACTTTTACTTCTATTTTGTGAAATAGTTTGTGCAGAACTGGAATTAGATCTTCTTTGAAGGTCTGATAGAACTCTGCACTAAACCCATCATTTCCTGGGCTTTTTTTTGGCTGGGAGATTATTAATGACTGCTTCTCTTTCTTTAGAAGATATGGGACTGTTCAAAGCATTAACTTGATCCTGATTTAACTTTGGTACCTGGTATCTGTCTAGAAATTTGTCCATTTCATCCAGGAATTCCAGTTTTGTTGAGTATAGCCTTTTATAGAAGGATCTAACGGCGTTTTGGATTTCTTCAGGATCTGTTGTTATGTCTCCCTTTTCATTTCTGATTTTGTTAATTAGGATTTTGTCCCTGTGCCCTCTAGTGAGTCTAGCTAAGGGTTTATCTATCTTGTTGATTTTCTCAAAGAACCAACTCCTCGTTTGTTTAATTCTTTGAATAGTTCTTCTTGATTCCACTTGGTTGATTTCACCCCTGAGTTTGATTATTTCCTTCAGTCTACTCCTCTTGGGTGAATTTTCTTCCTTTTTTAATAGAGCTTTTAGATGTGTTGTCAAGCTGCTAGTGTGTGCTCTCTCTAGTTTCTTTTTGGAGGCACTCAGAGCTATGAGTTTCCCTCTTAGAAATGCTTTCATTGTGTCCCATAGGTTTGGGTATGTTTTGGCTTCATTTTCATTAAACTCTTAAAAGTTTTTAATTTCCTTCTTTATTCCTTCCTTGACCAAGGTATCATTAAGAAGAGTATTGTTCAGTTTCCACGTGAATGTTGGCTTTCCATTATTTATGTTGTTGTTGAAGATCAGCCTTATTCCATGGTGGTCTGATAGGATACATGGGACAATTTCAATATTTTTGTATCTGTTGAGGCCTGTTTTGTGACCAATTATATGGTCAATTTTGAAAAGGTCCTGTGAGGTGCTGAGAAGAAGGTATATCCTTTTGTTTTAGGATAAAATGTTCTGTAGATATGTTAAGTCCATTTGTTTCATAACTTCTGTTAGTTTCACTGTGTCCCTTTTTAGTTTCTGTTTCCATGATCTGTCCATTGATGAAAGTGGTTTGTTGAAGTCTCCCACTATTATTGTGTCAGGTGCAATGTGTGCTTTGAGCTTTACTAAAGTGTCTTTAATGAATGTGGCTGCCCTTGCATTTGGAGCATAGATATTCACAATTGAGAGTTCCTCTTGGAAGATTTTACCCTTGATGAGTATGAAGTGTCCCTCCTTGTCTTTTTTGATAACATTGGGCTGGAAGTCGATTTTATTCGATATTACAATGGCTACTCCAGCTTGTTTTTTCAGACCATTTGCTTGGAAAATTGTTTTCCAGCCTTTCACTCTGAGGTATTGTCTGTCTTTTTCCCTGAGATGGGTTTCCTGTAAGCAGCAGAATGTTGGGTCCTGTTTGTGTAGCCAGTCTGTTAGTCTATGTCTTTTTATTGGGGAATTGAGTCCATTGATATTAAGAGATATTAAGGAAAAGTAATTGTTGCTTCCTTTTTTGTTGTTATTGTTAGAGTTGTCATTCTGTTTTGTGGCTGTCTTCTTTTTGGTTTGTTGAGAGATTACTTTCTTGCTTTTTCTAGGGCATGATTTCCATCCTTGTATTGGATTTTTTCTGTTATTATCCTTTGAAGGGCTGGATTCATGGAAAGATAATGTGTGAATTTGATTTTGTCATGGAATACTTTAGTTTCTCCCTCTATGGTAATTGAGAGTTTGGCCGGGTATAGTAGCCTGGGCTGGCATTTGTGTTCTCTTAGTGTCTGTATAACATCTGTCCAGGCTCTTCTGGCTTTCATAGTCTCTGGTGAAAAGACTGCTGTAATTCTGATAGGCCTGCCTTTATATGTTACATGACCTTTCTCCCTTACTGCTTTTAATATTCTCTCTTTATTTAGTGCATTCGTTGTTCTGATTATTATGTGTTGGGAGGAATTTCTTTTCTTGACCAGTCTATTTGGAGTTCTGTAGGCTTCTTGTATGATCATGGGCATTTCATTCTTTAGGTTTGGGAAGTTTTCTTCTATAATTTTGTTGAAGATATTTTCTGGCCCTTTAAGTTGAAAATCTTCATTCTCATCAACTCCTATTAACCTTTGGTTTGGTCTTCTCATTGTGTCCTGGATTTCCTGGATGTTTTGAGTTAGGATCTTTTTGTGTTTTGTATTTTCTTTGATTGTTGTGCCAATGTTCTCTATGGAATCTTCTGCACCTGAGATTCTCTCTTCCATCACTTGTATTCTGTTGCTGATGCTCGCATCTATGGTTCCAGATTTCTTTCCTAGGGTTTCTATCTCCAGCGTTGCCTCACTTTGGGTTTTCTTTATTGTGTCTACTTCCCTTTTTATGTCTTGGATGGTTTTATTCAATTCCATCACCTGTTTGGTCATGTTTTTCTGCAATTCTTTATGGAATTATTGTGTTTCCTCTTTAAGGTCATCTACCTGTTTAGCTGTTTTCTTCTGTATTTCTTTAAGTGAGTTATTAAAGTCCTTCTTGATGTCCTCTACAATCATCATAAGATGCTGGTATGCGTTTAAATCTGGGTCTGGCTTTTCGGTTGTGTTGGGGTGCCCAGGACTAGGTGGGCTGGGAGTGCTGCGTTCTGATGATGGTGAGTGGTCTTGATTTCTGTTAATAGGATTCTTACGTTTGCCTTTCGCCATCTGGTAATCTCTGAAGCTAGTTGTTATAGTTGTCTCTGTTTCAATCTTGTTCCTCAGGTGATTAAGTTAGCCTCTATCAGCAGACCTGGGAGACTAGCTCTCCCCTTAGTTTCAGTGTTCAGAGTACTCTCTGCAGGCAAGCTCTCCTCTTGCAGGGAAGGTGCCCAAATATCTGGTGTTCGAAACTGCCTCCTGGCAGAAGTTGTGTTCCACTCACCAGAGGTCTTAGGATCCCGTGGGGGATCCTGTTTGGGTCCTTGCGGGTGTCAGGAGACTCCACGGGCAAGGCACCCCGTGCTAGAGTGGACTGGAAAGGCCACAAAAATCTTTTTTAAATTACCAGAGAAAGCAGGTAAACAGGAAGTAATACTTAGATGGGAAACACAAAAATGTCTTAAATATTTACAGGAAAAAACAAAGAGGTAAAGGAATTTAACAAAACCATCCAGGATCTAAAAATGGATACAGAAACAATAAAGATATCACAAGGGAGACAACTCTGGAGATAAAAAAAATCCTAGAAAAAAAATCAGGAGCCATAGATGCAAGCATCACCAACAGAATATAGGAGATAGAAGAGAGAATCTCAGGAGCAGAAGATTCCAAAAGAAACATTGACACAACAATCAAAGAAAATGCAAAATGCAAAAACGTCCTAACCCAAAATATCCAGGAAATCCAGACACAATGAAAGGTCCAAACCTAAGGATAGTAGGTATAGATGATACGGAAGATTTCCAAATTAAAAGGCCAGTAAATATCTTCAAAAATTATAGAAGATAAGTTCTCTAACCTAAAGAAAGAGATATTAATGAGCATACAAAAAGCCTACAGAACTCCAATTACTTTGGACCAGAAAAGAAATTCTTCTTGTGAAATAATAATCAAAACATCCAATGCACAAAACAATAAAGAATATTAAAAGCATTAAGGGGAAAAGGTCAAGTAAAATATAAAAGCAGACCTATTAGAATTATACCAGACTTCACACCAGATGCTATGAAAGACTGAAGATCCTGGACAGATGTCATACATATCAAAGAGAATACAAATGCCAGCCCAGATTGCTATCTCCAGCAAAACTCTCAATTACAATAGATGGGGAAATCAAAGTATTCCATGAAAAAAAAAAAACAGATTTATACAATATCTTTCCATGAATCCAGCCATTCAAAGGTAATAAAGGGAAAACTCAAAAAAAGCAGGGAAATGATGCCCCAGAAAGAAAGCAAAAAGTAATCTTTCAACAACCGTAAAAGATGATACCCACATGAAGAGAACACAAACTAAAACAACAAAAATAACAGGAAGCAACAATTACTTTCCTTTAATATCTCATAATATCAAAGCAATCTATTCCCCAATAAAAAGACATAGACTAACAGACAGCTTGCATATACAGGACCCAAAATTGTGCTGCATAAAGGAAAACCACCTCAGGAACAAAGACAGATACTACCTCGGTGACAAAGATAGACACTACACTTTTCCAAGCAAATGGACCCAAGAAACCAGTTGAAGTAGCCATTCTAAAATAGAATAAAATTGATTTTCAACCTAAAGTTATCAAAAAAGACATGGAGGGACACTTCATACTCATCAAAGGTAAAATCTACCAAGATTAACTTTCAATTCCGAACATCTATGCTTCAAATTCAAGGGCATTCACATCTATAAAAGAAACTTTACTAAAGCACAAAGCACATTTTGCACTGCACTCTATAATAGTGGGAAGCTTCACCACCCTACTCTCATCAATGGACAGTTCATGGAAACAGAAACTAAACAGAGACAGAGTGAAACTTA